>NW_019154115.1:11168741-11308544 GCF_002288905.1 Enhydra lutris kenyoni | reverse complement strand
AAGAAAGAAAGAAAGAAAGAAAGAAAGAAAGAAAGAAAGAAAGAAAGAAAGAAGACAAAGTAGTAGACAATTTGGGGGAGCCTTCCCAGAGAATGGGGAGGAGTGGAGAGTGGGGTGCTGCACGTACAAAGCTTCCTTTCAAATAGTCCTGAGATTAGCAAGAGCATCATGGGAGGCATGTACAGTAATATTTATTGTTAACTGATTAGCTTCCTTGGTTGGTTCTTTCCCCTAGTGACTTGTGATGTGGAACATGTTTTCATATGCTTATTTGCCATCTGTCTATCTTTTCTGGTGAGGTGTCCATTCAGGTCTTTGGCCCATTTCTTAATTGGGTCATTTATTTTCCTATTGTTGAGTTTTAAGGGATCTGTATCTCTTTTGTATCTTTTAGCAGTCCTTTATCAGATATGTCTTTTCCAGATATTAGTTGGAAAATCTTTTCAGGTTTCTTACAGGAGAAAGTTGGAGCCCAAATTCAATGAAAATGTTTGGTTAATTGAACATTAACATTGGTTAATTGAACATTAAGCATCTCTTATTCTATAGTCATAAATTTTTTTTCCATGAGTTAAAATCTGAAGCTTACTTTTACATGTAATTTTAATCCTGTTGTAAGACACACATGTGTTGAGAGGTAAATTGGAAATGGCAGCCAGGGCAGGAGGGTACAGTAAAAGTGCATTGAATATGGGTCCAATAGACCCAGATCTATCACATAAGATGGATGATTTTGAGCAGGTTCCTTAATAGCTATGGATTTGTTTCCTCCTTAGAAAATAAAGTCAGACCTACATGATTCCTAATGTCTCTTCTAGCTCAAGAGTCATGTGACTCCAAGACCTCCCTTGCTCTATTGATCTGATCTAGTCTCTGCACTAGTCAGACCTGCAGGACCTTGCATGGTACTTCTCCGCTTGCTCAGTCTGCCACATAAACTTCTCATGGGCTTCAACTGTAGCACGTACATCGTTGTACCTCCCACTGTGTTTGGTACTTAGACAATAAGTCAATGCCAGTAGATGTCCTTTGGTAGAGGGCTGCAAGTCAACTTCATCAACACATCTAAGTTTCAGCAAGATTGGTAAAACATCTCTCAATATCTATGTGGACCAAATGGAGAAATAATGAAGTGGATTCAAGAGCAATTAGGAGAACTCATGAAAGATGAGTTCATGAACTCATCCATTGAATGGATGGAAGTCAAACTGGGGGAAGTTTTCTTTTTGTTGTTGCTTTAAGCCAATGGTCAACTTAAAGATACAGAAGAAATAAATTTGATGATTACACAAAATGGAGGAAGTAAACAAATATGGTAAATAGTAGAAACAGGTTCTTGACAAAGAGATCTTGACAGGCCGCAAGGGGGGCAAAATTAAAAATGAACTTTTCTAGGATTAAGTGTACAAGTCTATATTTGGGTCCAAAAAATTCAGTTGCTTACAGTCAGGATGAAGGAACCATAGCTTAATATCATCCCATGTGAAATACATTGAAGCTTTCTTTTTAACTTAACTCAAATTCAGTCTCATTACTTACAATGCTGGTCAAAACACAGCTAAAGTATTGTTTTATTTTGTGTGCCTATTTTTTTTTTAATTTGAGGGGTGGGGATTAGTAAGAGGGGGAAAGGGAGGGGGAGAGAAATTCTCAAGCAGACTCCCCATGGAGTGCAGAACCTGACGTGGGTCTTGATCCCAGGACCCTGAGATAATGACCTGAGCCAAAATCAAGAGTCAGATGCTCAACGGGCTGAGCACCCCAGGTGCCCCGTGTGCCTTTTTTTTTTTTTTTTTTTTCAAAACCGTAGACAAACTGGCAAAATGCAAAGGAGAGCAACTGCAGTTTTGGAGCAAGAACCTGAAACTGTCATTTCAAGAGCTCTTAATACTTGGTCTGAGAAGAGAAGGTTCTGGGTAAACAAAGTAGCTACCTCTAAATATTTAAGGTATTCTTACATAAAAGGAATTGAATGTATTTTTGAGGAGTATCAAGGAGGAAAATTAATAACTACAAACTATGGAAAGTCTGATTTTGGCTAAATATTATATGGGGTTTATCACACCAAACGGGCTTGAATCCCAATATTCAGCAGCTGTGTGAGCATAAATGAGATAATTCACCTTTTCTGTATCTCAGACTCCTGCTCTCTAAAGTAGAAATAATAATAGCTATTACATAGGGTTTTTTTTTTAATTTGTAAAACACTGAGCATGATACTTTGCACGAAGAATCCAACAGTAGGAGCTGTGGCTTGTCAACGTTGCTAAAAGATGTGGAAGGAGATGGCAAGCTCCCTGTGCACATGCTCATTCGGAGCTGAGCGAAGAGAGGCGCCTGTCGGAGTAGGGGCAGCACGGGAGAGAAGCGGAGGGGCCTCCCATCCTAGATGGGCTCTTAACCTAGTGTATGTGAGGGTACCTTCCAACACCAACATGGTGTCCTCGCTCTTTGATATGAAAGGTTAGAGGACTCATGCTGGCCCCTATACTAATTAGAAGTGGCACCATGGACAAGTTACCTTACCTCTGTGACCCTAACCTCCTTATCCCTGCAGCGAGGATAACAGTTTATACCAGGCACATCTCAGAGCATTGGCAGTGAAGCAAACAAAACCTAGTTCAAGAGCATTTTGTAAACTCCCATCCCTACCTAAGTATAAAGAATGATATCTATGCCATAAACACTAAATTTATTTTTTCTATCTTTCCCCCCAGGAAGTTGTACTGAGAGCCAATCCCAGACTTAAGCAGGAAATCAAACTTAGATTACCATTGTGTATTCCCAGAGACACTCTGAATCTTTCAAGCGTTTGCCTTCTTTTTGCTCTAGGGACGAGTGACTTCTCAGAACTGTGTGTTTGTTGACCGTGGGACACCAGCCAGGGGTGCGATTGGGGTCAGAATGGATGCCATCTAGGAGATAATTCTTTGGTGTTTGCTAGGGAGACAAAGGAGCAAGAAGTCCTTTGTGCAGAAAAACACGGCACAGGGGCAGAGGGGAGGATGGCTTGGGAGGGGAAGACGGGGAGCAGTTTCATCCAGCTGGAGGGTAGGCTGCGTAAGTGGCTCAGGGATGGACGCACACTCGGGGTAAGTGGGGAATGGAGTTGGAGCGTCTTACCTCAGGGACAAATATATACTTTATCCTAAGGACAAAAGAATATATGTAAGGATTTCCTTAAAAAAATTTTTTTAGTGTTCTAAGGGAATACTTGTTTTTGTGGACAATCTGAACAAAACACAGAGAAGAGAAAAAGGAGGGGAAAATCATGTAGTCTTCTACATAAGGAAAACTCTTATTAAGATTCTACCCTGTGGGGGCGCCTGGGTGGCTCAGTGGGTTAAATCCTCTGCCTTCAGCTCGGGTCATGATCCCGGGGTCCTGGGATCGAGCCCCACGTCCAGCTCTCCGCTTGGTGGGGAGTCTGCTTCCCCCTCTCTCTCTCTGCCTGCCTCTCTGCCTACTTGTGATCTCTGTCTTTCAAATAAATAAATCTTTAAAAAAAAAAAAAAAGAGATTCTACCCTGTGAAAAGACTCAGTGTCTAGTTTGCTTCTGGTAGCATTATAGAGAATAGACTGAAGGGGGATTGAACACACAGCAATTGTTGCAAATGCTTCTGTTCTGTGTGTGCTGAAGGCTGGAGCAACTGCTTATTATCTACCGCATTCACGGGTCAGACGGCCAAGGTCTCGAAGAGATCAGCCCCTTTAACTCCTACAAAAGCGTTCCGCCTCCATCTCCCCAATTAATCACAACCATCAAGCCATGCCTCCGAAACTGTGTGAGCCTCTGGCCCTGCATCTCCAGATATCACTCCCATCCCTCCCAAAGCAGCTGAACCAACATTTTGGAGGCGACCAAATGGTGGTCACATCACTGGCCCATCCAGTGTCCACGTCTGGATTCAGCAATCTTCTCCTGACAGATTTCTTCAGAACATCCGCATAGGGGCCTTCATTCGCAGGATGGCCTGAAGGGCTGCAGGGTGACAATCCCACCACCCACCCAGGAGGACATCTGGGGGGTTGGGCTAAAGGGCATTCTTAACACTTCTCGATGATCCAGACCACCGAGGGGCTAGGGAGAGTGTCCAGTGTGGCTCAAGGCCCGTCTCATTCCTGGGTGAGGAGAGATTCAGTCGTTCGGAGGGATCCGGGGATGTACCCACCTTACCTTCCCATGGGGAAAGTGATTTTTCACTCTCCCAACCTTACAGAGTTTTCATGAAGATTCTGTGAATGTAGTGCTTTGGAACGATACAAAACGCTATGAATATGGAGAAAAGGCTCTTTTTTGCCCAATCACTGATGTAGGTGTTGAAATGTAATTTATACCCTGTACAAGTAGCCCCAGATTTAGAAGCACCTGCATGGGTATATGATAGACAGGCAGACAGATAAATTTGTCTATGGCTTTACATGCATGTGTGTGTATATATAAATTCATATTTTTATTCATATTTATATCTGTATTCATATGTAAAACCCTAACTTGGGGTAGGCAAAGTCACTCTTTTAAGCACCAAGCATGCCTGTTCTTTTACCTAAAAGACTCCATCCTCCCCTACCCCACACACTCTGTTGTTGATCTCCTAGCTCTCTGGGTGGTATTTTCTTGGGGGTTAAAAAAAAGTGATGGGAGAATCCCTTGAATTAGGACTCGAGATAAACAACAACAGAGAGGCTAGAGGGACTTTATCCAAACATATGACCCTCTGGGGCTCTGAAGCAGGCCATTTGTTGACTGGCATATGCAACATCCATTCCAAATCCCACGGGTGACCTTATTAGCAAGGGGGTGGAGTTGGGGGAGTCATGTCACCTGCATCAACCTCAAAACAAAATATTTGATCAAAGTTTCTTGTCATTATCTGGTATTTCTAGTTTCTCGACGCTGCCAGACAACCTGCTCTCTCCAGATGGAGAAACGCTTTCAGATCCAGTTTGTGACACATCGTTCTTAGTAGACCCACAGTTTAGACCAAATATTTGTGTGGATGAGGGTGGGGACGAGTGTGGAGAGAACGGGCTGCATTTTCCGATTAACTGAATTTGGCTGATGAATGCCAAGGCCTATGCTGGGTTCTGGAGATACCAAAATAAATGATATATCCAGTGCAAACATGTAGTGATGCTTGTTGCATGGTTGGGAGGGTTTTGGGGGGTATAAGCGAGCCTGTTGAACACTTTACTAATGGCTACCCTGGCAAAATTCTGCCTGGGCTCAGCCTGTCTCAGTGATGATGTTTCTCTTGGATGCCAGGGTTTTTCCTTCTTAGAATCCAGCTTGTTAACTCCTACTTCTGGGTTCTATGCTCAAAAAGTCTCTTTTGGATGTTTTGGGGTTCTTTTTGTTTTTGTTTTTTACGTTCAGCTTAAGAAATTCTTCAATGGGAATTTGTGTGAGGCAGGTCAAGAAGAAAAACTGTAGGCAGACCTGTCAGGAATGACACTGCCATCAGGGACAAAGGAGTCAGGATTTGATCCCGATCTTCTATCTCCAAGGACAGTCTTCATGGCGAGGCACACAGCAGCCAACGACAGGACACCAGTGCTGACTGCATGACTACAGGAGATTCAGGAGGCTTGGAGTTCGCCCTGTAACTGGCTTTTGGACCTCCTGAGTGCCTTCTTAGCCTGGATCTCACCTTGTCCTGGAGGAATGTTCCTGTGATGGAGACAAGTGGAGAAGAAAGGCTGGCCCCAGCTCACGCATTGCAGGAAAAACCATTTGTTTTGTTAACCTCATGTGAACATTACAAATGTGTGATGGAGCAGAGGCCACATCCTTCTACAGATTAGCGATTTCTTGAGTCAACATGGCCCCTTTACCTTGACCTTTAAAGGAAACACTTCAAAGGGAAAAAGCCAAGGTCCTCTTTGGATGGTGGGAACTCCAAGGTGGCTCTTGCTTTGAACTCAGAGGGCCTGGGCGTCAATGCCAACTGGTTTGGTTTTGTTGTATGGAAGCCTCTGTATGGCTGGGTGAGTGGGTGTCTCTCTCTCACATTCCTTCTGTGTTGTTGGTGTCCTTCTTTCAAATCATTTAAATGGGAAAGCCTGTGGAACAACATTCTATGGGAAAGTTTCCCACAGATGGGTTTAAGCGAATGAACTTGTGCTTTTAGAGGAGAGTGACCTTGTGTTTTAAACAAGAGCCTCCAAGGAAGGAGTCTAATCCCTGGTATTAAAAGATGTTGAGTTTGGGGGGCACAAACAGCTCCATTTTCCTGTCTTTGAGTCAACAGTCTCCACCACAGCCAGCACCAGCCAAAGAACCACACATCCTCTAGAAATCATGGGAATTCTGAGTCCTCCTGGTCCTGCCTGTGCCTTCAGCTTCGTCCTAGGGAGTTCTTTACAAAGTTAACAGTACGATCTAAACATGGCTAGTTTTATCCTCTTCAGTCAGCGCTGAGCTAGGAGAGAGGCAACTGGGCCCACTGACAGTAGATCCACTTTCTGTTGGGGGCCCCTCCCCGAGAAAGGCAAGGCCTTGTGGAAAATAACAAGCTTACATTTGGATTTCTCTCTGCTCTTAACTAATACTCATTTGGGAGCGAAGTGGCTGCTACAACCTTGAGTTTCACAAGGCTTTATCAGCTGCTGAGAAGACCTCTTTCCCTGACAGCTCGTCTGAGTGGCAGCATAGCTCCGCACGCAGGAGCATGATGCATATCAACTTATTCAGGAGCATGATGCATATCAACTATCAGTTTTCATAACGTCTTTATAGACTCACACACGTATCTCATTTGAATTATTGGAAAATGTGAGTGTGGAGGTAATGGCAGTCTCCTATATTACTGGAAGAAGCATAAAGTAGTGCAAATATTCTAGGCAGGTAGTTTGGCAGGAAACACACAAAAATTGGAGCTGTTTTCTAGGAATTTGAGCTAAATTTACCTTCAGGGCTGTGTAAGAGGGTTTAGGGACAAAGATATTAATTGCATGACTATTTATAATAATCAGGAAAAAAGAAAGAGAGAGAGGTGGGGGAAGAAGGAAGGAAGGAGGGAGGAAGGGGAGGAGAGGAAGGTAGGAAGGAAGGAAAGAAAGAAGGAAGAAAGGAAAAAGTGTCCCTCAAGTGTCCCTTAAGTGTCCAACACAGAGGTTAAATTATGGTACCTACTTTTGATGGAATATTATGAGCCATTAAAATTCATGTATGAGAGAATTTATGAAGAAAGACATTATTTCATCAACATTTTCAAACACAGACAAATGCCCTTTTTGTAGAAAAGCGAAAGCTTTCAGAAGTCCTATAAAGTATTCCTAGGTGACTTATATCTTAGGTGCTAATAGGTAGAATTGAAGAATCAGTACTCTGAACCTAAATTTTAACAGAAATGTGTTGGTTTGAAATATACACTTCTTAGTATGAACAGATGCCCTCCTGCTTCTATTTTTTGTAAGATTTTTATTAAGAGAGATACCACTGTTTCTTAAATGCCTTTTTTAGTATTAAGATGATCTTGTTTTCCTTGTTAAATCTATGGTACTCTATTGCACTGTAGCTCTTCTTATAATGACCCATTCCTGCATTGCTGGAATAAAAACCCGATGTAATCCTGGAGAGAAGTCGCTAGTCGTGGACCGTGGACAAATTAGTCTCACTCTGTACCTGTTTCTTCGTCCGTAAATTGCTCCCTCACAGAGCGTTATGAGGACTAACTAGTCAGTATATGTAAGGCATTCAGACCAGTGGCTGGCATATCAAAAGATCTATGAGGGTTATCTTGTGTTACTGTTGTTTTTCTTATTATGATTAATTTATGTGATATCTTTGTACTGCCTATTTGCTTATTTTTCATTAAAGACCCACATTCTGAAGTGAGCTTAGCCTGTACGGTTTCTTTCTTCTTCTTCTTTTTTTAAATGACATCTTGATCAGTTTGAAGTATGAAGGTTATGTTTGTTTTATGTAATGAACTGGGTAGCTGCCCATCTTTTGCAATGTTCTGGAACAATTTCTATCACTTACATTTACTTCAAAAAAAAGGAAATACAACCAGTCAATTATACAAAATGGTTAGCGTGCCAAGTTATAGAACATGATACCAGCATTCCCAGGTATATTACAATTTAGGCCCAATAAATGCAAGTCATTTAATTATATCATCTTCAATTTAATTCCATAGACACTTATGAGATATATTGTTCAATGAGAAAAAGAACAGAACAGCCTGTGAAACATGACCCAGTTTTTCTTTACAATTCACATAGAAACTCAAGTATGTGTGTGTGTGTGTGTGTGTGTGTGCGTGTGCGTCCGCTTGAAAGCTAAGTGGTCATTTCTTTTTTTTTTTTTAAGATTTTATTTATTTATTTGACAGACAGAGATCACAAGTAGGCAGAGAAGCAGGCAGAGAGAAAGGAGGAAGCAGACTCCCTGCTGAGCAGAGAGCCCAATGCGGGGCTCAATCCCAGGACTCTAGGATCATGACCTGAGCCAAAGGCAGAGGCTTTAACCCACTGAGCCACCCAGGCGCCCCTAAGTGGTCATTTCTAAGGAGGGCTAGCAATTAAGGTAATGTTAAAATTTGATTTCTCCCTTTTTGCTCACCTTTTTTTTTTTTTACATTGAATATATATTATTCACATAATCAATAGCCAAAAAGATCTCTTAAGCCTCTATGCAAATTTATGGTTCTCTACTCAGAGCAGACAATGTTTTCGACCTTGTGGGATGAAAAAGATCCATGTGGTCCAGTCCCTGCTCTGAGGATGTCTGTAATCTACATCTGGATGAAGTGGAAACAGGCAAGGATGACATCATTGTACAGGGTACGAGCCAAGAGCTGGAGGTGGGGTGACCAGCCAGCCTTCTCAATTTGCCTAGGATTGGGGGTTTTCTGGGATGCCAAGTCTTCTCAGTGCTAGAACCCACACAGTCCTAGGCAAACAGGTTAGTCACACTTGCTGCAGGACCGTACGGCACAGCAGGGCTGGCCAAATGTCTGTGTGCTTCCCTACATTTTTTGGCCTCCTGGGTAGGTCATTTCAGGCCCTATGACCAAGCTTCTGCCGATGGGAATGTGAATGGAAGCAATGAGCTGCTTCCAGGGGGCAACAGCTAGGAGGGGGTAAGCGTTCTCTAGGCCTCCCCTTTCATCTCCTCACCCCTGGAGGCAGACACTTCTGACACAGTAGAGTTGCCAGATGGGAGCAGCGGGGACCTTTGAGTCACGGCTGGGGAAGAGCTCCCTAGAGCTGCCAGACTCACATCAGAGTGTGGCGTGAGTGGGAACTAACTGGTTGGAGCCTCTGAGATTTCAGGATTGATTTGTCAAGGCAGCAGAGCTTGATGACATCCTGACTAAAACAAAGAGTGAAGGTGAGATCAGGGAAGACTTCAAAGCAGAAGTGGCATCTGTACAAAGCATGAAAACTTGGTAGGATTTGCACGTGAACGGTGGGCAGGGCCAGTCCAGGCAGAAGCGGGAGCAGGGAGCCAGAACAGGCCAGAAGGTAGTTCAAGTGCAAGGAGGGGTCCTGTGTTGGGAGGTAAGGCTGGAAAGGTGGGTTGTGCCATTTGAAGAAGGCCTTGAACTCTTCCCCAGGAGTGTGAGCTTTATTCCAGGGGCAGCAGACAGCAACTGGACACTCCAAGTGGTGATGCATCATGACTGCAACAGTGCAAAGGAAAGGTTAGGTGGGGGGACACTGGAGAGGGGCCAGGCGTGAAACCAGTTCAGAGGTGATGATAACCATCTGTAGTCCAGATAGGGTCAAAGACCTGACCTAGAGCAAGGGTCATAGTGACATTGGGGAGAGGGAAATTGCTAGACTTGGTGGCTCCTCCTTAGAAGGTCTCATAAAGGGAGAGAGAAGTGGAAGATGAGGCTGAGGTTTCCACCTGCTGATGCTGTTCACAGAAACAGGGAAGCAAGGACAAGCAACAAGTCTCAGAAGGAACGTGACAAAAGTAATTTGGGACCTGTTAAAGTAGAAGGGAGAAAAGAGGGTGAAGGATGCTGAGAAAGAGAAGTCGCAAAATTGGGGAGGGTGCGGGAGAACCAGGATAGTGCAACATTCCAGAAATCAATGGAGGAGAGAATTACAAGAAAGGAAATGTTGGACAGGAGCATCAGAGCCAGCGGAGGGTCAAGCGGGCCAAGGAGTGAGCAGGGACTGGTGGCGGCTACACTGAGCATGTTCTTTGGGAAATCATCCCACAAGGTGGCTGATGCAGAAGGCAAATAAAGGAGTTTGGGGTGTGGGTGATGGGAGTGTAATGAACGGTGAGAACGCAAGAGTTCATGCTCAAGGTTGAAGCAGCTGGCTAGATTGCTCTTTTAATTCAACGGATACTTGTGAGCTCCAGCTGTTGGTCGCGTCCAGTATCTGAGGAAGAGAAAGATGAGCCAGAAGAGCTTGCTCCCTCAAGGAGCTCGTAACCCAGTGGGGCAGAAAACACACATACCCAGGCAGTTTCGGTACCGTGAGGAAGTGCTAAGACGGCATGCCCAAGGGGCTCTGAGTGTACATGGGGCGGGGGGGGGGGGGCCGTTTTGGTTTCTGGGAATCAGGGAAGGCTTCCTGGAGGAAGTGCTTTGAAAGTTGGGTCTGTCAGGGTGTGAGACAGGAAGCGGGGGGCGGGGAGGGGTTGGCCAGCCGTGGACTCAGGAGGAAGGGAAAGGGACAGATGGTATTTCAGGCCGTGAACACAGGAGGCTCAGAGGTCCAGAAGAAAGAGAAGCAGATGACCCTTTGCAGGAACTACAGATGGTTTGGTCCTGGCTAGAGCTCAGTGGGAGGAAATGCAGAGGTGAGGACAGGTGAGTTGTCAGGGTAGGGTCACGACAGGCATTTGAGAAAAGGAGAAGAAGGAGAGAGCAGCTTGAGGCGGGAGTAACGAGGCTGGACTGCGTGTGCTGAACCAGGAGAGGCTGGGGGACGGGGCAGGTTAAGAGGAGATGAGCGCATGCACAGGGCTATGGGAAGACAGGCACTTGGCCTTCGTCCTGACAGCAGGGAGCAGGGCAGAAGCTGGCAGGCACAGGGGGCGGCCAAGGTGCAGTGATGGCAGCCGGGGGAGAACAGGCTCTCATCCTCCCAGTAGGCTAGGAAGCCAACCGTTCCCTAAGGTTAAGAGGATCCCTCAGGCGAGCGTGGAGGGTGAGTAAGAGGAGTTTTGACATAGCAGTTCTGTGATACCACGTCAACTAGGAGGCATTAAAGGCTGGCTGCGAAGTAGCGAGGCCCAAATATTTCCATGGGCCTTTATCAGTGACAGGAAATGAAGTTTGGTCTTTTCTCTAAATATTTATCAATGTAAATGCTAGTACTCTTGAGATACCCCTCCCCACCGCCTGGGAAAGAAGAATCTGGTTTCCACTGTGGTTTTCCTGTGTGCCCGGGGAAGTTTCCTGGTTGGTCCCTGCTCGGAGCCCAGGGGCACTCGGGCAGGGCTGCCTCAGTCTTGGCGGAGGGAGCAAGCTGAGCCAGGCCAGGGGTTATGGGGGGGGGGTGCAACCTGCCTGCTGTGCTCTGTGAGGCAGAGCTGCCCCCACCGGAAACGACTCTTACTCTCCATTACAGTCACTACTTGGGTCCAGAGAACGCCTAGAAAAACCGCTCTTAGAATGTAACCTGCCAGATGATCAAGTCCCAGGTCCACAGTGACAAGTCATGTTGATAGGAAGTTCCCTTGAGGTGAGGATATGAGAAGGGCACTTTCCCTCTGTGACCATCTTCTCGTGAAAGAACATCTAGCCCCGGCCTCATCGTGGGAAAAACACCAGACACGTCCCGGGAGAGGGGCTTCCTGCAAAATACCTGACAGGTGCTCCCCAAACCGTCAAGGTCAACAGGAGCAAGGACAGTGAGAGACTGTCACTGCCAGGAGGAGCCCGAGGAGATCTGACCACTGAATGTGATAGGGCATTGGTGAAACCCTGGGACAGAAATAGGACCCAGAGAACTCAAGAAATCTGACTCAACTATGGACTTTAAGTCCATAATAATGCATCAGGATTGGTTCATGAGCTATGGCAAATGTGCTGTCCACACACAAGGTGTTAGTAAGGGAAAAAACCCGGTGTGAGGGGTAGAGGAATCTCTACACCAAGCGCAATTTCTCCATAAATCCACAGTTGTCCCCAAAAGCTCATTATTATTATTTTTTGAAGTGGACTGGGAGAAGGGAGTGCCCATCATTTCAGCATCCTCAGGGCTGGAAATGGTCAGGACACAGAAGTATCTGAAGACGCGAGCCAGCGTGGGAGCTTGGCCATTCTCTTACCCAAATGGGAAGCACAAGTAGAGCTCATTTGGTCGCACCTAAACTAGCACCAGACAGAGGGAGGTTTATTTTAAGAATATGAACTGAAATGAGAGCTAGGTCAGAATTAGAGAAACTTCTGGGCCTGACCACACCCATCCTCTCCTGTGGGTCACACAGATCTCTCTCTCTAGACTGCGTCCCTCCCTTGGGTGCTGGCTTCTGGCTCCTTCTACTCATTCAGCCCCACTCTCTCCCGTCCAGCTCCAGCGTGGCCTCCCCTGGCCTTTCCACCCCAGCCATAGCACAGCTTTCTGGCTGTTCCCCTGACACTGACGCTCTGGCCCCAGTGCTTCCTACCACTGGAAGATTCCTTCAAGAGCAACCCCTGCTTTATGTGATTTCTTTTTGTTTTATGAAAGGTTTATTCACAGAAAAATCCAACGTATAATCTAACATACCCATTTTCCTATGAAACAGGATTCCCAACGGTTGGCATGTTATCATGTTTGCTTCCTGAATCTTCTCCTCTGTGTATGCCTTTTAAAATTATACATAACATGTGCTTAAATTCTCTTTTAAAAAGCAAAATATTGGGATGCCTGCCTGGGTCAGTCCATAAAGCGTGTGACTCTTGACCTGGGGATTGTGAGTTCGAGCCCCACATTGAGTATAGAGATTACTTAAAAATAAAATCTTTAAAAAAATAAAGAGCAAAATATTACAGATAGAATTCTCTTTCGCCAATCTGAGCCTATTTTCCTCTTCCTTCTTTATCCTATAGCCTACATAGTTCCAACAAGGATCAAATGCGCTAGTTGCTACATTTTTTTTTTTTTTTTTTAAGTAGGGTCTATGCCTAGCGTGGAACCCAATGCAGGGCTTGAACTCCGGACCTTGAGCTCAAGACCTGAGCTGAGATCAAGAGTCAGACCCCTAACTGACTGAGCCTCCCACAGGCCCCTTCCCTCTTTCCCCTAAACCAACCACCACGACACACCACCACTGATTTTTTTTTTAAGATTTTTATTTATTTATTTGACAGAGAATGATCACAAGTAGGCAGAGAGGCAGGCAGAGAGAGAGAAAGGGAAGCACCCTCCCCGCTGAGCAGAGAGCCCGACGGGGGGCTCAATCCCAGGACCCTGGGATCACAACCTCAGCCGAAGGCAGAGGCTTAACCCACTGAGCCACCCAGGTGGCTTCGATACAGTCTTTCTACTGTCTCTCACACATGCATATCAACAAACAATATATGGTTCTGTTTCTTGTGTGTTTTTTCATTTACATAAACTTTATCACATGCTGGGACTTTTCTTCTTTCATTCAACATGGTTTTGGTCTATATCCACACTGAAACATATAAACATATTTCATCCCTTTTAGTTACTGTATATGTTTCACCAAGTAAATAAATTTAATAAAATAAAAGGTAATAAAAACACATTTCACTTATCCATCCGCTCTTGATAAAAACACAGACAGTTTCCATTTCTCATGCCATGAACATGCTTACCCACATCCCCTTCAGCACATACAGGAGAGTTTTCTGTTGGGTATTTAGCTAAAAGTACTGCCAAGCTCAGTCTTTGTATGTCTGAGGAATGATTTGATGAGTCCAGCTGCTTTTACTGTTGGGATCATAATGAACTCCTCCAACAAAGAGCATTGCTCTTCCCTACTCTAGTTCCAAATAAGCAGAAAATAAAACACAGAGCCAGTAGAAGCCAGTATATCACCGTAATGGCTGCCCGAGCCATGCTGGAGGGTAAGATAATGGAGAGCCACGTGGGCCTGCTAAGGAGAGCCCGTAGTCAAGCAGAGCACCACCCATCACAGACAGCTGGGAACTGGAGCAGGATCCCCTCACACCTGCCCTCCCAGCATCCAGAGACTGACCCCAGAGGAGCAGCAGAATGCGTGGAAGCATTCTGGAAGCAGCCTTTGCCCAAGAGGATCCGATCAGTCACTCCCTAGGGCAGAAGAAAGCCAGGAGAGTATTTCTAGTGTAACAGAAGTGGACTAAACAGGTTTCCTCTTAACGTGGTCATAGGCTATCAGTCAGCCATTGTTCATTTGGTGTCCCTTGTGTTCGGAGCCCATGCTGGTCTAATCAAGGGTGGTCAGGGAAGGAAGCGGCTCTCCAGAGACAAGCTATGACTGTCCATGCCTCCAGCAGCGACTCTGGGTGAGGCGCCTTCTCTTAGCAGGGCTGTGACCAAGGAGGTACTATGAAGAGGAACTCTACTACAAGCAGACTTCTTAATGTTACACTCCTGATTTGTTCATTTCAAGGACAGGCGATAAAGAAGGTGCGACGAAAGTTTGTTCATTTGAAGCTATTCAAAAATTACCTCTGCAAGAGTAAGCAAAGGTGAGCTTCACCCAAACCACCGAGCCCCTCCTCCACTTCCTGACCCAGAAACAAGATAGAAAAGAGTGAGTATATAGTTCTATATGTTGACATTTGAAGAATGACCGCAACACCCAATTGAAGAATAATAAAAACGACCTTTTACGGGGCACCTACTATGTGCCAGGCAGCATCCTAAGTGCTCTGTAAAACATTCCCATCGGGGGCACCTGGGTGGCTCAGTGGGTTAGAGCCTCTGCCTTTGGCTCAGGTCATGATCCCGGGGTCCTGGGATCGAGCCCACATCGGGCTCTCTGCTCAACGGGGAGCCTGCTTCTCCCTCTCTCTCTGCCTGCCTCTCTGCCTACTTGTGATCTCTGTCTGTCAAATAAAAATATCTTAAAAAACAAAACAAAACAAAAAACATTCCCATTGGGAGGGTATTATTTGCCTCATTCTGCAGATGACAAAGCTGAGACTCAGGTTGAGGAAATTTCCCAAGAAACAGCAGCAGCGGACAAGGGGAAGCCCGCAGACGAAGGTGGGAGATCAGGAAGGAAGTGGCTGAAGAAGCAGAACCACAGCAAAGGAGCACCGGGGTTGAGAGGAGACAAGCGCCTGGCACCCCAGGACACCATATCCCCATTTGTATCATTTTGCCCTCCTTGGAATTCAGTCTGCTACAATCTAGTTTTGGGGGGGGGGTTGTTTTGTTTTGTTTTGTTTTCAGAGTGCTTCAATTCACGTTCTGAATCCTTTAGGGGTAATGATCTCGCACTTAATTTGGACAAGCAAAAAAGAGACTGTTGTTGAGTTGAAACTGAAGCAACACTTCTTTGGTGATTTTCCTTTGCTCAGGGCTCTGGACATCAGTTTTGAAAACAGAGTCTGGTTTCAGAAACTAATCAGTCCCAGACAAATTCAAGAAACCATTTAGGGTCATTCAACAATGATTCAAAGATGAGAGCTTAAATTTTTAAAAATTGTAAACACAACAACCCATGTTTATTGTGAAGAATTTGGAAAGCACCAAAATGTCTGAAGAAGAAAATTACAATTATTCCTATGACCACAAACAAGAGACAACCATGCTAAAATCCTGGCATGTTCCTTTCCCGGGTGTATGGGGGTATATGTGAATCATAAATGATGTCACACTGAATACATTTTGAATCTTACTTTCTTCACCTAAAAATACACCATGAACACTTAGAATGATAAAAAAAAAAAAATGGCAATAGCTCATATTTGTTGAGTGTTTACTGCGTGCTTCCATGAATTATCTCGTTTAAATAAACAGAATCCCAAAAACAGTTTCTGTGATTATTGTAGTCTCACAGATGGAAAAACCAGGGCTCAGAGAGGGCTAGTAAGGTCATAGGTTTTCTCAGGAATCCTTGGTTGTTACTGAGGCTTATCTTCTATATGTTTGTTAGTCACCTACATCTCACCTCATTTCCTATTTCTCAGCTGATGGATGAATCTCTTCCTCATTGCTATGAAGAACTTTTTTATATTTAGGGTATTAACTTTTTGCATCAAATAGACAATATTTTCTTTCTTTTGTCATTTGCCTTTTAATTTTTTTTCTAATTTCAGCATACAGAAGTTCTTAATTTTTAGGTACTCAAACTATTTTCCTATATGGTTTCTTCCCTTTCTAAACTTAGAAGGTCCTTGCCCAACAAAATATCAAACTGTATTTACTCTAGTTTTTTTTGAGGGTTTCATTTTTTTTAATGTCTACTTAAATGTAGTACATCTGGAATTTATTTTGTTGTGTAGTGTGAGGGTAAATATATAACCAATAATTGTCCAAGTCCTGTTAATTGACTGTAATTTCCTCACTGATTTGAAACGCCATATTTATCACATTATAAATTCTGACATATGCTGTGGTCTGTTTCTGGACTTCCCCATCTGTTGCTATGGCAAACTTCATAGACTGTTCACCCAAACTTTTTTTTTCCTTCTGGGTATGCATCAGACTACATTTCCCAGGCTCCCTTGCAGTTAGTGGTAGTCATAGGATTGATGTCAAAGGGACTTGGGAAAGGAACGTAAGGGGAAAGCAATGTGTGGCATCTCCAGAATCACCAATAAAAACAAAACCTCACATAAGCAACTCTCCACCATCTTTTCCCTTCTAAACTATCTTGGATTGAAAGGATCCCCCAAGATATGCTTGGAAGCTCTGTGTTGAGATGGAAGATTGTGGAGGTAGGAGGAGCCTAGGCCCCTGAGTCTCTCTGGAAGAGAGCTGCTGGCCCACATGAAATGTCCATTTTGGACTTTCTTTGAATGAGAAATAAACTTCTATTTTGTCTAGCATTATATATTCGAGGGTCCATTCATTAACCATTTTTTTTTTTACAATTCTTAAGCAATTAATTTAAGAATCATTTTTGTTATTCCCCTTCCAAATGGAAAGTTTTGAAATGGCATTAAATTTATAAAATAATATGGGAAGAATTGTCACTTATTTGATCTCCAGGCTTCCAATTCATAAACATTCTGTGTTCTACATTTACTTTTATATTGTTTTATATCCTTTGTTAAATAAGGTGATTTTCTTCATATGGAACCTGCCTAGTATGTGTATTTAAGTATGTTATTTTTGTAGGATTTTTTTCTTTCATATCATACAACTTATTATTATTGGTGTGTTATATAACTGTCTCTGGAGTATATCTGGGCACCTTAATGACTTCTTAATTGATTTTTTGGTTATCTCTTGCTTGTGGCTATAGGAATAATCTAGAGGAAGGACTGGCAATGTTTTTTTCAGTAAGGACCAAATAGTACATATTTTAGACTTTGTGAGACATAGAGTCTTTGTCACAATTATTCATTACTTCTCAGCCTTTTGGCTAAGATCAAGTATAGCAACTGTCACAACTATTCAACTCTGCTATTACAGTTCAAAAGCAGCCATTAGACAATATGGAAACGTAAGTGTATGGCTATGTTCCAATGAAACTTTATTTACAAAATAGTCCCCGGGCTGGATTTGGCTTTGAGGCCATCTAAATAAATAATCATATTATTTGCAAATAACAATACCTACTTTTTCTGCTTTAAGACTTACAGTGTTGTCTAGAACTTTTATACTGTATTGTAAATATAAAAGTGGTGGTGATAGTATCCTGCATATTTCTTTAATGAGATTGCCTCTAATGTTTTGTGGTTAAGAATGATGTTGCATGGCTATTGATTTGGAAAAGAGGTGTGTGGGGTGTGTGTATGTGTTCTTTTATAGTTGTATTCTGTATCATTCTATACCAAGCCTATTGAAAATTTTAAATAGGAAGGATATTGAGTTTTAAGCCTTTTGATCATATAATAATGTGACGTTTGTCCTTTGACCTATTCCTGTATAATTTACATTCCTATATTTCTCTATAGCAAACCATCCATGGATTCCTAGGTGCCACAATAAACATTCTGTATATTGCTCTTTTAATATAGGTAGGTAAAATTTTTGCATGTTTATTAATGCACGAGATTAGACTATAGGTTTTTTAATATTTTTTGTCAAATTTTTGTATTACAATCATGCCAATTTTTAAGTGAAATTTCAAATATTTTCCTATTTCCTTTTATCTGGAAATATAACACAGGGATTTTGGGGGGTGTTAAAAATCTGATAAATTGTCAGTCTAGTATGCTTTAGGGAGGTAATCATTTATCAATATTTTTCTATTTCTTCTACAGTTTTTGATGTATTTAGGCTTCTTACTTATAGGCTGGGTCAATATTTTGGAAGAGCAGTATTGCATACAAATGTCAAGCTGAAAAGAAAAAGTAAAATAACAAATGTTTTAGAAGATGCTCGAAATACAGGGAGCTTTTTATGAATACAAGATAAGGAGGCTAGTATCATCTTGAAAATAATTCTGTTTCCTTAATTTTGTTTGTCTCACATCTGGGCAACCATAGTCCCTTTTGTTTTAAATGGCCCTAAAGAATTCCTATCCATCAGTGGTCAGTTTCCATAAATATACCTCAATAGCCATATTAGTTGAGGTGAGTTATTATAAAACCATATCTCTTTGATGGGCAAAAAGACCAAAGATTAAAAAAAACACCCAGACTGGAAATAGAAAAGAAGCAAAATTAATAAACTTATGTGACAATAATATAGGGTTGATGTCTCAAAGTCCTTTGACTAGCTGCTCAAGTCACTATATAAAAATAGTGTCTGAAAGAAAAAAAAAATGGTGCCTGGATTTTTTTCCCTACTAGTCTCTGCATTATACTGTTCATTTGGCCAAACTTCTTCATTGATAGCACAATGCCAGCCTGATTGAGCTCAACCTCTGACTAATTTGTAAAAATTCCAAAACGATGTACCTCATATTCTTAGGGTTGTGCTCTGTTCTTGACTCTATTTGACAGAGTATTTGCACAGACTGGGAATGAAAGGAAGAGCAAAGTTAAGATATGTGATCATAAATCCAGATTTACTGGATCATAGATCCAGATATGGGATCATAAACCCAGATTTACTAAAATGGATTGAAGTCCCTATCTATGTTGTTGGCCTGGCATGATTAATAGTAGTACCTTCTTTTACTCTCCAAATGCCCTTTTTTTTTTAGACAAATTATATGGTCAGATGTGGTAAGACAACATGGTAGGAATTCCAGAACTTTCTAAATTGGAGGATGAGAATAAATTACCAGGTCCGGTGTGTAAACTCTAAGTTGAAGAGGAAAGACCCCACAAGGACAGCAGATTCTTTGAGACCCATGGTTCATCAGGAGCTAATGCTTCCATTCACCCCAGAGGTGCCAGAGGAAAAAGTAGTACTGTGGTTAGAACGAATGATTCCACAAAGTCTGTGCTTGAAGATGTGTGAGGAGAGGGAAATGGGTGTGAGGGGCTGGGAGTATGGCTGGGGAGGGCACAGGACTGGGAGGTGGAAGGAAGAGGGGCTGGGAGTGGAAGATCAGAGTAGGAAAACAAAGAGAAATGTAAAATAAAAAGCACCAAATGGAGATTTCTCTCTGAAAGCTGAGTTCACATTTATTATTTCCCTGAGGGGAGAACTAAACTAAACCAAGAAACACCAGGATGAGAGGCCAGACACTTCAGAAGACAGAGATACTGACAAAAACTCTTCTCTGTGACCAAACTCGGGGGGAGGCTCCTCTGAGTCCTCTTTCTCACTAGGCCCCACCTGGGGCTCTGTCTTTGGCCTGCTTATTCCAGTTTGAGCAAGAATCTTGCCAAGACAGTAGTGAAAACTCTCTGCTCTTGGTCTGTTCAAATTCCTTATCCCCCACCCTCCACGTTTTATCACCCTGGCCTGCCTTCAGCAAAAATCCATTAGGTCAGTTTCAAAAAGAAGTACCCTACCTCTTACTAATTTTCCATCCAGTGACCCCCACTTCTGCTTCTTGGCTATAAATCCTGATTTTTCCTTATTGTATTTGGAGTTGAGGCACATATCTCTCCTACTGAAAAACCTCATTGAGTAGTTCACTTGACTTAAGTCTCCCCTGCTATCTTTAGCAAGTGTCATGAATAATTTTTTTTGAACAATGCCCACACTAAAATATCAGCTCTGTCGTGGGGAAGGCTATTAAAGAGAGGAAGAAGTGAAAAAAACACCATCACCATCCTTGGGCTCCAATTCTGCTGCCGTTGTCTAGAAATGGAGGCTTCAAGGGGGAACCCAGCCTGAGCATCCTCCTCCCACCAAGGGTCTAAGCACTGTGACCTCCCTGAGCTTTCCTAGCCGTCCAGGCAGAGTTTCTACATCTAAAGTTCTCTCCCACCAACTACTTAAGTGTTGCATGGTGCTTTATCTCTCCAACCTCCCAAGAGGTTGGGAGAAGGAAGAGAAGAACGTTTGTATTTCCCCGACTCTCCAGCTCTTCTGGGAAGAAGTCATCTCACTGCCTTGTACTCTATGGATTTTGGTCATTGGCTAACTGTAGACCCCAGAAAGAATCAGAAGCTGGTAAGAGGCCAAAATGGAATAGTAAAATCTAGGACTAAACTATAGATTTCAAGACATTTAATCAAAATGAAATTGCATTTTCTTAGAGATGAGCATAAAGATTTATATATAAAGGTATTCATCATGATCCTATTTATTAAGATTTTTAAAAGATGGAAACAACCTAAATGTGTAATAGAAAGAGGATTGGTTAAATATGGAAAAGCCATGGGACCAAATATATAGTCATTAAAAAATCAAGATTTAGGAAAAAAATAATAAATAAGTAGTAATATATTTATAATAAATAAATAAAGAAATAATCAAGATTTAGAAAAATGCATATGGACAAAAGAGTTAAGCTGAATCTACTCATCCAAAGAAATTGCTATAATATGGTGTATAGAATGATTCTAGTTTTGTAAGAAATATTTATGTATGTGTATGTATGCCCACATTAAAAAAGGACTAGAAAGATACCTGCCAAAATGATCACAGCAAAATACTAGATGAGATCTGTGTTTCCCTATACTTGGAATGTTTACAAAAATAAGCAAATATATGTTACTTTAGAATTCAAGAGGAAAAAACAGTGCCTCTTTTTTATTCATTTGGATAAGGAATTTCTGAGAGAGACCATTAAATCCAGTTTTCTACCACTGTTTAAAAGTCACAGTCATTCTTGACAGTCAAGGATTTCTGTGTGAGCTGGCCTGGGTCCAGGGGAAGGCAGCCAGTGAGATGGTCATTGTTCTTAATCTTGACACTGGATACCCTCAAACTTACACCACTCAGCAACCTGGGGACAATGAAACAGGTGGGTGGAGAGAAAAGAATCATTCAAGGTGCACTGTTGCTGGTACAGATGTCACTTGAAGGTTGCCATTAAAGCCACAAACAAGTTCTAGTCTATCTGGCCACTGCCCCTTAAGTATATCTGAAGGCATCAACAGGATCATCTGGTCCATTTGTTGAGCACTTTCCCTAATATCCATCAAGTTTCAAAAGTACCCAAAGATACTATTCTAAGCCACTCTTACTTCCTGTGGACTTCAAACCTGGGGATGAAACAGCAGAGCCCTTACAAGGAAGAGCCAAAAAGCCATACAGAAACTGTATCTTCTGCACTGACTGGGCGAATACCAACTAGATCTTCCACCGATCTGTACTGCTTTCCAATGCATATAAATAATGTTATGGTGAAAAATAAAACACATTTTTCAATGGTAATGAACTCATAGCACGTTTTTAAGTATTTCTCAAATAATGGATCCTAACTGTAAAGTCCAGCGACCATCGTCTGGCACGCTTCGCCGTAAAATATCTCGAGAACCAGTGCCTCAATCATTTGTGTTTCCAACTCAAGCCCCACATTCTTCAGAAGGTTTTCTTTGGCTACTTCAGTTGACAGAGCTGTGCCTTCTCTGAAATTCTTTTTATTACACACTGTTCTGTCCTGTTTTCTTGTCGTCTCAGTGAAGGTCTGTCTTTTCTTCCTTCAAGTAGACTGGAAGCTCCTTGAGGGCGGAACCCTGCTTTCTGCTTCTTCATGTCTTCCTAAGCACACAGCCAAATGGGGACTCCATAAACAGTGGTCAATCGCCATTTCTCTAGGCCCCACCCAGTCACCTTATTATAGAATCTCCTCAACTCAGAGGAAGTTTCCCATCTAAAGGGCTACTCCTCAGGTGATTTTTGCAAGTCTAGAATGAGGACATTTTCTTTATTCACTTGGGAAATTTGCACATTTACAAGCAATATTAAATTCTATCGGTTGTGTTGGGCACAACGGTCATACTTTCGCTCCGGCTCGAGGCTACGCTCTTTTCCACCCACGAGAGTCGGCAAGTTTGTAAGTAGAAACCCTTCTGTAGACCGCAGGCCGGGCCAGATTGCAGGCAAATGTCCTTATCTGCATTTTGCTCTGCGTTCTAAGTCAAGATTGTGTTTTACTATTCCACTGAGAAAACTTTCTCTAGCCATAGGCTCTCTGGAAATTATTTTTCCCATTGTTCATAAATTTCAAGTTTGTTTACTCTAGAATACAGGAGAAGCAAAAATAGAATGTTAGGCAGCGAGGGGCAGCGTCTGCCTGAGCTGAGTTTTTTCTGGGGAGTGATAAATGACGCTCGGTTCCCTGTGGGTTAGAGGGCACCCAACTTCAAATAACTACAACATCCGATAACAAAGTTTTTCTCCATCATTTGCAATCCAAACACTAAGAACACAGCCCTGCGGACCCCTCATCCTTCATGTTCAATTGTAAATCCTGATTAAATAGCTTGCAGGTGTCAGGATTAAAGTATATGCAGTGGGAGCCTAAACAGAGGGCCAGCTGGGTTCCTCATTTGCCAGTCGCATTTTCTTCTTTGTTTTGAAACTGTTGACAGTACAACTAAAAATGTTCCTTAGGGCCCAGGCTGAGTTAAATAACAAGCAGGATGAGTAAGAGAACAGCTGTAGATATTTTTCTGTGTTTAACATACCTGCCTTGTTGATTTATAGGAAGACCCCCATATAATGTACATTTTTGTAATCCAAAACATTTAACCTTTGGAGCCAAGTCTGTGATAGAGACATCAGAAACAGGAAAGGTCTTGATGGGCCCTGTGTTCCAAACGTTTTCCCCCTCGAAGGAAAAGTCAAATGAGGGAATAACTTGCTTTTTTTATTCAAATGACCGTGGTGATGTTGTCTAGGCTTAGTCTGAAACTCACAGCAAATCAGTGGGCAGGTGAAGCCGAGGAGACCAGAAAGGCCTGCTCGGAGCAGTGCATCTTGGGAATTCCATTCTCTCCGCAGGAGCTGGATGGAGGAAGCGGGCTCCGCGCTGATCACACGTCCTGCCTTCAGGGAGGGATGTGGACCAGAGCCTCAGTGGCCCTGCCAAACCACAGAGTGGGGCTCTCAGCCGCTGGCGAGTTCCTGCCTGAGTGCTCCAGCACCGACAGGCACCACGACTTTCCAGACAGCGTGGAGTCTCTCTGTGCCTGTGCTCAGCTAGACTCATGTGAGGAACCTCAGAGCAGCGGCAAGGGTAAACCAGTTGGAGAGGTAAAACCCAAACCTAGGACGCCATCCCCAACCACTGTGTGCTCACAAGAGCTTGTTGCCTTCGCAGCACTGGGCTGGGCACAGAGCTGAAACTGCAGATTTAAAATAGTGCCTATGACTTCCTGCCCCAACACCCATCCCACCCGCGAAGGATTCATTTGGGCCAGTTATGGTCACCCCCCGGCCCTTGCTCGGGGTTTGTTTGGGAATGGGCAAGGGACCAAATCCCGATCAATAAAATGTGAGGGAAAGCCTGCCAGCTGTTGAAGTCTCAAAATACAGACACCCGAAAGACATCAGCTTTTTCTTCCTGTGAACACTGGTTGTCTGCATGAGGGGCGCCAACGTGCGAGCAAAGCTGACTGACGCAGATGAGGGGGAGCTCAGAGGCCCTGAGAACTGGGCTCCACGGTGACATCGTTGAGCTGCTAAATCACCCTGAGCCCAGCCCACTTCTGAACTTCTTGTGCTGTGAGACCGGAAATTTCCAAATTGTTTAAGCCAGTATGACATTATAGTTTTCTATTCATCCCGTGCGCTCCAAGTGATATAATTTCCCTTTCAACATGCTACCTTCTAAAAACAATCAAGAATATATGTCAGTGGAGGAGAAGCCAGAAGATTAGGGAAAGTAAGATCGAAAACTTGATTTTACCAAAACCCAGCGAAACCTACTTTGTTTACTTCTTCAAGCGCAGAACCACGGATCGGACATATTTGCGTCTGAGACATGCTTTTAATTAATTGGCTGCCTACAGGCGCCCCAGATGTCTCCCAACTGATGAGGTGGTTAGAAGTCCCTTCCCAGTTCATGCTCAGCAGGGATGAAGAGCCACAGAGGCCAGAACTGGCTGGTGGAATTGGGCAATGATCCTTTTGGAGTCAGGATGTTGGCTTCTGCTGAGAGTCCGCTGCAAATGAAAAACTCACTTCGTACTCGGGGGACAGCCGCTCAGATCCCTGGCCAGACCCCACTCCTGGCGTTGTCATAAAGTCCTGCAGAAATGCAACTCCTCCTAATAGGTTGTGGTACTAGAGGGCGATGTGGCTTTCTTCCAGTGGCTTTGTTAGAGTGGCCAGCTCTTAACCAGTCCATTACTAGTCCATTCCTAGTAGCACCTTCCTCTTCCGCTGAACGCTGTGCAGCACCAACTAGGAAAACCTAGGGAAGGGCTGCCAGCATCCTAGAACTCTCACAAGTGCATGCAGAGTTCCAGTGACTTCCTGTTAACGACCACTGAAAAGCCATGAAGTAGAGGCAAAGCATCCCTTGGAAAGCAACGAAGCAATCAGTACATGACGAATTGCTACTACTGTAGGTACCGTTTCAAGCGTCTACCTCCTCAGGCTATACTCTTCCTGAGGAGCACAAGGCCCGAGGCTGGTTCACGATGTGATGTTCTCACAGCCCCTAGCCGGGGGCCTGGCACACGGCTGCCGCATTGTCACTACTGTGCGAGGCAGGGATGTGGGGCAACAAAGTGAAGTACGGCAACGTCTGGAGGAACACGGATTTGCACGTATCTCCCTGAGCACCGACGGCTCAGGGTCTTGCCTCAGAACATCACGTGTGTGAGGTAAGCTTGACCATGTCCTTACCGATTGAAGATGTTGCTATGCTAATGAGTGTGGACCACAAAATCTTATTGTCCAGAATGAAAATAAGAATCTTTGCGTGGGGTTACCGTATTCTAGATAAAACCCGGCCGAGAAAGAGATATTTGCTAAGTGAGTCGATATTGTTGGGATTTCTCTCTTGTTTCCAAAAAATTGAGGGCAAGAAACTAAATTTTAAAAAATAAAAATAAAAAGCCCTTTTCCTGGCTGGTTAGTGGTCCTGAAGATGGCTTTGCTTTCAAGACAATGCTATGCTAATCACACTCCAGCAGGAGAACAGAGGCTAGAAATATTTCAAAAGCTTGGCCACAGCTGTCTGCAGGAGCCCATTTGAAAAGTCTTCGTGCAGAAAATCTCCTCTTCCTTCAAAGCGTCAGCCACTGGGTTTGCTCAGACATGTTCTCCATGTCTGTGTTCACTTTCTCTTAGGGTTTCCTATGTGTTTCAGCTCTAATTTTGTTGTTACTGTCATTATCAAAGACAGATAGCCCTTTACAGGTTGAAATGCACAGGTCATAATGAATCCTCAGAACCACCCCGTTTGCTAAATATTATTATCATTGTTTGGCCCCTGAGCAGATTAGCTCCAGGTCTCATGTGGCAGAGGGAGGAAGCACATTAGCCCTTCTCCTTCTCCCCTTCCTTCCTTCCTTCCTTCCTTCTTTCCTTCTTTCCTTCCCTCTCTTCTTCCCTCTCTCTCTCCCTCCCTCTCCCTTCTCTCCCTCCTTCCTTCCTCTATTCATTAAGCATGCATTTATTTCGCCTCACCTAAAGGACGATTAATGTTACTAAGTTAATGTTACTAAATTAATGTAACTAAATTAATGTTACTAAGTACTGGGGATGAAACAGGACCCCAGCCCAGTTGACTCCAAATCCAGCACCTTTTCCCCTGAACCATTCTGGATAAGCATTTTAACCCCTATTACTCTGGCCCCGACCACACCTCCTAGACCCTGCCTTCACTGAGATCACAATGGAGCCTGTTTGAGGAACCCTGCCTGTAGACCCTGTGCCTTTCCTTCACACAGTGCTGACCACAGAGGTCCCGCCAGAAAAGTAGACCACTCTGGACAAAGCCTGTGCGTGCTTCTGCAATGGACCCTGTAAGGCCCAGTCAGAATTCAAAAAACTCACTCCTCCGGGGCCCTTGGGGAGCCAACCCCAGCAGCAAAACCACTTTGCAGTGGTGGAGGACATTATGCACGAGCATCCAAAGACATCGTCTCATTTCATTCTCCCAACAGCCAGAGAAGTAAATTATATCATCCCATGTTACAGTTAAAGAAACTGAGGCTCAACGAGGTGACCAACACACACCCAAAGTTGCATAGTGAGCTGTAGCTAAGCTGGGACTGAATTTAGATCTGCTCTGACTCTAAAGCTCAGATTTCCCACCCAAATTAAATGACACTGTCACCCAAAGAAGGATGGAAATCAGGACATCAGCTAAATGGAGGCCCTTCCCAAGCCTGCCACTCGGACTCCCCCCACACCTGAAAAATAACTTCAAAGATTTGAGCTGGGAAGAACCCCAAGGCATGAAGGGCACCTAATTTGACCAGTCCTGCAACCAGGGGGTGACGGATTCCAGGGGTAAGTGTCCATCTCTGGAATCTCAGTGAAGTGCTCTGCTCCACAAACCACACAGTCTTGACTCACCTGAGCTTGAGAGAGTCCGTTCATCAGCCAAACACATTCACAGGCAGAATTTCACTTTCTTGGTGGAGTATTTACTTCTTTGATTCAACCACCCAGACCCGGCTGTACCTATCCGGTAAGACCTCCCCAGTCCTGTCATCTGGCCTGAGATTCTTCTGAGCTCAGCAGGCCTCCAGAGTCTCCAGGAGCCGTGAGAGTCCCCATCTTGGTGCCCTCGGGGACAAGGACTGTGTCCCACGTGCCCAGATGAAGGTCACAGGAAACCCCAGGGCCACAGAGTTTGGCTCTCCTGTCCAACCGGCATTCCCAGAATCACGTTACAGCAGGGGCCAAAGATCAAAAATTTTATGGGCGTTTGGGGAATTATTCGCCCCCAACCCATCTGCCCTTTCATCTGCACACCCACTGCCCCAGAATAGCAAACAGCTCATCGCTCCTAAGCTGTTTCTCGAAAGACTTCACAGCAGGAAAACAGAGGCTAGAAATATTTCAAAAGCTTGGCCACAGCTGTCTGCAGGAGCCCATTTGAAAAGTCTTCGTGCAGAAAATCTCCTCTTCCTTCAAAGCGTCAGCCACTGGGTTTGCTCAGCTCAGAGAGCTGCAGTGTCCCCATCACCCTTAGGGCTTCCTGCCTACCTGGATCTGGCCAAGGCACCTTACTAAATGGCGGAAATCACATTCAGGAACAGAAGCATCTAGACCTCCATGACAGACACACCTGGGATCTGAGAGGGATTCCCACCCCTGTCTGAGAAGGACGTTGCTGCGTGGAACACCAGGCTTCATTCTCACCCGTGGGTGTCCAGGTTACCTATTGCTCTGGCTTTTTCTGGGCTAATGATGTTTTTGCAAACCCCAAGGATAAACCAGCATAGAAACAGCCTTTCTCGCTTGATTCCTTGATGGGTAAATCTCCTAAGAAGGGTAAAATCAGAGCAATACTTTCCTTAGACCTAGGCATGAGGAGTCCCTCCCCTGGGTCCCTCCCTGGTCATTCTTCTCGCCATGAAGTGAAGAGCCTCTATCCACCTGGAGTCCACACCTGCCTTTCTAGACTGTTCCCTGGCAACTGGGACCTCAGAATTCCCAACTCAGAAGTCCCCGAGCCAGTTTCCAGACCTCCATGGACCTCATCCCTGGGTCTGTCCTTCAAGGCCAGGAAAATTTGTACACCCCAAAGTCCAAAGGGTAGCCAAGGGGTGTAAGGGATGACTAAGGACAGCCATTTATGGGGCGATGTGGATACTGCTTGCCTGTGTGAGGCCTCTCGAGGTATGAGGGAGAGCAGGGGGGTGGAGAAGAGAGCCAGCCTTTCCTCCAGCCTTGTCTAAGTGCAGACAATGGAGAAGTGCAAATTCTAGAGGTATATTTGTCAAGGTAGGAAGATAACAAAATCTTATATAATAGTTTTTTAGCTTGCTTTGTAAGCTTCACATATTTAGACACATGGCATGTGGGATTCCTTTCTGCCCTTACAAGTGGCCTCACAAATGCTAGGATGGGTCTGAGTCAGAATTCATTTCAGAGGAAACAAGATCAAGGACATTCCCTCACTCATTCATCCAGCCATAACTTACTTAACTGCTGGCAGATGCTAAGCGTTGTGCCGGGACTGGGCATACCATGGTGGATGAGATGGTTACAGCCTGCCTAGTGGGGTGGGAGGGGGGTCCTGGGCAGCAGCCACTAAATGAGGAGAGCCACAGTGCCAGGAAACGACATCTGAGTCGATGCTAGAAAGGAGATGGGAGTAGGGAGGACTAGTTCTGAGTGAGTGGCCAGAATCTGGCTCTTCATGTTCAGATCCATTTTAATTAAGAAATAAATAACGTAGAGGCCCATGACCAGCAGTTAAATTAATTCAGCAAAGTTGTGTTGTCTGTTTATCCCAGCACTGTACTAAGCTTTGGAAGACCAGAGACACGGGCCCTGCTGGGTGATGTCAAATCTAGAGTAGCACATGGATAGATATACAACTAACCTCAGGATCAAGACAGGGAAACAGTAGCAAATACAAGCTAGGGGATAATAGGAATGCAGAGGGAGAATTGATTAATTTCTTCATGGCTTCACACCAGAAATAACATTTCAACTGAGTTTTTCAGGTTGAAGTAGAATTTATAAAGAGCACAGAAACATGGAGAGACATTCCTTGTTGAGGGAAGAGCGTGAGCAAAGGCCCTGTGGCAGATCATTGCATTGGGTGTGGGGGAATGGCTAGTTATCCCACATAGCCTTAATGCTGGATACTTCAGGATGTGGGAAGCAAGCTACAAAGACAGGTTTGACCAGATTTCGGCAGGTCTTGCCTCTCAGGCTGAGGAGACTCAGGGTTCTGGAGAAGTGGGGAAATATTTTAGAATAATCATTCTGGTGACTGTCACCACAGGCACTGAAAGGAACTGAAGGCAAGGAGACCAGAAGAGGTCTGTTATAATAATGTAGGCAAGAGGATTTAAGTTTGGAAAACAAGCTTTGGCTGCTAATAAATAGAGACCAGGCCTGATAGTTCTGAGTTTTAATCTAACTTTCAAAATAATTATCCATTTCTAACTCCTTCCTCTTGGCCGCCTTCTAATAGTCGAGAATCATTGGTTATAGCCGCAAGCAACAGGTACTGGGTGACCAGAGCAGAACCGGCCCTTTTCAGCTGGCCATGCAGCAGCTCACAGAACCTAGGAGAAGGGTGAAGGGACAGCATTGGAAGGACCGGTGCCACAGTAGCTCTGAGGCTCCAGGTGGCAGCCCCTCCAGGAAAAGCTGCTAAAACATGGACTGATCTGCTCCCACTGATTCCCCCAGTATTTTTATCACTCTTCTCATGATGCAAATTTCAGTCCAAGCTGCTGACCTAACTTGGGTCACTCTCCTACCGCTCTGCTAGGGGAAGGCAGGTCGCTGTTGTCATCCATCTGATGAAACTCTCCAATCGGGAAGCAGAATGTTCCCAAAGCAGTGGGTGTGCCCTCCTTGAGAGCCGGAACTCATTCTGTTTTGCTCACTCTGTGTCCCCAGTGCCCAGAAGGGTGGATGGCCCCTGGCATAGGCAAGATTAACACTCACTGACTGCAGGAGGCCACATAACAGGAGTGATGGCTGTCACAGCATCTTACCAGGTTCCTCCTACCCAACACTGACATCTCTGCCCTCCACGGTGTCAGGAGGGCATCAGTGCCCCGAGTTCACCCCCAGGGGTTTGGAGAACTGGTCAATCTATGCACAGTTCCTCCTCAGCTCAACTGATATCCTCGTGCCAATTCTCCCACTGTCCCAGGATGCTCTCCTTGGGATTTCGTAACACCGGTGGTGATTTCCTGTTGGATGGGATGTTTGGGATTTGGGCTTTCTCTTTAAATACTGTTTCCATTCAAGATGTGAGTTCATTTGTTCTGGAAGTTATTTTTCATCATCTTTTCTCTCCCCAAGTTCTTGCACCATGGGCCTTCCTGCCTTCCTGTTGTTGGCCCTATAAATATTATGTTCCTGGAGAGCTGCTGGGGAGATGGGGGAGGGGTGATGATTACTTAACTTGGCAGGTTTTGCAATTTTATTCCCATGCAGGGCACTCTGCAAGGTATTTGCAATGGGCTGTGTCCTGTCCAACATGAGGTGCCTTTCCAGAGGTCAAGGCCGCTGTTAAGTTAAGGTCTGCCCCCAATTTCAGACACAGACTCCAAAGGACATTTGGAAGCTGCCGTTATCCAAGGCAGAGCCAACTCCTTTGCCCCAGGCATTAGATTCAAGCATGGTTGGAAAAAAGAAAAGATAAAAGAAAAAAATACTGCCAGTTTGGCACGAAGTTGCTACTTTTCTAATCAAACTGGCCCAGCTCTGTTTATGGCTCAGGGTCAATATTAAGCCGTCATAAAACTGAAGGTTTATGGTCCCTAAAAGAAACATTGAAAAATGTATGCATCCTATAACTCCTAAAATACGCTAACTAGATTTTTTCCATATGGACAGTAGGACTATTTTGTGGAGGTGATAGGCTGGCTGTGTTGATGTGTGGAGCAGCTTTGAGGAAACTGTCCCCAGCTTCCTCTGTGATCTCCCCCACATGGTCTTAAAACTCTTTACAAATTCCCATCTCTCTCAGGGTAAAATGCAGACTCTGGACCATGGTCTTCGAGGCAGCCCCCTCACTAGTGGGCTGGACCATACTGGCCTCTGTCCCTTCAAGCTCTGTGCTATAGGAGGCCACCCGCCTCCCTGTCACTGTCCTGGTCCCCTGCCTGGTGTCTTCTCTCGGCTCTTCATCTGTTATCTCTTTCTCTCCCTCTGGGTCACAGCTGGAACATCACCTCCTCAAAAACCTACTCCATTCCCCCCATTACTCTCTATGGGCTGTCACCCTGTTCGTTCCCCTCCACTTACCACAACCTGGAAAAGACTGTGTCTGTGCACTCATTTGCATCTTGACTCTCTGCTTCCGAGGAGGACTGGGAGCGCCAGGTCCAGCAACCTGCCCTGCCTGTTTCCAGCTGCTTCTCAGTGGTTGCATCTCCCCTGGCACTTACCAGAAGCTCAGGGAACGTTTCCTGACCAAGAGAGCCTCATGAGGCAAGAGGACCGTCTTGTCCATCCAGAGAGAAATCCTGCTGGCTTGGCTCTTCTGGTCAGCTTTTTAGCACCAGTGCACGGAGCAATTTCACACTGGACCACCATGTCTGGAGGAAGTGACAGGGTGACTAACTCACGGTCCTCCACTCTATCAAGAACTCACTCCCTAACCGTGTGATCTTGCTTCCCTAGGACCCTTATCTTTTTCATCTCTCAAGAAGGAAATATCATTGCTTCTCTAACAGAAAAGTGGCCTGTTGTGGGTGCTCAGTACCTTTTCGTTTCTTTCCTTTTCCACAAATCACTTTGCAAGAAGTTCTTTAGGGAGGGAGAAGAAACCACTAGGCAGGAGAGAGTCACGGTGCTTGGAGAGAAAAACCATAGCGGCCAACAGGGGTCACCTCCTGGCCTGCCACTGAGTCCAATGTCAATGGCAGCTTCGAGATCCATCCCTTGAAGCTTCCAAGGGATGTAGCAAGAAGAGCTTGTCTCAACCCTGCACACTCATATACTAACTCAATGTTCTGGACAAGTCTTTGAAGCCCTCAAGGCTCAGTTTCTTCACCTGTCAGATGGGCACAGTAATACAACCCCGCCGATTTGGTAATGCTGTTGTATGTCTCTGATGAAACCAAGCATTTGAAATGAGTGGTCCTTGTGAAGAGCTGTAGGAGTCAAGGGACTGTGGTCAGGAGGGGGGTGGGCACCCCTGCTTTATACCAGCACCTGTATCCTTGAAAATGCCTTCCCTTGTGCACGGTGAAATATGAAACTTCAGAGCAGAAGGGACAGTAGCAATCACGTAAAGGTGATCTTTTGTAGCTTTTTGGGAAAAAAATGTAATCGTGGTAAAATACACACACTTAAAATATGCTAACGTCGTAACCATTTTTAAGTGTATTGTTCAGTGGTTTTAAGTTCATTCACATTGTTGCACAACCATCACTACCATCCATCTCCAAAGTTCTTTTCATCTCACAAAACTGAAACTCCAGACCCATTAAATAGTAACTGCCCATTGCCCCCTCCCCCCAGCCCTGGCAACCACCATTCTACTTCCTGGCTCTATTACTGTCACCAGTCTTGGGACCCCATAGAAATGGAATCCCGAAGTACATGCTTTGTAGTGACTGACTCATTTCACTTAGCGTAACGTGCTCAAGATCCATCCATGCTGTAGCATGGGTCAGAATTTCCTTCCTTTTTCAGGCTGGATAATATCCTATTGCATGTATGTACCACTTTGTGTTTATCTATTAATCTGTTGATGGCATCTTGGTTTCTTCCACGATTTGGCTATTGTGAATAACGCTGTTATCAACGTGGATGGACAAATCTTTCTTCAAGACCCTGCTTTAGTCTCCTGGGTATTTGCCCAGAAGTCAAGTTGTTGGGTCACAGGGTAACTCTGTGTTTAATTTTTGGGGGAACCACCATACTGGTTTCCAACACAGCTGCACCATCTGACATTCCTACCAATAGAACGTAAGGGTTCCAATTTCCCCACATCCTTACCAATACTTGCTATTTTCTGGTTTTGGGGGGATTTTTGTTTGTTTTTATTGTTTGTTTTTAATGGTAGCCATCCTAATGGGTGTGAGGTGGTATCTTATTTTGGTCTTGACTTGTGCTTATCGAATGACTAGTGATGTTGAACATCTTTTCATGTGTTTTTTGGCCATTTGTATATCATCTTTGAAGAAATATCTATTCAAGTCCTTTGCCTATTTTTTTAAAGAATTTGTTTATTTATTTGACACAGAGAGAGAGATCACAAATAGTCAGAGAGGCAGGCAGAGAGAGAAGAGGAAGCAGACTCCCTGCTGAGCACAGAGCCCGATGTGGGGCTCAATCCCAGGACTCTGGGATCATGACCCGAGCCGAAGGCAGAAGCTTTAACCCACTAAGTCAGCCAGGCGCCCTCCTTTGCCTATTTTTTAATGGGAGTTTTTTGGGGTTTGTTGTTGTTGTTGAGTTATAGGAGTTCTTTATATATTCTGATCTTCACCCTTCTCAGATACATGGTTTACAAGTATTTTATCCCTTTCCATGAGCTGCATTTTCTGCTAGTTTTTCTCTTGATGCACAGAAGTTTTAAATTTTAATGAAGTTCAATTTATCTATTTTTCTCTTGTTACTTATGTTTTTTGGTGTCATATCCAAAAAAGAATTGCCAAAACCAATGTTATGAAGCTTTTCTCTTATGTTTTCTTCTAAGAGTTTTATAGTTACAGCTCTTACATTTATGTCTTTTTCCATTTCAAGTTAATTTTTGTATATGTTATAAGAGTAAAGGTCCAACTTCATTTTTGCGGTAAAGATGAATTTTGACAGAATAAAAACTGAGCACAGAATAGGAATGTAGTCTACCCAAGGTAAGGAAGCTGGATAGAGACAGAGCCAAAGCTAAAACCCACACCTCCTATGTCTTAGTCCAAAGCTCTTTCTGCTCTTCTAGGAAATAGACATGCTGGGAGTAGGTCACCCAGGCCTTTACTGTGTGTCATACTGGAAACAACTGGAGAAACAAAACGGGATATTGAGGCTGGTGGCTTTTGCTCTAAGTGGGGCCAGCCAGCCCCAAGTCCAGACCACTGTGCCAAGAGTGCACGATGGGTTTGTTTTCCGTTACGTAAGAGGGTCATTCTTTGGAACACCTGTGACCACCTGATGTGAACAGCAGCCAAAGAAAAGATATTGCAAAGGAACTGGCTATGTACTTGGTCACATGGTAATTTGGTAGAATGTCACTTTTAGTCCTTGACATGAGGGGAAAAAAATGTCAATGACCTTCCATGTGTATATGTTTGTGCCCAGTGGCCAGCAAACTGGAAACAACTTGTGCTTTGAAACATTATGCTGAAGATGGAAAGGAAGTTGGGGGGCTTTTATAAACCTGCTGGACTAAGGCAGAGGTTGGAAAATCATAGGCCACAGGCTAAGTCAAGTTTTGTTGGAATAATGCCATGTTCATTTGTGGATGTAGAGTCTATGGCTGCTTTTGTCCTTCAACAATAGAGCTGAGTAATTGTGACAGAGGCATATGGCCCACAAAGCCTAAATTATTTCCTATCCGGCCCTCTAAAGAAATAAATTAATTAATTTTTAAAAATTGCTGACGTATGGTCTACGTAATAAGGAACAGTTGAATGGCACAGTAGCAAAAGCGCTATGCCTGCAGGGCAACCCAACCCTTAGGGAAGGACCTTGTGACTCTCAAATCTGGCTGGAGGGTGGCCCTTAACCACCTCAGGAGATGACTCATGGCAACCTGAGGAATGTTCTAGCTCTTCTGTACTCTCACCCTGCTTTCCTAGGCCCAGCCTAGAGTAGATCTGATAGTTGTGAAGTCATTGAGGCTAGAGAAGATGTAAGAGCCCCGTGGGAGCTATAGTTCAGTCCTACCACATTGGCCACACTCTTGAGACACCAGCTAAGTTTCTGGTCTAAAGGCTGAGGGGCAGCTTGGAAGTAAAGGTTCAAACACATGGGCTAGAGCTTGACACAGCACCTCACATTGTTGTCATTATTTTCAGCTTTTTTACATATGTCATTAGTAAACCATCACTCTCAAAATTGATAATAATTAGTCTTCGTTTCAATGTGTTTATAATTCTCAAATCTCAGAAAGTGCCAGAAAGAGAAGAGTTTGAATAAATCTTAGCTCTGTCACCATGAGCCAACCTTGGGAAAATGACCTGATTTCTCTCATTTCTATTTCCTTATCTATAATAGGAGAATGATCCCAAGGGTTGATGTGAGAATTCAATAAGAGAATGGGCATGAAACTGCTAGAACATTCCATAAATGCCAGTTTCCATTCCTTGCTCCTTTTGGCAAAACACCACCCACCAACAGCAGCTTCTCTGAGACTGAGCCTCTGAAGCCTTTTGATGTCTCCTCTCCGCCACACCCCACACACCCCACCCCCGACAGCTCTGGACATGAGCAAAAATGTGCTACAGTGCAAGGGATTCTCAAGGTACAACTACATCGTTTTGGTTTTTTGGGTGATATGTCTATTCTTTGGAAGTTGCTGTGGTTTTAGCCCATTGGAGAGACACAGTTTCAGGAAGTATACCCTCATTTTAGACCATCCCACTCCTCAGGAGCCCTGGACAAAAGAGCAGTTTAAAAGGGAATCAGGGTCTCTCTGTTGCTAACTGAAACTCATGTTTTAGTCTCAGAACAAACTCTATTTTCTCAAGGCCCCAAGATGGCATCCGAGATCATCAGGATGTCACACACAGCTTCCAGCTTCTGGTCCCTGTCCTGCCTTCCTCAACCACAGCCATTTCTACAAACCCAGATGATCAGACTTCTAGAGGAGTTAGAAGAATGTTTATCACCTTGTTGTTGATTATAGCAAAATATTGTTGGACGTGTAGACACAGGTGCTGGAGAGCTCTATCATATCCCTGTGCAGCCATCGAAATGTAGAATAGATCTACACTCACTGAAATGGAAAGGTATTTGCCAGACATTTAAATGAAAATTGCAAATTTCAAGACTACATCAACCAAACAAGGAAATTTATTTTTTAGTTTTATACATTATGAATATTTACTGTCATCTGTGTCTTTGCATAGGGAAGACATAAAAATATAAGGAGTTAATAGTCATTTCCTGGGGCGCCTGGGTGGCTCAGTGGGTTAAGCCTCTGCCTTCGGCTCAGGTCATGATCTCAGGGTCCTGGGATCGAGCCCCACATTGGGCTCTCTGCTCAGCAGGGAGCTCCACCACCCCCCAACCATCTGCCTCTCTGTCTATTTGTGATCTCTCTCTGTGTCAAATAAATAAATAAAATCTTTTTAAAAATTAGTCATTTCCTCTGGTGGTATTATAGAGGAATTGTATTGTTTCTTTTATGTATGTGTGAATTTTCTTAAGTACATATTATTTCTATTTCAGAATTTTCTGTGTGCTGGGAAAAACGTATAATGCTACATATGAGGCAAAAATGCTTTATATGAGCTTAAAAAACAAAAATGGGGAGGTCCTCTTCTCCAATATAGATAGGTAAATAAATACAGAGGGAAAACAGACTCCATCCTCCAGGGCTCTGCCTTGCTTGTTAGGCTAATAGCATAGTAGCAAAAGAGCCCGACAAAACTCCACGTCTTGGTTCATTCTTTTCCTTGTGTTTAAGGACTGTGAGTTTACAGCCTTTTACAATGTAGGAAGTACAAACTAGAAGGTCCTGCAGAGGCTGCGTACCACTTCGTTTTCTGAGGGCTAGACGAGCGTGCTGAGTTCTCACACTGGCCTGCAACCCTTCTTCTCACTCCTGGCTATGTCCCCTGTCCTGGTCCTTCAACCTTTATTTCTATTGGCTCTGACTTTGGCCCTTATCAACCTCAGCTCCTACTTGGTCCCATTTTCTATAACCACAGCTGGTGGTGACAAATATGTGAGTGGATTCTGGACTGAAAGGAACCCTTTGTTACCAACTGGAAAGGAACTGGGACTGGGACTCAGGAGAGTCATGCTGCCTTCTATGGCCTGAGCCCTTCATGTTGACCTTCACCTCCAGGAACCCAGGATGTTCAAGACTAGTTACTAAAGGCCATCCGACTAGACAAGACCACAGGGAAGATCACACCAATTATTATCACTGTGCTTCAGAAAAATCACATTGTCTGACTGTTAGGTGTGTTGACTGTGGTTACTTAATGGATCTTCTGCTCAAAAAGGCCCAACATATTGACTTTTTCACCAAAAGCAAGCCCCTTAAGCCAGACATTAAAGACTATGATGGTACACTATCAACCAGCAAACTTTATGTGTAGAAATCATCCATGCTAGAAACAAAGGGGATCATCACTACAAATTTCATGATCTCATGAATCTATAAACACCTCAAGAGTGAAGGCCATATGAATTCTCTTTCAACATGAACTCATGCCTTGAGGGCAGTGTGCATGGCTTTCTGGGGCTCTCCTATGACCCCTCGTTAGTTCCTATGTTGCATTGTAGAGATACAGCCCACAAATGGACCCAAGACCTGTGTCTTCACTCAGGTGAGGGAGCAGAGCTCAAACACACAATTTTGATACAGACATCTGGGGTAAGAATAGACTGCTGTGGAAGCTTCTAGTGGGGGGACTGAACCAGAAGTGGGGCTCAAGGAAGGTTTCTGGGAGACAGTGACAACTTAACCTTAAAAATAAGACAAAGTCCTTAACCCAGGTTAGACTGAGCCACACATGAAGATAATTTCAAGAATCCAGATCAGGTATTTCACTGTTCACATGGAAGCATCCTAAAAACTGAAAGTTTGGGATAAATCCAGAAGCAGAAACCAGCATCAGTTATGGCCTGTGGAGCCCAGCTACCCTGTGGTGCTGTGTTTCATGAGTTTTTCACCACAATTGCTTTCATTTCGGATCCCTATTGACTTAAGCCTCACCTTTGAGATCAGAGAATAATGTGGGAATGAGAGAATGAGAATAATGTGAGAATGAAAATGAGAATGAGAATAAGAGAGAATGAGAATAATGTGGGAACATTTTCTCTAACATCAACAACAAAATTTGCAGCTCAGGTGGTGATGCCCAAACTCAGTTCCTATCACCTGTCACACCCCTAGGAGGAGCCATCCTGTCTCTGGCTGAGGAAAGCCTCCCCCCGCCCCCCACCCCCGGGAAGCTCCACATGCCCCCTGATGGAAAGGTATGTCAGGGCATGTGACACAGGCAACCTCCACTGCCATGTGAAAGTGCTGGGTGGGAACTAACAGTCCAGGTCTCCCACCTGCCTGGAGTTGGCATTTCTCATCTGCCTTTCCTTCTCACTTCTGAGCGCCGGTAGGGAAAGTGTGTCAGCCAGAGCCCATCCATCACGGGGCATTTGTCCAAAATCAAAGCCCCAGTGTCCTTCATGTGACACTGGTTGGGCATTCCCAGATTATCACAGATTTGTTAGCTAGCCAGTCAGAGCACTGCGATGAGAAGACTCCTGGAGGGAGGGAAAGAATGTGTCAATCGGGGACAGCTGCCATTTTGATGAACCTCAGAAGATGAGACGCCACAGCCAGATCTTCAGGAGAGCATCTCCCTTACCCCCACCACCACATGGAAGGACCCGTTTCAAAAGAAAGCAAAGGGACCAAGGGAGTTGAGAAGTGGAATTCTTATTTACAAGCTAAAATGCTCTTGACAGCCCCAATGGCCTTCTCCCCGCCAATCCTCCAGTGGCTGAGAAGTGGCGAATAAACTTCCAAGGTGGGCAGGAGCAAGATGGTAGGCAACACTGGGCTGGAGCCCAACCACTGGCACCCGCTCTGAGCTTCAGTTTCCTCCGTTTCAGAATGAGAGAGCTCATACCTACCTCAGAGGGTTGTCATGAAGACTATGTCAGATAAGGTATTTAAGGCCACCTGGACCAGCCTTTGGCACAGAGCAAGCCAGCCACATATGGTAATTATTATTACTCATGTAAAATTATTAAGTTGCTGTGGAATTCTGCCAATAAATTATTGACTAGTAAGATTATAGATTTTTAAAGTTACAGTTCAACCTTCTGTTCTTTAAAACCACCTTTGATATAAACAGGAATTCTTGCTATTTAGCAGCTCAGGTACACAGTTAAATCAAGAACATATGCATTGGTCCAGATCCACGTTTTTGTTTTATTTTTATTTTTCTCAAAGCGCCCCGCAAACAAACAAAATAACGACGACGACAACGATCCTCTCTTCCTGAGCTACTATTGAGTCCTACCTCGACAATAAAATATTAAAAATGTGAAAAATAGCATTTCATTCTCCTTGCAGACCACAGAGCCCCATCGCACGAGATCACATTTGCAGTAACTGAAATGACAGATGCTGTCAGTGAAACTGAGGAGGTCTCGGGAGTATTGTTGCGGTTTGGCTCAATGATGATCAGATGAAATATCGTTGGTTAAGTCTTACTGAAGACGTCTTCACATTAGAGCTATTTACAAAAAAAAAAAGAAATAAGGAAAGAAAGAAAGGAAGAAAGAAAGAAAGAAAGAAAAAGAAAGAAAGAAAGAAAGAAAGAAAGAAAGAAAAAGGAAAGGGAAAATAAGCGACTTGAAATCAGCATGGGCTTGCTGTTTTTCTCCTGCATGTTTTTCATTTTGATATTATATCATGAACAGCTGTAAGGATAATGTTAATCGTCCCTTCTGGAAACATTCATCACAAGGGTTTATTTATTATTTGGTTTAAGTATTTAAAAGTTAGAGCATTTCCAAGCTGTCACTGTTGAAATATTTCTAATATTGCACAAGAGTAGTTATTTTCAGAGAGCCTGCTCCTAAGATTCCCACTTAGGAAGGAAAATAATAATCTATTTTCCATGGATTTGGTTAATAAGACTGAAAGGTGAATGGGGAATAGTTCTTTTTTCCATTGAGAATGAAAGTTTTGGTTTCCCAGCCTATTCTCCACATACAGAAATGGTGCTGCAAATTTTTGAGAATGTGGATGATGGGCTCGGTGGGTACTGAGGTGACGGAAGTCTGGAGGGCCCTGCGGCTCCAAAAGAATATCCTATAGTCATGGAGGACTTTAGAAAGCGGTTTCTGGTTTTTTTGTTGACCCCATAATTGTTCCACAGATGAAGCTTTAGCCACACTACTTCACTGATGAAGAGACTGAGAGAGTGTTTGTGGCTTACACAAGATCAGCCAGTTGAATTTTCTTTTTAAGAAGTGAAGTGTCAGGCACTGTGCTTTGCCAGGCAGAGCTTCTGCTAAGTCAGACTGTGTGGATTAGGATAGCAAAGGAAGGCCCAGTCCTCTAGGTCTAGCAAGACAAGAGCAGGCTACCTTTCAACACCCTCACACCCTTCACAGGGCGTAGCTGGCACAGCCACACAGGAAAGCCCTGGTGCTAGGCCTTAGGGACACACCAGTGGACCCAAAATGGTATAGTCTTGGCCTTCAGAAGAAGAATCACTCAGCTCAAAAAGGTCATAGAACCATATATTTTTGGATACAACAGCCAATGCATTCTCGTTTAGTCTGTGACTTTTTTCTGACTGTTTGACGATTTGAGTTCAGTCAATGAAGCCCAACTAGACTATGAATGCGCAGCAAAGCCTTCTGACCACTGCCCAGCCTTCTCTTGGTATTCAGAGCCAAGTGTTGTCTTGTGCTAGTTGGAAAGGCGTCATAAAATCCAGTCCGCATCTCTCAGATCCAAAGGAACACTCAATAGATTTCTTTTCCTCCAAGGTAAACTACGATCTGTAAAAAAGGCGGGAAAAACCTGCCCATTCCCTGTGAACCTGAAAAGAAACTAATTAATGCAAACCTTAAGAGAAACATGTGGTAAGACAGCTAATTTTGAAATCTGTCGCTACAGTGTAATACTTTTAAAAAATTATTATTATTTTCTCAAAGAATCACTTGAATGGACTTTGTAGTTGTATCTTTGGAAATGAGATCCCTGGGTGTTGAGAGGTTGGAATTTTCCCTAGGGACACAATAATGAGGAAATGTAAGAATGCTGAAGGAATTTGAAGCATGACTTTGTGGAAACTGGGTTGGGACCATCTCAAAGGAACAACAAAGGATGTTCTGTTCCCCCAGTGACTGTGTTTCTCCCAGTTTGGATTCCTTTGAAGTTCAAACCGGGAAGTTGTCCTTGGCAGGGCTCCCCTGAATGTGCTACTTTCCACCCCCAATCCCCAATCCCAGTGATGGGGTTATTTGCCCTCCTCCAGCCTGGCAAGAAAGACTTCCCTCTTCAAATGGTATCCTGGTTCTTTGATCTGGGGCAGGGTCAGTGGCATAGGGGTTGAGTTCTGAACTGAAGGTTAAATTTCATGAGACAAGGTGGCCGGTGATGCCGGGTTTCCAAACTCAAGAGACCCTATTAAGAAGGCTCATGTTTCTTGAACCCAAAGCTCTTCTCACTCATCTGCTCTGGGATGTCTAGTCTGCCTCTTGTGCGGCCATAAAGGGAACTAAAGTGATGGATATGAATGGCCTCCGACATGGCTATCAAGTCTGATGCTAATAGAAGGACCTGTGTTCACTTGTGGACCAAACTGGTTGGACAACTAGCCCATGGACTGGCTGGAGGACAGCCAGGTGTGAAGAAAAGAACTAGGACTTTTAAGGCAACCTGGCTCATCACCCACCAGAGCTGAGGTCTTGGAGAAGACACCCAACTCCTGAGAGCATCAGTTTCCTTCTCTGCAGAAGAGAGATCATAACATCTGCCTTTAAACACAGAGCAGCAGTAACAAAACCTGCCCTGAGGGGTCCTTAGGAGGTTTGAAGGAGACCATGACTGTCAGGCCTTGGCCACTTCGGAGTCAATAAGGAGTACTTAGCATTGTCATCATCTCAGCTCTGGCTATGGGATTTTTCTGGCTATTTTTCTAGGATCTAGGACTGGTTCCTGTCATGAAACAAAGGACTTTCCGTCTACCCCTCAGTCTCATCACTGTGGCCTCCTTCCCAAGAGGAGGCTTCTAGAAAACAAGGGTCCAGAGAAACATACACAGGAAAATAATTATGGGCACAGAAGAGTAACTAGGAACTTAATTGTCCATTCTTCCTTGTGTCCTTCATTTCTCCCAGTCTCCTTGATCTGAACAATATCCCTCCCAGAGCCCTCCTACTACACTATGCTTTTTTTTTTTTTTAAATCCACAAAACTGGGGATAGATTTGTTTTCCTGAAAAGAAAGTATTTGGGGTTGCGGTGGCTGGAACGTTCTAAGGGGTCTGCGCCTGGACGGAGCTGGGCAGGTCTACACAGGAAGCCCTAGGGGACAGGTGGGGCTGAGCATTGATACACAGGTGCTAAGAGCCACTGCAAATGGTGGGCTCCATTCTCTGTGACTCTGCCTTCATCCCTTTGTCTGTAGTCTTCTGTCTGGGTCAACTTTCCACATGATTCCCCGGCTTCCTCTCTCCACCTCTCCACACTCACTCCCTCATACGTTACTGGCTTGGTTCTTTCCCCACTTTTCTTACTCACAGCTCTTTCCCCTTTGACTTTCCCTGGGTCTTTCCTAGGCCTGTGTCCTCCTCTGAGCCTCAGTTTTGCCTTCGTCCATGCCTTTGCCCTACCCCCAACTCCCTTATTCTAGAGCATAATCAAAATTCCAATCCCCGCAGGCTCGGAGAGGCGGGGGCCATGCAGTCCTGAGAGCCACAGAAATTAGGGGTCCTTTGAGATCTAAGAAAGTACCAATGGTTGAGCTTAAAACAGGCCTGTCTCCTTGGCTCCCCCCTACCCCCACCCCCTAGCCCTATCAATTAGAAACAACGCTAAGCCAAAAACCACTGCTCACGGGGCAAACCTTCCTAACTAGAAATCATTAGCTATTTAGTTGTGTGCATGTGCGTGTGCGTGTGTGTGTGTGTGTTTTAATAAATCATGGTCTAAATAACCAAATAATGAATCTCTCACTAAGCAGCATAATCAATCTTCATAACCCACGGAAATACGCTCTGGAAAGATTGCATTTTACTGCTGTTGAAAACCTCGGTTTCATCAAATAAAGGAACAAATTGCCATTCAGGAAATTATTCTTGGGCTAAAATATGCAATCAACACTTAGCTTTCCACCTGCACAGTCTTAGAATGCACGTGGGGTAATGACATTTGACATGGGGCTTGTTACACTTCTGACCCAGGAGAAGGGTTTTCATATTTTCAATTTGTAATGTCTGGCAAGATTCCCAAAGTAATTTCCAATTAAAGTCCCTGGTACTTGTCAAACATGAAGACATTGCCCAAAAGATGGAATCACTTCATTAGGGGGAGACACGTTCAGTTCATCGAGTATTTTAGCTGAGTGTGCAGCTCCTGTGCTCTTGCCTTGTTTCAACGCTACAACTGAATTTAAAAAGTTATTTTCTGTCCTCTAAGTGGACAAGATTTAAGGGGAAGAGATTGTCCCGTCATAACCTGTCAGTGGTATTCCTTCGGTCTTTGAGGGGGAGAAGCTTCCTGCTCCTTCTTCTTGCATTTTAGCCACGTTTATTCATTCCCTTAGCTGACTCTACTTCTCCAGATGGCTTAAAGGGCAGGTACTTGACCCAAACTTGGCTAGTCAGACCTCTCCAGTATGCTTCATCTCAGACCCAGGAGAGAAGATGTTTTCTCTCAGTTACGTTGCTGTGCATTTTGGTCCGGAGCTGCCCTGAGAGAAAGCCCACGGGAGAGTATAAAGCCATTATGCAGAGAAACCCAAAGGCCAGAATCTGGAGCAGAGAGCTCTGAACACATTTGAATCCCTGGTCTCAGCTGCCCGGAAAGCCAGTTCTTTCCTTGCCCTTTCCAGGGCAGATTACGTGACCCCATACCAGCTTCTTATCTGACTTAAGTTTATGCAAATAGAATTTCTGCACTTACCACCCCGAGAGTCCTGACTAATACGGAAGTGATACCAACATAAGCGTGCGTTGGCAGAATAAGGATCTAATAATGGGAAGGAACATTTCCTAAGTAATTTCTTTAAATATTTATTGATTCCAACAAGAATAATAGATTGTGTGTCTACTGTGAACCAGATACTTGAGCGACAAAGAAGATTAAAATATGGTTATGGATCTCCAGTGGCTCAGGGACCGGTAAGGGATACAGACACAGGAACAAGCCCATTGCTGTAAGAGAGCTCCACAGGAGCATATTAAATGCTGTGAGAGGTAAATACAGAGAACAAACTGGTACTTGCCAGAGGGGCTGGGGGAAGGGCAGGCAAAAATACGTGAAGGGGATTAAGAGGCACAAACTCCCATGTCTAAAAGAAATAAGTCACAGGCAGGAAAAGTACAACACAGGGACTATAGCCAATAAGACTGTAATAACTTTGTATGGTGAGAGATGGTAAATAGCCTTGCCGTGGTGAACAGAGCATAAAATCTACAGTTGTCAAATCACTGTGTTGGACACTTAAAACTAACATAAACTACATGTCAACTAGACTTCAGTTAAGAATAAATAAAATAAAAATGCTATGAGAGTGACCGGCTGCCACCAGGGCATTTGGGAGGGCTCCGTGGAGGAGACAGCCCTTTTCTGAGTCTTGCAGGGTGAAGGCAATTGTAATGGGTAGACAAAGACACAGCGGTGCTGCAGGTCGAGAGAGCGTGTGCCGGTCCCAGAGGCCCCAGCACGAGCCACATTTCTCAGGACCATCCAATAGTCCATTGTGGATCCAGCCCTGGTACTTGGAGGAGAGTTTGAGAAAAGGGATAAAAAATGAGCTTGAGGGGGCACCTCGGTGGCTCAGTGGGTTAAGCCTCTGCCTTTGGCTCGGGTTGTGATCTCAGTGTCCTAGGATCGAGCCCCACATGGGGCTCTCTGCTCAGCGGGGAGCCTGCTTCCCCCTCTGCCTGCCTCTCTGCTTACTTGTAATGTCTCTCTCTCTCTGTCAAATAAATTTTTTTTAAATGTTAAAAAAATGAACTTGAGAAGATAAATTGGGATAATTTATCTCAAAAAAATGCAAGGAGACACAAAGATTTAAGCAAAGCACTGGGCCAGTTGAGCAACTCAGGTATGTGTTTTTGAATTTTAAGAGCAGTCTAGCAAGTAAGTGGATGATAGAGGGGAATGACAAGAAAAAGAAGGCCAATGGGGGGCTCTTGTGATCCAATCGAGCCCCAGAAAGGCAAGAAGTAGAGCTGTGGATGTGGGAATGAGTGAGAGAGTATAGATTTTCAAAAAGATTTCAGACACAGGATGACCAGAATGTAGTCATGACAGAAAGTGTGGAGAGGCCAGGAGAGACTAGCCAGAAACACGTTCCCTCCAATGTTCTAGCTTGAAAGGGGACGGTCCTGCTGTGAGTTGGGATGAGAGACACAGGAGGTAGAAACAAATCGGAATGAAATGAGGAGTTGCAAGATGGGGTCTAATCTCAGCTCTTCCATGCACCCAGTGTCTGACCTTGAATACATTGCTTACCGCACTTAAATGTTCTTGACTCTAAGCTGAAAAGGCTAGAAGAAAACTTCATCCCCGGCTTCCTTCCTGGCTTGAATAGTGTATGATTCAAAAGACAGAACAGGAGCAAGACAGGTTTGACAAAGCCTGAAAGTCAAAGGCAGGAAGTGAAGCAGGACGCGACTGAGACCCCCCAAAGCTGCAAGTCCAGGGTGGCTGGTCCCTTTGATCCTGCCACACAGAAAGGAACCACCCTGGAGGAAGGGGCATGTGGGCTTGGGAAGAGTATGGTACAATCTTCCGAGGAGCATGCTTCCCAGAAGTCGTTCTTTGCTTCCTATATAGCTCGAAAGTCTATAAAGACCCACAGGTCAATGTGCATTTAGTTATATGACAAAGATGACATTGCAGCACATGAGAGGAAGAAGACAAAATTCAAAAATGGCGATGGGACAGTTGCAGATCCACATAGGGGATCATTGAATTAAATCCATACCTCAGTACTAAACACAAAATCAATTCCAGACGGACCAAAGACCTAACTATAAAGGTAAAACTTTTAGAATCAAATACAGAAAAGCTTTACAACCTTCAGGCAGCAATGAACTTTGAAAAAAAAATTTTATTTTGGGGCTCCTGGGTGGCTCACTGAGTGAAGCGTCGACTCTTGATTTCAGCTCAGGTCATGATTTCGGGGTCTTGAGATCGAGCCCCATGCTGGGCTCTGCGCTAAGCGTGGAGTCTGCTAGAGATCCTCTCTCTTCCTCTGCCCCTCTCCACCCTGCTTGTGCTCGCTCTCTCTAAAAAAAGAATTTATGTTGAAATAGTCTTAGACTTACAAAGAAATTTCAAAATGGTACAAAGAGGTCCATTATATTCTTCACCCAGCTTTTCTTCAAAATTAACATGTAACCGTGGTACAGTCACCAAAACTAAGAAATTAACATTGGCACAACACAATTAACTGAACTATTTGAATTGAAGAAGGGCTTTTTAAAAAAGACATAAAAACTCTAAATAAAAAAGATTGACAAATTCAACCATATTGAAATTAAGAATTTCCATTCAGCAGAGAACTCCATAAAGACCCAAAGACAAAAAGAAGAGATACATACGAATGGCCAATAACATACAAAAGATTGTTCAAGTTAATTAGTAGTCAAGGAAATGCAAATTCAGAATTCAAAGCCAACAATGGAAAATCTTGGAGAAGATCTGTATCAAAATTCATTGCTGGTGGGGATATAAGGGGTGGGTGCGGGACCACTGCTTTGGAAGGCTTCACGGCATCCTTCGATAAAGTTGGCTAGGCACATCTCAGTGCCTTGTCACTAAAAGTGTCTTAAAAGTCTCTATGGACCAAGCTCCATAGATGCACGGGTATCATCTTGAGGCCTCCCCTCAAGCTGAGTGACCCAGAATCTGCATTTTAACAAGATTCCCAGATGCTCCAAATGCCGATTAAAGTTTGTGGAGCCCTGGTCTAGAGAAAGTCTTGCTCAAGCACACAGAGCAGGAGATGACTAAGAGAATGTCTGCAGTGTTATTTATGGTATCAAAAAGTAGGGACACCGCAAATGTGACTCAAGTGCAAAATGAGTAAATAACTGGTGTATAGTTACACGATGGGATATTACCTAGCCCTAAAAATGAGTGATCACCTCTCAGGAGACATAAGGAGGAACATGAGCCAAAACATATTACGAAAAAACAAAACAAAACAAAACAAGGCACAAAAGATTGCATACAATATGCTACCACTTTAATATGGCTCAAACACAAGAAAACCCCAAATAATGCACTGTTTAGGAGTCCATAAAGCCCTGAGAAAACCTTTTTATTTCCTTCCAAAAGGGAAGACAATTACAAACAATATTCAGGCTGTTGCTGACTCTGACAGCAGAGCAGAGATGAAGAGAAGTGGTGTGCTCCAGGCATGGGTGATAACCTAGTTTTCTGGGTAGGCAAGCTCAAGGTGTTCCTTTGGTTATGGTGCTTTTTAACACATGCAGTACTTATATTCTCTTCTTTATACAACATTCCTTAAGGACATTTTGTAAAAAAAAAAAAAAAATCTCCCTATGCTCCCATAGCAGAGTTCTTGATTTATGCATTAAAGCATTTGAGTCCACTGTAAAGTCTCAATGCAAAGAGAGCAGCAGAGGGACGCCTGGGTGACTCAGTCAGTTAAGTGGCTCAGGTCATGATCCCAGGGTCTTGGGATCGAGTCCCATACCCAGCTCCTTGTTCAGTGGGGAGCTGCTTCTCCCTCTCCCTCTGCCCCTGCTTATGTGCACACACACTCTCTCTCTCTCTCTCCCTCTCTCTGTCAAATAAGTAAATAAAATCTTAAAAAAAGAGAGAGAGAGAGAGATAGAGAGAACAGCAGAGATGAGAGAGTCGCATTAACAACTAAGGCAGAGATGCGAGAGGATTCTGGTAATCCGCAGAGAGTCCAGGTAATCCACACGAGGCCAGGGGACGAGATGGGCCGACACGGCCAAAGCCAGGCAAATGCTCAGAATCATGGCCCTCCATGGGATCAGTCAGATGATGCAGAAGCCTGTTGCCAAGGGCTAGGGCACGGCCGCCGAGGGCCAGGGACAGCTTGCTTATCCTTCGTGAGGAGTGATCCAGGGTTACATGAGGATTTATAAAATATGTAAATACATAGGCCTTAGAAATATACATGTGTATCCTGGAGCTAAGCTCGAATGGTGTCAAGTCTGAAATGAGGGGTACAAAGCAGCCTTCCCAAGGCCAGGCCCTGCCCTAAAACTGCCCAACCCCAAGACAGGATAGGGGCCTCCCTGGCCACAGGCACCAGGACAAGGCTTAGGTAGAGCAGCGGTTCTCACACTTGGCCACTCGTTGGAATCACTTGGGCACTTTTTAGAAAAATCCAACCACCCCAGAGGTTCTGATTCATTGCCATGGGATGTGGCTGTTATATCGGGAACTTGAAAAGCTCCCCAGATGATTCTAATGTGTAGCCTTTTTAAAAAATTTCTATTTTAAGAGAGCAGCTTCCCTTTCAAACGTGTATGTGGGATCACATCGTTCGTAAGCGGTCACGTCTGGGGCAAACGTAAAAGCCTGTGAGTCCCCGGGGGTGTGGGCTATGACCTGCATGGTTGCATAAGGATTCACAAATACTGGGCACAGAAGAGCAGTGGGTGCACTGGCCTGCGCTCCAGGACATGAGGATGAGACGCAGTTGGTAGGGTGTCCCAGGAGTCATGACAGCCCTTCCCTTTGAATCAAAAGCTATTTACTGCTGAGTTTCCCAGTGTTGGCACTGCTGACGCTCAGGGTCGGCTAATTGCTGTGGGGACTGCTTTTAGCTGCATCCTGGGCTCTCTCCAGCCGTTACCTATGGCCCCTTCCTAACCTGTGACAACTGAAAATGTCCCCAGACATTACAGATGCTCCCTGATGGACGAATCTGTCCTCCAAGCAGACATCCAACCAGATAACGAGATGCCAATCTCTTGGTGTCATTAACAGACATCTATTACTAGTCTGTTGATGTGATTTAAAAAAAAATTCAATTAAATTCAACTTAATTAACATATCGTGTATTATTCTTTTGCAGCCCCTCACACTTTGTCTTGGGAACCAGGAAAGCAAGGGCAGAAGGGCAAACCACAACATCGCACTAAGATGGCGTAGCACGGTTCCAAAGAGCTCTCCCCTTTCTCCTCGGGTCTCAGCTTGGTGTGGGCTGAGGAGGGGCTGGTTGGTTGCGATAGGCTGACCATGGAGGCAGGTTTGGGCCCAGTTCTTGGGGGCTTTCTTTAGAATGAGAAGTGGTCAGATCTCTTTGCCCTCAGTTTGGGGTCCTGGTGACCATTTCTGAAGGAACAGAGAAAATGCCTCTCAACATCCTGTTACCAAGGTCATTTTTAAAGCTGTGTTCGAGGTCCTTCACCAGGCATGTCTGAGCAGGGAGTGCGCACAAATTGGCTTGATATATTATCCTGTCTGGGAAGGAGCCTGCGTGCTTCCAGTTGTTATAAAATAAACATGGGGCTCTGAGCTCGGGGGAAGCTGGGTTTTGTCAGGATCCAGGCCGGTCCACGTTGCCCTCACCTCTGAATAATGTGAGCAAGAAGCCCAGAACGTGAAGCTGCTTCAGCACCAATAGCCAGGCAAGTCTGAATTTGAATACCTTTCCCAAGTTCAATAGCAAAATAATTAATTGAATGTGTTGCCTGGGCTGGCGCAGAAGCCAGGGCCCCGGGGCTCTCGCAGGTTCCCCGGCGCACATGAGCACAGAAGGAACAAGGTCCCATGATCAGGGCTGCGAGGCACTGGGCAAGTATGGAGGGAGAGTCCCGTAAAACCGGGTGCAGTAGCAAAGGGGAAGGAGAGGTCAGTGGGCCAGAGCTTGTGGGAGGACCTGTGCGGGGAGGTCTGAGTTAGCCCTGGACGAGCGGGGTGAATGGGAAGGGGTGACAGGAGCAAAGGAGATTGGTCTGGATTGGTCTGGGGGAAGAGTTCTGCCTCCCGCCTCAGTGTTCCCCAAAATGCCCATTGTCGGTTGTTGGCTTTGTTTTGTTTTGTGTTTTGATGCAAGATCTCATTAAGGAGCACGTGTCCTGTGTCATTCTCTTGTCCTTTAATCCTCCCCTCATCTAGAACAGCCTCCCCAACCAGCCGGCATTTTTAAACAGCATTCAATTAATCAGTAGGAATCTGGCCCCACTGTGGGAATAAGGTTAAAAGACGACAAAAGGGAACTTAGAAATCATCTGGCCTGACTCCTTAATTTTACAGAAGAGTTGCCTTAAACATTTTTTGAAACAAGATGGGAAGTCAGTCAATCAGTCAAACATTTGAGAGATGGTTACATAGAGACAACACAACTCTCATTAAAACGGGGCACCTGGGTGGCTTAGTCAGGAAAGCGTCTGCCTTCTGCCCAGGTCATGATCTCGGGGTCCTGGGACTGAGCCCCGTGTCAGGCTCCCTGCTCAGCGGAGAGCCTTCTTCTCCCTCTCGCTCTGCTTCTGCTCTCTCTCAAATAAATAAATAAAATCTTTAAAAAAAAGAATGAAGGCAGATCCTATACCAAATCTGTGTCCTCTTGGTCAGAGGTGGGCCCTGATCCCTGTCTAGGGCTTCTTTCGCTGTCCAGAGCCTGTGATGGACTCGATGGACCAGGCTCCATGCTGGTGATGAAGGAGGCAAGGCCCTTGCTGGCAGACTCTGACTCAGAAGAAACCCGTCCCCTTCAGGGTGAGGGGGGCAGGGGGCAGCTCGGGAGCCTGCTCCAGCTGCCTGAAGTCATCCAGGAGAAGGAGGACTGACAGAAGGGCCAGAAAAGCTGTCTCAGGCATCCCGCATACCAGGCCGCGTACGAATGACCCGCCGTTTCCATTGGCAGACTACACTACTACAAATCTCAGATAATTGACTTTGGACAGAGATTTGCATGGTTTTTTAAATTTTTTTTTCTCACCCAGAAAGGCAGTCGTGACCAGGGGAAGAAGAGCTCCAGCCAGCTGCAGACCATACAACCCATTTCTGGCCTCGGAGGAAAGGACATTTCTCAGAAAAGTCCCTCACTGGGGGCCAGACCACAGCAATATTACAAAGCAGCCTCCTGGGCTGTCTTGAGTCCCTTCCTCTCTGTGTGGTTTCCCTCTTTCTAGCTGCCCACCCCTACCCAGGATCTCCAAGGCAATGTCGAAGCTACAAAACCATCTGGGCTTTTCTGCCATCAGACTCCCACTTGCTCAATTTTTCTGCTCTCTCTGAATTGTTTCAGAGAGGTGTGATTTGAGTTAATTCAGATGAAAATGACAGGTAGAGGCATTTGCATTCTTTTTTTTTTTAAGATTTTATTTATTTATTTGACAGAGAGAGATCACAAGTAGGCAGAGAGGCAGGCAGAGAGAGGGGGGGGGAAGCAGGCTCCCTGCTGAGCAGAAAGCCCGATGTGGGGCTCGATTCCAGAACCCTGGGATCATGGCCTGAGACGAAGGCAGAGGCTTTAAGCCACTGAGCCACCCAGGCACCCCCCAGCATTTGCATTCTTGATGCACAACCCAGAAGAAATAAATAGTCTTTGAACCTAAAGGCACTTGAGAGAGGATCTAGGTCAGGGCCTTCCTAACTGTGTTCTGTGGAGCCTGAGGACTCAGCAGAGGAGCTCCAGGGGCCACGCCTGGGCTGGGAATGCTCGAAGCAAGGAGGAAATTCCACCCTGCTTCTCCGGGCTCACCTCTGCTTCTACCTACGGTGTTTATTGAGGTTCCACCCACAATTTCTCTTCAAAGCATTTTGCTTTTCCAAAGGAAGTTTAAAGAACAGTGATCAATACTACAATATGAATGAACCTTGAAAACATTATACTGAATGAACGAAGCCAGACAATGGGGCACCTGGGTGGCTCAGTCGGTTCAGTGGCCGACTCTGGGTTTTGGCTCAGGTCCTGATCTCGGGGTCATGGGATAGAAGTAGTGATGCTTGATCTGGGTTTGGAAAGACACAAAGAAAATTGCAGAAGCACAGGTGACAGACTTGGCGGGCGGGACACAAGGAGGTGCTGCCTGGTTGGGCAGAGAAAAAGGGAGGAGTTCTTGAGTTGGCCAATGATGGTGGGAAAAACCAACACAGAGATGACTTTGACGTTCTTCAGACCACCTCCAGTGCCCTCAACTATCCTCCCAGATATAAGAGGAACTGAGCGAAATGCCAGAGCCTGTCCTGAATTCTGACCTGCAATCCTCAGCAACTTGCCCTGGGGAGAAGGACAATAATCTCCTTCCAAATCCGCATGGTTTTCATCCATAATTCTAGAAATCAGTTGAATAGATGCATTTGTATTGTAATGAGTTGTCTAGTAAGAACCCACTAATTTTAAGGGGTTTTGCCTAAAGAAATGTGGGCTACAGATTCACTTCAATCAAAAGTAGCACCAAGAAATCCATGCTTGGGAATGACCCACATGTATAAGCTCCCAACGATCGGGTGTTCTCATGAATGCAACAGTGGGATGAGGAGAGGACTAGGGGCATTTCCAGGCATCATGCATGTGTTTTCTGAATAAACAAGGGGATGAAATCAGGCTCAGACTCAACTGGCACCTTTGTACCAGAGTTGATTAAACCTCTTGGTAGGAACCATACACATTATGACATATGCCACTTGGGATATACATATATATATATATATATATATATATATACATATATATATATATATGCTGCAAAGAGAAGACTTCTTTGAAAAGAAACCCAGGCCTCCTATTGGGGGAGTTGGATAATGGGGAGAAGAATCTGCCCTGGCCAGCCCAACCGTCAGTTAGCAAGCTTCAGTTTTGAACAATTTATACTCACATTTATCGAGTAAGCCCTCAAGTTCCCATAGCAGTATACAAGCAAGAGAATGGGATTATCCCTCCAGTTAGGAGAAAGGAAATGCAGAGGTTTGCCCAGGCTGAGAAGGGAGGGTGTCCTCTTTCCATGCCAGTCAATGTCAAGTTTGCTGATGGGGAGGGTCCATAAGCTATAGCCCAAGGCCCCAAGCCCAGGGATTGTGTACATCTCATTGTGGATTGACCCCCCCCAGTGCCTAGCCTGTGCTTGGCCCATAAATGGAGCTCAAAAAGTCATTGCTGAATTCATGAGCAAACCAATGATCATGGTGTAGCATGAATTTCAGGTGTGCACACATATCCCTATGAAATAGAATCACTACGCTGGATCATGTAGAGATAAACAAAATCTATGTGGTTCCTTGAAAGGGTTCAGTGCAGAATTTACTCAGAGTGTGTAAGTGATTGCAGCACGTATTCCTATGCCTGGGGAGAATGTACATCCATCTCCTTCATTTTCAAAATGTCAGTTCAACTGCTTGAACGTAGAGCGGAAACATTTGGAGCCACAGAAATGTGGGACTCCAGGCATTTTATCTGAGGAATCAGCTGGGAACAGACAGAAATCTGCAACTTGCCAAAGATTCATTTGAGACCCTGATGCAAGGACTTGGGAAGAGGACTTTGTTAAGGTTCCCTATAGTAAGTTAGATCTGGGTATCTAATAGACTATCCAATGGCCACATGTGGCCACTGAGTCCTTGAACCATGGCTAGTCCAAATGGAGATGTATTACAAGTGTAAAATACATATCAAATATCAAAGATTTCATATTGAAAAAAGATTTTAACGTATCTTATTAATAAATGTTTTATATTGACTACATACTGACATGATAAAATTTTGGATATATATATTTCATATCTATATTTCATATAGATATATTTCACTTGTTATTTTTACCTTTTTAATGAGAGTACTAGAACATTTAAAATTGTAAATGTGATTGGTAATAGCCAAAAGCTGGAAGTAACCCAAAGTCCATGAGTGGATGAATTTATTTTTAAAACGTGATTATATATATGGAATACTATTTTGCCTTCAAAAGGACAGAAATTCTGATGACACATGCTATAACATGGATGATTCTTGAAGACATTAGACTAGGTGAAATAGGGCAGTCGCATAAGGACACATGTTGTATGATTTCACGTATATGGAGCACCCAGAGTGGTCAAGTTCACAGAAACAGAGCAGAATGGTGGTTGCCAGTTTCTGAGGGTCAAGGAGGAAGTGGGATGTATTGCTTAATGGGTACAGTGTTTCCATTTGGAAAAATGAAAAGTTCTGGAGAAGGACGGATGGTGGTGACAGTCCCACAACAGTGTGAATGTACTTAATGCCATAGAACCGTACACTTACGAAAGGTTAAAATGAGAAGGTCAATGCTGTGGGTCTTTAACCACAGTTTTTAAAAAGGAAAATAAGAATACAATTAGCTGAAGGGACTTTTAGTGAGTTCCATAACTAAAGAAAATCTTCATTTTATTAGATCTTTGGTTTCCAAGTCGATAAAAATATTTTTTCCCTGCTTCTCAAACTTCAGCTCCGAAATCTCTCTACAGTTAAGGGACTCTATCACTGACTATGTAGCAAAGTTTCCTAGGTCACTCAGAAGGCAATTCCCAAGTTCACCTTTTGTGTGCCTGGAGAGTTCGGCATTCCCGGAGGTGAGTGTAGATGACGTGGTGTGAATGGAGACTTCTGGTTTGGCACTGGGAAAGAAGGAGGGAACATTTTGACATTGACGGCCAGGTATACTAAGAGAAAGGAGAGAGGCAGAATGAGGAAGGTTGTCCCATGGGGCCCATTCTTTGCCAGGCCTCTTGGGACTCCGGGCAGATAGAAGTTAGGGATGAAGGAAAAAGAAGCTTTTGTCAAGAGGACCTAGGTGACACTTGAGCGAAAGCGGGGCCACTTTGGGGCCCAGGTGACAAAGGCGGCTCAGAGCAGGGGAAAGGTGCTTTCTCCCTCGGTGTGGGAAGGCAGAGGGGTCTCTGAGGATGGCTCTGAGAGCAGAGACTGCTGTGGGCAGAGACTGGCATTGCCGCAGGCTGGGGAGACTGAGGAACGGACAGCAGAGAGTGACCAGGGTAGGAGGCTCATGGCGACTACAGACAGGCAGCTAGTTTGTGGCCCGTGGGGGCCTTCTCTTTGTAAAGTTACAGAAATATTCGGAGAGGCTTGGTGGGAGGCTGGAGGACTCTGGTGAGTGTATAGGGGGGAGAACAGGAACTCCAGAGTTATTGACATTAATACGACTTAATTTGTACTCAGACTGGTAAAGCCTGGGAGAGGGGTTATATTACAAGGGCACTCCAAGGGTGCCCCAGTTTTGCTCTAGAGGGAAAAATATTCCGTAAATGCCAGAGAATGGTTTGGTAAAATAAATTTAAGTTCCTTGAACAAACAAAATCCAAAGGCAGAATGATTTAATTCTGTTTGAAAGGACTATAAGGAATAACAAGGAGGAAATCCATTCTACAGAAGGGATTCTCCTCAGAAAAAACTCCAAAGCCAGAAGCCGGGAGCATTTTTCCCAAGAAGAGAACCTTTGCCAGAGGAGATAGTGAACTCCAACATTTTCGGATAGCATGCACATGACACTGCGTTCCTGGCCATAGCCGATAGGACCAAAGATACTCATTCCATCAGCACTAGAGCAGCCGATCCAGGACCAACCAAACCCACGAGCTGTGGCCAACTTGCAAACTTACCAGAAGTAACCATATTGCAAATAATGCAAATAAAGACGAAGCCACTCAGCAGGAGCATTAATGGGAAGAAAGGGAACATCCACTGTCCCTCTCCGCCATTTTACTCTCTTGTCCAAGAGAAGGAGATACAAATCCAGACTCCAGGACACTGACTGGGCCATGTTTCCAGGGCCTTCGTCCCTGTATATCAGGCAGGCATGTTCTTGACTCGCTCCCAGGTGAAGATAACCAGAGGCATGGAAATAGTTGTCTCATGTTCAGTATCTTTCTCCTAGTTTCCTTGGAGCATTCCTACCCTTCTGATCTCCAACCTATACTTCTAATAATGTATAGAAAATTAATGAATGAAAATTCTTCTGAATTATAAAAATCAGTAAGTATAAGGTTTGATGGCTCCCACTGTTTTTAGTCATTATCATCCCCTTTATAATTATCATCATGGTCCTTAACAGAAGTACACTGAAAGTCCCCAAATGGAATGTGTCCTTGTTGAGATATTTCCACATGAAAGAAAATAGCAAGATGATCAATGGAAATTGAGGCATTCTGTTCTTTCTAGAGAAGGACAAAGGCCATGATTTCTGTGTCTCATCAATGCCCACTGATGCTATTACGTGGATCCTGCAAAATCTTGAAGGCCTTCTGAATCACTCAAAAAAGCTTAGATTGTATCCAGTTTATTTGTTTGATGTCAAGTGTATTCCCTTGTATTTGAATTCTTTGTAAATTCATAACCTGCCTGTGGTGACTAAGTTATTTGATTATGGAATGTTCTCTCCATTAGCCAACAAAGCCAGATACACTTTGATTTTGACCCAGAGCACCTTTCACTTCCAGATTGAAAATCTGTCCCTCCTTATGCCTGGGCTTCCCAACACCATGCAATCTAAGGGTGGGTCCTCCTGACAATTTTCCTCAATGTTCAAATTAGATCAGAGCAAAACCAGTTCCACATACCATTTTGACCTACACCAAAGTCCTCTGGGGGAAATCAGGACAGAAGCACAGCACATGGTGTTCTCCAAGTGGAGCTCACGGCGCAGGCACAGCAGAGCCTCAGAGTGACCCACTACTGCTACAGCCTGGACCCACCCTTTACTTGGGAGGAGCTCATGGGTCCAATCGCCCCTCATGGAGTCTGTTAATTTACTTTATTTCTTATCTTTTCAACTTAAAATAATTTCAGACTTACAAAAAGTTGCAAAAATAGGGCAAAGATTTCCCATGTACCCCTCATCGGATTCCTCAAATGTTAGCATGGTACCTAACCACACTAGTGTGATCTACTCAGAAAATTAACCTTGCCACGATACTTCCTATCTACATTATCGACCCTACTCATGTCTCATCAATTGTCCCACTAACTGTCTTTTTCTGGTCCAGGGTCCAATCCTGGGCCACATGTTGCATTTAGTTGTCATGTCCTTAGCCTGGAGGAGCCCATGCTCACCTCTTCAGTTTCTTGCTCTGCACCCCCAAATAAAGTGGAGACTGCCAGCTTTGGGGGTTCTTGGGGGAAGGATCTGGGGCAGGGCAAGTGCTGACAGGAAAGAGACCTCATAACCAGTGAGTATTCAGGACACTTCCCCTTAGAAACCAAAGAGAAAGTTGACTTCACCTCCCACCACACCACGCGGCTGAGAAGCGCCATCAAGGGGCTCCCTGGGACGTACAAGACCTGGGGAAAGTCTTCTGGACTTTCACTCTCTCTTTCAGAATCCTGGCAGACTACCTTATCACTGATTCTTTTTTCTTTTTCTTTTTCTTTCTTTTTTTTTTTTGACATATTAGTTGGATTTTCCACAGAGAAATTTCTCACCCTTTAACAATACTGTTTAACCAATAAAGACAACTTTGTCTCTTGTGTTTTCCCCAACCACAACCAGAATGTAATTATATGTCAGAAACTTACACTCACCATCCCAACTCTCCCTCTGTCACACACACACACACACACACACACACACACACACACACAATCTTCTGAATGCCTATAACCTTTTGTCATTAAAAGGCGACATGGCAGAGTGGTTAAATGCTGCATTCTGGAGCCAGACTCTCTGAGTTCGAAACCCAGCTCTGCTCCTTCTAGCTTTGTGACCTTGTGTCTCAGGTCTCATCTATAAAATGGGGATAGTCATAGTAGATGTCATGCATGTCTGTTAGAAGGAATAAATACCTGCAAAGCATTTGCAGCAGTTTCTTGGAGAGTTAACGCTGTATGGGCATTTGCTAAATACACATTTAAAAATAAAGAGGCCAGTGAGACTGCTTTAACCAATTAGCACTCTTTGTAGTAACATGCTGTTGGCCATAAATCTTTCTAAAGTGTAAGTTGGTCACATCTCTGATATTGTTAAGGCTGTCTGGTTGCTGGCAGTGGTCTAAAACTGGCAGCCCCCACATGGAATCCAGCCGATAAATGTGTGCTATGTGTGTATGCAAGTGCACATTTTTTCCATCTGTTACCAGGCCAACAATTAAAATGAGAGATTTCACAGGCGCCTGGGTGGCTCAATCAGTTAGGCATCTGACTCTTGATCTCAGGTCTTGATCTCAAAGACATGAGTTCAAACCCTATGTTGGGCTCCACGCTGGGCACGGAGCCTACTTATAAACAAATAAATTAATAATTAAATAATAAATAAAATGAGAGATTTCACTGAAAGTGAATTTCTTTTTTTAAAAATTATTTTTATTAACATATAATATATTATTTGCCCCAGGGGTACAGGTCTGTGGATCATCAAGCTTATGCATTTCACAGCACTCACCATAGCCCATAGAAAGTGAATTTCTGATGTTTCTCCAAATGGAGCCAGAGGTAGATCTCCTGAGGTGGGGACTGGATGGGTGTGGTCAGCCACAGTCCCCACCCCTTCCTATAGTCTCCCTGACACTGAACGGAGGGTGAATTGCCATATATGATCCTGCATACACTGTTGCTTTTCTTAGAGTAGAGAAGTGGTTCTTTTCGCCTCTATCAAGAATAGAACAAATTGTTTATGAGGGGCCATTTGAAGAGAATCATGAGAGTGCATAGTTCTTTGTGGGCATGACATTTTTTTCCTACACATTTTATAAGCAAATTGTGTCGGATTTGAAAAAAAGCACAATCGAAGATGCCTTTCCTTATACAGGACCTCTTTACTTGCCCAGCCCTAGTAGCTATTCCAGCGTGGGACCCCTCCTGATCCATAGAATAAAGTACCAGTATTTGGCCCTTCATGACTTCATTCCTGTGGACCCCCTCAAATTTACTTCCTTACATACACCTATCCTATATTCAGCAATTTTGAACTATTTTTGGTAATGTGACTCCATATCTTTTTTTTTCTTTGATGTCTTATAAACAGAACCTCTAGCTACAAAATAGAAATTTTAGCCTGCTGTTCAATCTTAAACCACTGCTATTCATCAGCGTTGTACATTCCAAAACACTCATTAAAAAAAAAGAGAAGATAACATTTGGTTTAATCATGTAACCAAAGTCATTTTGATGATAAATCAAAGCTAGACAATCAAGAACAAAGAGTACCTACAAATCTTCAAGCATAATTCATCTTGACTACAAAACAGTAAAAACATTCATAAGGACAGCAAATACAGTCCCATGCGGCACGCAGTGATTTATATAGCACATGCTATTATGAATTGGAAAATACATGTGGCAGTATGTATTTTGAATAATATTAGTAACATGCTGACATTTCCTCCTGGTGGATCGGACTTTGTATGTATTACCAGAGTCATCTTAGCCCAAACAAAATTGATCCTGGTTTAGGAAAGATCTTTACTTGGTTGAGAGTTTCAGAGAGAATGGAGAGGGTGTGGAAAAGAATTTTTTATTTAATGGATATTGGGAACAAGATGGTTGCTAATGGTGTTTTCCACATGTCTGATCCTTTAGGCAGCAGAAGAAACCCAGGACCAGGGAGGGGAGGGGACTGAGAGACAGAGGATCAGCTCTTATCCTAGCCTCTGGCAGCTGGGTAGCTTAGCAAGGCGAGAGAATATGACAGGAACGAAGCTTCAGTAGGTCTCTGAAAGACATGAGACCTGAATAAAACGTTCTCTCTTCATAGTCACACACTTACTGATGGACACATATTGTTTTTAAGTTCTCTGGTTTTCAGATGAGGAACCCGAGTCCCTGAAACTTGGACTTGCCTGAGAACAGGCAGCTAGCAAGAGCTCAACTAATAGAGCTCCAGGGGCTCTGATAACTAAGCCACGGTCACTTCCCCCATCATGCTGCAATGAAAAGGGGACATTTCGAAGTTCCAGTATTTTCCTAATTTTTCCCTCTCATCTTATAAACTATTTCGATGCTAAAAGTCCATGATTCCTTTGACCTTGGTTGACAAATGATACAGAAGTAATGTATGTCTCACATTTGTAACTAATTACCAACATTTATTGAGCACCTACTGTGTCCCAGTCACATACATATGGCATCTGGCTTCATGCTCACCATAATCTTATGAGGTAAGTACTATTATCCCCGTTTTAAAGATTAAAACACCCCCCCACACACACACACAAACACACGCAGAGGTTCAGAATGGTAAAATAACCTGTGTGACATACCTCCTATGTGGTAAAGCCAGAATTTTTCAGGTTTCTCTGACTCCAAAACCTGTGCTCTTTGGACTACACTAAATTGCCTTTCCAAGTAAGATGGCGTAATAATTGTGATTCTTGGGGCGCCTGGGTGGCTCAGTGGGTTAAAACCTCTGCCTTCAGCTCAGATCATGATCCCAGGGTCCTGGGATCAAACCCCGCATCAGGCTTTCTGCTCGCAGGGAGCCTGCTTCCTCCGCTCTCTCTCTGCCTGCTTCTCTGCCTACTTGTGATCTCTCTCTGTCAAATAAATAAATAAAATCTTTAAAAAAGTTATAAAAAATAAAAGTAATTTCTTGAGAAGAAAATAAAAATAGTATAAAAAAATAATAATTGTGATTCTTCACTGACATTTACAGGTCAGGCCCTGGACCATATATTTTCCCCGGACAGTCATTCCCACAACCCTGTGAGGTACGTGTTACTGCCCATTCACGTAGATGGAACAGACCTTCTGAGAGAGGCTGACTTGCCAAGGTCCCAGAGTCCATATTGGAACAAGGATATTTTGGGGTCCAAAGGCAGGCTTCACTGACCTAGAAGGGCTAGAGGCCTTTTGTTTTTGTTTTAAGACTATTTATTTGACAGAGAGAGAAATAAGTGAGAGAGAGAGAGAGAGCACAATCAGGGGAGCTGCAGACAGAGGGAGAAGGAGAAGCAGGCTCCCCACAGAGCAGGGAGTCCCACATGGGTCTACATCCCAGGACCCTGGGATCCTGACCTGAGCCGAAAGCAGATGCAAAACCAGCTGAGGCACCCAGGCGCCCCAGGCTCAAGGCCTTGTTGGAACATTCTAAATGCAGTGAGCAAGCAGCCTAAATGAGTGGTTTTCAAACCTGACTATAGTTCCAATCAGCTGCTTAGCTTTTTAAAATTCCATTGCCCATATTGTTTAATGGATACAGAGTTTCTGTTTGTGAGGATAAAAAAGAATCCTGGCGATTGAGAATAATGATCATCACACAACATTGCAAATACACTTAGTGCACAGAAGTGTAGCACAGTAAAAAATGTTTAAAATGATGAATTTTATGTTGTGTGTATTTTACCACAATGAAAAATAAAAATCCATCTCCCAGGCCTCAACTGCTAGGATCACAGGTGTTGGCACCCAGATATCAAGGAGTTTTTAAGCTCCCCAGTTGCTTCAAATGTCCCCCTAGTGTCCAGTCCTGTGATTTAGAACTGTGCTCCTCCAACTTCAATGTGCCTACAAATCACCTGGAAATTTGTAAAATGCAGCCTGAGACTCGGGGGTCTGAGCTGGGGCTTGTCATTCTGCATTTCTAAGAGGATACCAGGCGATGTTGCTGTTGTGGCTTCAACTGCTGCTGGTCCATGGACCACACTTTGAGTAGCAAGGCTACAACCTGTCTGCATATTAACCACCTGGAGACCATTTCTTTCTCCCAAGAGTTAAGTGGAACTCCACTTCCCTGGGATGCTCAGTTTCACGGATTTCAAAAAAAAAAAAAAAAAAAGGAACAGATTCTGTGGATAAAGAAATTTAGGAGAGATGGAGTTAACAAAGTTAAGGAAATGTCTTCTCTCAGATGCTTTGGTATGCTCATGCGTGTTGCGAATCTTCAAGAGGGGGATGGATCGCGTGCAGCATTTCCCAGGCACATCAGCCCCAGGAAGATTTATCAGAGCAGGGCAGGGCCAAGGGCGGCAGGGGACGCTGTTATGCTCGGGAATGCTCTGAAACTGACTTCTGGTGCAGACAGACCCACCATGGGCCAGGCCCAGGGAGGTTGTGTCTGACATCGACATCCAGCAGTGAGTCCCATAAGGAAAAGGAAGAGATACATTAGTACTCAGGGCCTGGGCCAGCCAGAAGTGTGTTCTTAATTAATATGGCTGATTGTGCCACTATCCCGCTCAAATACCATCAGGGACAAAGCTGGCCAAATGACAAAGTCCATACTCCTTCCCCTCGGTCAGATTCCCACCCCCCAGACAACCTGGCCCCTATGCCTCTTTCCAACTTTTGCCCAGTTCTGTTCATATATCACATTGTCCATCTAAGAAACTCTCTGATCTCCGCATATGTGCCTCAACGAATTCCCAGCCTCTGTGCCTTCCCCCGGAGTGCCCTTCCTACCCACCCTTGCCCCCCCACCCCGCCACGCCGACCACCAGCCACACACCCCAGCTCACGCTGCAAATCTCTGACCTTTACAACCATCTCATCCCAATATTTACCTCCACATGAGATCCTCTGGGAGTCCTCCCACCAGAAGGAAGAGCTCCTCCCCCTGCTTGCTTCCTTGATATTAGTGTCCCTTTCCATCACATCTTGTACTTTTCTGTGTATTTGTCCTGTCTCCTACTAGACCCTTCGTGGGAAAAAGCTTTATCTCCTTCACAGCGCGGAGCCTTGCCAGTGGCAAGCTCTCAGATATGTATTGAATTAACTAATGTATTAAGTAAGCAAGCTAAATAGCAAGAGCATGGGCCATAATGATAGCTACAACCACAACTACGATCGTGCCTCCGTCTGTGGGGACTTTACCCCTCACATGGCTCCGTCACCAGCATTAACCAGTCAAGTCTCACGGATGTCTTTAGGGGCTGCCAGGGTAAATCCCATTCGCCCTCATTTGCCAGCTGGAAGTGAGGCTCTAGGAGGCTCACTGACTTCCCAAAGCACCACAACTGGTTGGGAGTAGGCCTGGGACTGGAATCCAGTCTTCAAAACCCAAATCCGACCTGATGAAACCAGGTTGCACAAATAATAACACTTTGGTCCATTCTGACCTTTTCATGAAAAAATACACAGCAAGTATGCTTTCTGCAGCTCCCGATCCAAACTAGCAGGAGCGCAGGAGGGAATGGGGCGGCCCTCTCCCCGTGGGGTCTCTCGGCCCAAAGAGGCTCGCAGAGCCATGAGCCCACTAAGCCTTTGTGTCCTGCCATTGGCACTTCAAGTCCTGGCCTGGGGCCCCAGGGGAGCAGGCTCACTGAGTAACTGGCCTACAACTGGACACGATTAGTCCTCTGCCTCCCTCTTCCCACCCCCACCCCCACCCAAAGCCTGCCACAGACAGGTTTTTGCCCTATCTGTTCTCCATACCACTTACAAAAAAGAAAAAAAAAGGAAGGGGCTCTGGTTTTGCTTAATTTTCATCCTGGAAATGGAGAAACACAGTTTGCTTTTGGTTTCTAACCAAAAGGGCTGCAAGTGTTGAAACCAGCTGACACCTACAAGTCATTAGCTCTGCCCCAGGTGCCTGCTCTCGGGGTGCTGAGGACACAGGCTCCACTCCCCCTCCCCTTGCACGGCTCTCATGATTTCCACTCATTCAGCCCGGCCCATCAGCACTTCCTTTCTCCTAGGAGGCCTACTTCCTTCTGAAGACAGCGCAGTGAGACAGCACTGCAGACCAGCGAGCCTCTGGCAAGCCCAAGGAGGCTCCTTTCTGCTTTCCATGAACCTGGAGGTGTGTCCTTCCTGGGGCCAGCCCCAGGGTCCGGTGAGTGAGGCATCTTCCTAGGGTGCCACATTTGAGGGGGCACTGAAAACCCAGTCATCGAGATAGATAATACTTAAATGTAACATCAAAACTCAAGATTAATGCAAGAAAATCCATGATGAAAAAAATAGCAAACTTTTAAATACAGGATCGTTTTTACTGATTTTCCTTTTACCCTAGGGTCCAGTATAGCTCCATGTGGCACTGTTACAGATCTTGTCTTTATTTAAAAGTTTGATATTTTGTTCAGCATGGATCTTTCACACTAATTTTGATTTTTAGAAATATTATGTGTTGATTACTGTGGCTTTAGTGCCTCTTAAATTTCGTGCATAAGGCAGGTACCCCCACTTGCCTCGCCCTGATCCCAGCCCTCATCTTCCTTTTCAAGCGTCAAGTGGTTTGTTTTGTTAGAAGCCATCACATCCCCAGGTCAAGTCTCTGACGGCGACAGCAAAGGGGCAAAGCCACCTTTTCCTATAGCTTACCCAAGAGTCCCTTCCAAAATGTTTATGACCATGGCCATTTGGCCTCAAGGTCAATGGTTCTAAACCTCAGCTGTACATTAGAATCACCTGGGAAGTTTTTAAAAATTCCAGTGCTCACTTAAACCAGAATCTCTGGGAATGGAAAACACTGGTAAGGTGACCAACATCTCTGTTTGCCCAAAATGAAAGTGTTCCTTGGGACGCAGAGTTTTCAGTGCTGGAACTGGATGACTGGTTACCCTAGTTCTTGTTTACTTCTCAGACGATCCCAGTGTGCAGCCATAATTGAGAATCACTGATGAATAAATACTTGTAATGACAGGGAGCTCACTACCTAAAGACAGCAGCTATAAATTCTCAAACCTTGAGCACCATCTACCCCCGCCCCCGATGAAAGGTAGGCTGTGATAGAGATGAGAGGAAATCACAGACTGAAGCAATGAGGAGCGGAAGCAAGTAAATATATATTCCAAGAGCCAAACTCCTGTGAAGTCAAGTTTGGAGGCAAATTACATATTGCTGGGGACAGTAAGGTATGTAAATGGTAGTGACATTCCCACTTAGCAGTTCTGGCCCAACTCATTATCAGACCCAGGGTGGGGAAGGCAAGAATGTAGGAGAGAGTGGGAAGGAGAGTCAGCTGGCGGATTGAATGTCATAAGCAAAACCTGGGTCGGTATCTACATCCAAATACTACTTGGCCACAAACTCCAATCAGCCCTTTTTTTTTCCTGACAAGAAAACTCTTACTCTTTGACCTCATTGCTGTTGTGGTCACAATCAGAGGGTTAATTGAGTACAATAAAAGATACATTCACGGAGACAGCAGTAAATTAAATTAGGGGAAAACATTCCCACGGTTTTGATTTACTTCACAGGAAGAAACAAAATATTGGACATCTTCTATGATTTCACTCTTGCCTGGAGGGTAAAATGCAAGATAAACTTGCAGAAAATTCTAAAAAGGTTGCTATAATCCCCTAACCATCTCCGGGATGATGTTTTCATTACTGAGAAGAAAAGGTTGTCTTTAAAATGCAAATGTATGCCCGGTAGGCCTCTCAAGGATCTCACCATTTTGGTTCTGGGGATTTCTGAAGAGAATTGCGAAGGAGGTATTGACTTTTTTTTTTTCTTTAATTTTTTAATTGGAAATTTTTTTTTAAAGCCAACCTGCTTCTCCAGTGGCCCGGACATGTTCGCTGTGCTGCTGACATCTACTGAGAGACTGTGAAATAGCATTTCTCCGCGGGAAGAAAATTCAAGCTCCTCTTGAGAAAGCTATGTCCCTCCCAATAGCGCCGTCTATAGCGCGTCTCGGACCCCTGAGCCAGCACTCATCCATTTCCATGGAAGGTCAGGATCCTGGAACACTTCCTCAGGCAGCTGGTAAGGAGGGAATGAGGCTGCAGCTGCTGTGGGGATGGTGATTCCTATCTCGGTGCTCTTGGCAGAGGGAGGATCCGACATTTCTACGTGCTGAGTGCACGCAGGTGCTGGTGACCAATTTTCACACTTAGTCTTCAGAACGGTCCTTCCCAGTCAGTGTCATTATCCCCATGGTCCAGATGGGAAAAGAAGTTCAACAACGTGGTGTGGCTTATCTCCGGCTACAGAGTCTGTAAATGGCAGGACAGGACGGGAATGGACCTGGGGCAGCCGGACTCCATCTGTGTGTCCCTGTCCTTACTTCCTGTCCCCCAAGAGAGCAACAGCATAAAGGTCCAAACCAGACCCCTAATAATCCCATCCTAGGAAATAATAACTTTGTTCCACTTCATTCCTGGAGAGCCCTATGGATCTGTGCAAGACTGAGCAATTTAAACTCAGGTGAAATCATGACAGCCTTTTCCTCCAAATTATTATTTTGTTAATGACAAAGATACGCCACTAAAAAAACTGACTTCTGCACTATTAACTCTGAGATCTGAGTCAGATGGCAATTATACTTGGAATATTACAGGATTATAGAGGTCAAGTTCCCCTTCACTTTCATTTCCTTCTCCCATGTGACCCTTTCAGAGAGTTGCTTTTCTTTCTTTCTTTATTTTTTTTTTAATTTTTTACCTTTGCCTGTGTGCCTTCATCATGGCCTTCAGTGCAGAGCCTGCTTCTGGGTACACTCACTTGTAAATAAACCTATTCCCCTGCAGGTGGGTCCCAAATAAAGGAGCATTTGTCTCCCACGCTGAGATGGACCTGTTGGTAAATGTTAGGAACCATCCACCTCCATGCAAATCCAGTCTGATGTCTTGCGTCCCACTCACAGTTCCTGTTCTGTGACTGCTAACATACGAGGGGTGGGGGGCAGTGGGAAAAGTCTGCAATATTCTACTTCTTTATTAACTATCACGCTATTGGGGGTCTGTTGGTGGGATAGACAAAAGACCAGGGTGAGAATATTACCAATTAGGTTGGTAAGTTTGGGTTCCTTTCAGAAAGTTGACTACACAGCATAGATCAGGGGCTCAGGAAGTAGTTTGCTTTTCAGTTGGTAGGCCTGAATAATTTTTCTGGTGGCGGTGAGGGGGAGAGGTAATGTGTGTACATGGTCTGTATTTCAAAAGACTACGAAAGACCCTACAGTAAAAAGCAAATCCCTATCCTGCTCTGGACCCTCGCCATCCAGCTCATCTTCCTGGAGGCGTGTAAGCTTCCAGCTACATTCTACAGACACGCACATGCACACACACGCACACGCACACGCACATGCACACACGGATGCAGACAGGCATTGCGTTTTTAACTGTGCAGTAGCATACTGTACACACTGCTCTCACCTTGCTCATTTCTCTTAACAATGCATCATGGAGGTCCTGCCATCGGTGAGCGGAATTAAAACAAGTTGGGCAGACCACTGGGACTCCGGGAGCAATCTGTAACTTTATAAATCTTTATTAGTGGTCGCCAAAGTGAATGATCACCCTGGGGATTAAAGGATTCTTTTTTCTTTTGAAGCACCCTGAAACGTTGGCTGGGAAAGCTCCGATTTTTCTCATCCAGGGTTTTCTAAGTATATCTTCATTTATTGGACTGGAAGATACATTACTATTATACTGGGTGCATTTCTATTTAATTTTCTTCTTCTGTGAACTTGAGAGCATCTGTGAATCAACAACATAGTAATGAAGTTTAGTTCCAAGTAGAATGGTATGGAGTTAAAAAACTGAAACCCAAACCATGATACTGTCTTGGGGTGAGGCAGGTGCTGTGGGAAGATGGAGAAGGGGCAGTTCCAGGGGTGGGGGCATGCTGCAAAAGCCCACACATCACTGCACCCCTCAAGTTCTGAATGTCTGGTTTCCATGCTTCTCCGCCAGCATAGGGAGTCTACATTAGGAAGGTTTACTGACTTAATGAATTTAAAGGAAGAAGGAAACGATGTGAAATATGTGTAAATGGGAATCTACATGTCTGATCAGGGAAGAGGAGTCTCTGTTCCATCTCCAGGTGATTCGTAACCGTGGAGATGCTTGCAGCACTTACTTGCTCTGTGGCCACCCTGGGCCGCCGTTCTGTGATGCTGGCAGCTGCCAGTTTGGCTGGCCCCAGCTTCACCGTGCTTCCTCATTCCACTTCTTCCATGGAAACAGCACCATTCTTCATTTTCATAGACCTTCTATATGTTACTCTCACCAGCACTCTTTTTTTGAAGTTCATTTAACATACAGTGTATTACTGGTTTCAGAGGTAGAACTTAGTGATTCGTCAGTTGCATACAACACCCAGCGCTCATTCCATCAAGCATGCTTTTTCCTGAAAGACAGTGACAGGGCATCACTCTGCATGTGACCGGGTCATTTTTGCCCATCTGCAAACAGGCCTGGCTGGTCTGGAGAGCAGCCTGTCCTCCACACTCAGCTCTGACATCCATTCAGATCCAGAAATGGTTGAAGGACCCTTCAGAATACAATTCACCCTTGTACGAACAGAGTCCTTCAATTCCTTTGGATCCACGAGCACCAAGTAGAGAAGCTAAATCCTAACCTTTGACCTTTCAACCTGTTCCTAACATAACAGCACCCAGTTCACTGGTCGGGGACATTAGAAGTGAGCAGCAACCCCGCCGAGGGGTCCTCTGGGTTAAAAGCACGCACGGTGTTTCCACAAAACAAAGTCAGATGCCCTTGGGAGGATGTCAAAATATGCCACATGATCCCCAAAATACTCTCCCAGAGATGCACCCAAGGATAGTCCCAACTGGCCTTGTGTCCCATGAAAACCAGGGCAATTGAGATTAATATCAACATTTCATAGAGTCTAATAACAAAATACTCCACACACAAAAAATGTTGTCTATCAAGAGTACATGAAACAAAGACTTTCAAATATTAAGACCAGATGTCGGAAATACTGAGGAAAGCATTTACTTTTTGGCTTGGCGTACCCAGTGAGATAGAGAAAAATGAACACGATATCAAATGGATATAGCTTTCACCGGATTTTTTTCTCTCAAATATTGACCAGTAACAAAGCAATTTGTGCTTAAAGATTTTATCCCCAAAAGGAGGTTTCTTTCAGTTCTTGTCAGGAGCCCCTTTTAGCATTAAGCCCTAATAGCCCAATAAATAAACAAAGTCACCTTTATTGTCCAATGTTAAAAATGTCAAGTGCTAGGCGGGGGCAAATAGTTCCCCTTTTCTGAAGTACCCATCGATTTAAGTTATAATTACTCCCCTGGTGACAACCAAAGGGGTATGGTGAATGTAAGCAGGGCAGTCCCCCAGAGAGATGTGTCTGTCTCCTTCAAAGGAGGATTCCATCAAGGGAGAGCAACCCAGGGTTTGGAGATTGAGGTTTTCTTTGGACAGTCAAGTGACTTCCCTACCAACCCTCTGGGAAGGCAAAGGGGAGAACAGGGCCAGGGGTGGAGGGATCTTTACAAATATCAGTCACTACTGGGCAAAGCAGCTTGGCCCATAGAGATACGGTCAAGGCCGTACCACCACACCCAGAAGTCAGCCCAACCCAGCCCAGAGAGACTACAGGCCTAAGGCCCTCCTGGGGAACAGCCTGCCGCCCTCAGTTTCAAATTTCCTGGCCATTGTCAATTTGTCTAGTGAACTCCATATTATCTACACTTCAGAGACTTTTAATTTCCTTTCTTAATAATAAAAAATCTGTCTGAAGTGGTTATAAAATGTATATTTATTTACCTCTGGGACTAGCGCTGAGGGCAGCATGAGTGGGCCGTGCTTTAGGGAGGACAAAGGGGATGAGCAGAGCCTCTGGTTTCCTTTTGCTTAACCACCATCGCCAGCCCCCCTGGGCCTGTCCTCCCTTGCTCTGGCTGATTTCAGGAACAAAGCTGTCAGGCGTGGAGTGCTAGCTCACCTTAACGCCCCAGGCCACTGAAACATTTGTGAGGCTGACTGGAGTCCAAGCCACAGGAAATACTCTGTCCCTGGGAGGAAAATTTGGGGAGGCTCGCTGAGCACAGGGGTCTGTCCAGTGAACTGGCTCTCAGCGAGTTCAGGGGTCAGCAAAATATAGCCGGTGGGCCAAATCAGGCCCCCCACCTGTTTTCATATGCAAAAATTATGTGGGAACACAGCCGCATCTGGGCTCTGGCTGTTTCTCCCAAAGACAGCAGAGTTGAGGGGCTGAGAATTGAGCTGTAGCCATATGGCCTGCGATGCCCAAAGTATCTACTATTTGAGCCTATATAGAAAAACTTGCCAGGCCCTGGTCAGAGAGGGTACTGAGGGCAGGTGGGAGCTTGTTCCCATAATCTGGGCAGGAGGTAATAGTGTTTTCATGTTCAATGCTACCAGTTTCAAACTTCCAGACAGAGTTTTTAACTGCTTGAAGGAAGAACAGTATATATGTAGGAAGTCTCCAAAAAACTTTCTTTAAGGGGCTCTCCTATACCTGTGATCCGAGCCCAGATGACAGCGAAGTTACCAGAACTAGGGAAGCAGGGTGGATTCCACTCAGGTTCCGGAAACGGAGCTAGGTCTGACAGACAGGCAGGGGCAACATAACCAGGAAAGCCTTGTGTCTCAGGGAAGGTTGTCCTCACAGGAAACCCAGAGAAGGCCATCTCCAAAGCCTGTGATGGGGCCTGGGGGGTATTTCTTGGCAGCTCTAGCAAAGAGCAGTAGTGGTTACCTTACTCAGTGCTTTTGTCTATATTAACTCACTCTGTGCTTACAACTCCACAAAGGAGCCTGACTCATTATCCCCATTTTACGGATGAGGAACTGAAGGACAAGAAGGCCAGGTATGTAGCCAAAGGTCACACAGCAGTTAAGTAGCGGAGCTGAAATTCTAGCCCAGGGAGCCTGACACCAGAGCCCCTGCTCTAACCATTATACTGAGATCAGGCTACAGAGAAAGGAGGAGGCACTGGGGTCAATTTTTTTTCTTGAGACTTAGGGCAAACTAGTGAGAGTGGGATTTTGGGAGAATTCGCTAGTGACAGAGAGATTCACAGTTAAGGAGACAGAGAGGAGATAGTTGAAATAATCTAGGTTTGAGGGATGTGGAACTGAACCAAGATGGCGGCAGTGGGAATGGGGAGGAAGGTCCAGACCAGCCAACACAGAGGTCGTCCTCACCAAGAGACATGCACTGAATGCTGCTGTGTATAGCACCCTGCACTTCCCTCTCCCTAGGAATTGTTTATGCATCTCTCCCCTTGTCTACACTGAGTGTCTTAAGGTCTGTCAGTGATTTGTAGTCACCTCTCTACCCTGAGCCCAAGCATGTTGCCTGACACACAATGGGCTCCCAGCAGACTTTCGATAGCTCTCTCAGTTCCCAACCAGGTGCTCTTGAAAGCCTGGCAGAGCCGTGATGGAAGTGGACCCCTAGATGAGGCACCTGCACATCTCGAAGGGAGTGAGCAGTTGGGCACACTGAGGCTGAGGGCCTTCAGGATACATGAGGAGAGACGTCCTGTCAGCGGTTGGAAATGCAGTCTGGGGCACGGGAAAGGGTCATGGTGGAAAAGGTCAACTTGCTCGGCATCTGCAGAGAGGGGCTAATGAAACCATGAGAAGAGACAAGCTCATAGCAGCAGGGAATGGCAAAGGGAAGGGAGAGGGGCTGAAAGAGGCCCATTGTTGGAGAGTGAGGGGAAGGAGAGGCGTCCATGGAGGGGCAGCCCAAGAGGTAAGAGGAGAAGAGTCAGGTCAGGTTATGGGGCACCCCCTTTCTTCAGGAGCTGACAGACAGACTTATCAGCTGGCACGGGAACTCCCACAGCCAGCAGGGCCCCAGCCTCCCCAGCCTGAGATCTTTCTGCAAAATCTTATCCCTTAGAGAACAGGGGAAATGTCCACACAAGGATGACTGCAGGAAGCCCACATGTAATTTCAGGGCGCTAAGCAAACTTCCCTTGCCTGGGGATGCCTACAGTCCTTCCATTGAACCTTCTTTCCTTTATCTTAAGGCTTTGGTTCCAGTTAAAACAGGTGGCACCTCCCAGGATGTACGCCAGCCATTGGTTACTCCCGGGGGGCGGGGGGTGAATGAGGCCTCTACAAGCGGGTTTGGGTACAATGTCCAGGGATAAGTGACAAGTTACGGGGCTCATGAAGCACAACTCAAAGACGCAGGACAAGCAACAAAGTGGACAAACGTTACCTGTCTCATCATTTTGACAAGAGGGCATCACGCCACCGTTTTCCAGCCATTTCTTGTTGTTTATTTTTTAACTGGTCCATATGGCAACAATAAACTCAAGTTGATTCGTAATAAGAATTCACAGTGGCCAAATCCACAGGCTGCATGGGCTAAGCATTTCCACCATGTCTACTGACTGGGGAAAGGACTCTAGGCTGGAGGCAAGATCTTATGCACAGTGCTGTCCCCCAGCGCTTCATTGTGCCATCTCCGTGCTAGGAGTCCTGGGAGGGTAAAGAACAGGACAAGTGCTTGCAGACCTGCCCTTTCAGATGGACGGGTGACATCTTGGAAGTGTTGCAGGAAAATCAGGGCTGTAAGGCCCCAGGGATCGTGGTGGAGGCAGTGACCTGTGGGAGCTGGGTGTTGGAGGCTGCAGTGGCGGGGGGGGTGTCTCCGGGGGAGGTTGGATGGAGGGCCTCCAGCTAGTGGTGCAGAGGTGGGGATCAGCCTGAGACCCCTGAGCGGGAGAAGAAAGGTGACTGCAGAGGGCTGGCTGGTTCCCAGCCGTGGAAGACCTTGAACGTCAGAGACAAGGCTTCGGATGAAATGAAAGCTGAACAGCAGTGATGGCAAGAAGGACCATGGCCCCAGCAGCAGTTGCGCAGAACAGGAAACAGAGGATGGGAAACAATTCAGACCCCAACTCGGCTGCTGACCAATGCTGGGATGTTGCTCAGCCTGGGCACGCCTTGATAAAATTGGGAGAAATGCTGTACTGATTTTAAGGGTGGATAAAAGGACTAAGGGAGATACTCAGTGCTTAGTGCAATGCTTTTTACCTCCTAAAAGTTCTATTGAATGTTATTTGAATTGCTGAACCTACTACTTATCAGTGGAACATTTGGGAGGTGGAAGCTCCCTAGGAATTGACTCCGATGGGCCCTACCCAAAGACCCTATACTGAAATCTCCAATCTGTCTGATAAAACCCGTTTTCTCTCTTCTGGGCTCATCTAGCCACAGGTACGGGAACCAGACTCTGTTAAATGGACAGGTATGCTCAAGGATCATAGCCTGGGGGGAGAGGGGACCTACAATAGAGACTGGGGAGAAACGGCTCCAACTTTGGGCAGATCATGGTGGGAGGGAAGCAGGTGGGGAGTGAACCCCATGGGGAAAGGCTATGCCTATAGACTGTAGAACAGAAAGAAAACTATGCTGGAGACTTGCAGGGCAATGGTCAGTTGGGTGCTCCCTCTCTTGCCCATCTGGGAGCTCCTCAAGGGCAGGAATGGTCTCTGTCTTGCCCCTGAGGGATCCCCAGCAGTTGGCACCCAGCCAGTGCTCTGTGAACCTTCGCCAGAGCACTTGGGTCAACTTCATAGCCGCCTCATGCCCTTTCAAGTTCCGGCTGCTAAAGGACAGCGTGGCCTCCTTCACTTTCACACACCCTAGCCTCAAGCAGCTTCAGCCAGTGGCATTGAGTCAAGTTCAAGGGTTTCTGAAAGGCCTAAGGCATTTGCATGTGGAAAGGGGCGGGGAGCATTGCGGCATTATCACACACGGTCACTTCCCCTTGCACGTTGCTAATCACAGTAATGATGAGAACCAGTATTTACTGCCCTCCTCAGAGTCCAAGGTACTGTGCTGAGTGCTTTGCATACATTGTTATATTTAATCTTCACAAAACCCATTTTACGGGTAAGGGGACTAAGATACAGAAAGGCTGAGAAGTTGCCCAAGGTCACTTGGCCAGCCAATGCCAAATGGGGGCCATCTGATCTGGGAGCCTCTGCCATCTGGGGATGAGACCATGGGCCCTCCGAAAGCAGGTCAGTGAAGGGACCCAGTTGGGACAGAGAGGCAGGCCCTGGCTGGGTGGCCTTTGGTGCAGCTGTGCCTTACCCAAGAAGGCAGGGCACAGTGGACAGAGTGGTAGTGCCTCCGGGCCCCCTGCATGTACCCCCCCCCCCTTGAGTCCTGTTCCAGACCTACTCTGGAGGTTGGCCCCACGAGAGTGTTTTGGGGGCTGTGGGGCTCAAACGGAGGGGCTTGCACTCCCGCTGGCTTTCACTGGAGTAATTTCAGCGTTGGAGAAACGCTGGGCTACCGTTTTAAATGTTACATGCCCAATGGCAATTTGCAACATTAAAAAAAACTATATGGAGGGATTCTGTGGCTGAGTTTTAAAGATGGAAGTTAAAATACCTTCTGTCCACAGAGAGGCTGCGAGCACCCAGGCCAGAGAGGACAAAAAATCAGCCATGTGCCAAAACCCACTCCTGTATGATTTTAACCTGCATTTTCCCCTGTTTGACTGTCAGCAACTTCTGTAAGAGACTTGGGGTTCAAATTCAAGATCTACTGACTAGTTTTCTATTTCATCCCTACTCCCTGTGAAAATGGGGACATCACAATTGAAGGGTTAAGCGCAGAGGATAAACAGCCACCACTGTGGCAATTAACATGAAAGTCCACACTTAAGACCATTTCCAAAATTTCCTGAGTTAGGATAAAGAAGAAAATTGCTCAGGTACTATTGATGTCCCTCAACAGGACCCCCCCCCACCCTTAAGATGAGAATATATTTCCGGTTTCAACTTTAACATCAAAACTACCATGGAGTCCTCTCCTGGAATACATTTGGCCTTTGCTTCTGCTTGTCAGATCCCCCCACGTGCTCCCCACCTCCCTGTACTTCACATATAATTCCCGGTGTTATAGGAAATGACATCAATATGGAGGGAAACATACATATGCTTTCAATATGTCATCCATCCCCGTTACATTTGGGGAGCATTTTGGAGCAACAATAACAAAATTGGAACCTTGAATTCTGGAGAAGTTTAAGCTATGGAAATGTTAGTCCGGGGCTCACTAAGCCACATACACAAACCATTCGTAAAATGACCTTCGGAGTAGAGCTCAAGGTTTCGCAGGTGAAAGAAAAGGGGCCAAGGACACGAATCGGAGCTCATCCTACCCTTGCACAAAGGAAGCATTACAAGAAGTACAGACGAGTGAATCTCTGTTGCAAAGAGCCCACCATTACCACCCCCCCAACACTACTGGAATTCTTAGAGAATCAGGCTCATCCCACGCCCCCCACCCCTACCCCAACTGGACTTGATAGTAGGAGAATGGGATCTAACTGAGTGAAAATGTCTCAGTGTGTCTTTACTTAGCCATCCTTTCACAGGCAGTAAAAGGGAGATGGTTTTATTTCAGTTTTTCAAAATGCCTAAAGAAATTGCACATACCTGTCTTTTTCTTTATTTTGGGTTGGAATAATCTCAATTCTGTGAGTGAATGTGGGTTATCACAGACTAACCAGGTCAATATATCTTTAGATTACTAACTAAGCTAGTTCATACCAGGTGAAGAAAGTTTGTTTCTGAAGAAAATCTTTCCAATTGTGGGGTCTGTAAGAGGAACATTGGTCATGGGGCCATTACTGACAGAGACCGGGGAGCCCTCAGTGAGCCGGCATCATTATGAGCCGGGGTCTGGCCTCGAATGTGGACCAAATAAGGCCTTTTTGTTCCTTTCACATCAACTTTTGTTGTAATGATTTTACATCTTATGTTCCTGAAACCTTGCTTAAAGGTTGTGTGTAACATGACTTGTTTTGCAATCTGGATGCTAGAGAGAACCAGAGAAGTAGATTTGGACGTAAAAGATATTTAATTGAATTGCCTTTTGTTTTGACAGATGTTTTATACAGTACTTTGTCTGTTAAGAACAAGATGTTCCAATAAATACTGGATAAGTGGGAGAGAAAATTTACTACCAGGCCATAAATCAGTTGGCAAGGGGTCATAAACTGCAAGATCGGTGCTCAAAGCGTTTATTAGATTATCAGAATCTAAGATTGATCTGTAGCTTTATCTATCTTCCCCCATCCGTCATTTTTATGGGACATGAAAAAGAGTTATAAAGGACAAATTGCATTTTAAAAAATTAAAATACAGGTTTTAGACAAAGCAGTATGCTAGGATAGGGAACTAGATTGAAATAAGTGATAAATCCAGAAAGAGGTCCCAAATAGAAATATTTCTGTCACTTGGCAGGAGAGAGGGACCAGTCTGTGGGGGTGGGGGGTGGGGGGGATGAAACCCTAAGATAAAAGAAATTGTGGAAGTTTTAAAATACAGAGGGGTCTAGATATTGCCTCATCTGAGCCCCCATCATCTTACAAACAAAGAAACCGAGGTCTGAAAGGTTAAGTGACTTCTACAATAACATGGCCAGTTCATGGCATCAAAGACCCTGTTTCTGCTAAAGCTAATACAGAAGGCTTCGTGATTTTGTTTTGGGAAGAGCGTATTTTTATTGACAGAGAGGTATATAATTTTAACTTGAGACACACAGTGTAGACTCCTTGAGGACAGGAATGGATTTTCCTTCTTACTACATATTCCCTGAATATTTATCTGCAGACCTCAGGAAGTTTCAGAGGCTCTTCATGTCCCTATGGTGTATGTTTCACTCACTTTCTCTCGCACGATGGCAAGGCACCAGCGGCCCCTCGGAGGCAGGCATAGGCCTCAACATCCACACGCAGCTGATGAGGTGAGAGGGACACAACCAAACATGGGAAGTTTGGGGAACACACCCTATCACTTGGGTGATCCAAGGCCAGTTTTTTGGGGGGCTATGCAGTGAGGGTTCTCTCTGCAAGAAGTGGGGCCAGACTAGGGTGAGGCCAGCAAGGCCCTTAAAACATAAGTCAGTGTCATGTAAGCTCAGGGTCATAACTGCATGACACTGAAAGTGTCTCCTTAAATCACGTGCTCTAGAGCCAGGCAACACGGGAAGAGGAGATTTGCCAAAGTAAAAGGCTGCAGGGCAGCCTAAGGGAGGAGGGTACAAGGAGAACACAACTTCCTGATATCTGGTTTCTGAGTGCTCCCATACCCCATTCCCACACCAGAGACACAAGCGCTGAGGGGACTAGATCGTGGACAGGACAAGGTCTCAGTCCTGGGGAGGCTGCAGACAAATCAGGAAAACAGACGAGTGACATCTCACAACACGGGGAATGAACTTAGTAACCCCAGCTTATTCATTAGTCCCAAATGGCTGAGGGGTCACGGAGGAAAAAAAGAGGAAAATGTATTGGAAGTGGGGGTACTTAAGCAGGCATCGAAAAGTATGAACATGCTGTTTATAAGAGGAAGAGAAGTCAAGGTGGGGCACCAGTTCTGCCCACCCACTGGATTCTATGACAGGAGGGGTGGAAATGCCAAGGGGAGCCGGGGGCTGGGAGGCTTCAAGCCAGGCTGCTTCCAGCTGGAAGGTTCTATAAATCTCTAGTGTTCTGCCATTTTGATGCTCTGGATATAGAATTGCCAGATGAAAGCCAGGACACCATTAAATTTGAGTTTCAAAGAATCAGTGTAATTTTTTAGTATGTCATAGATATTACACGAGACATTAGGCTAAAAACAGTCACTAAAAACAATTAGGCTAAAAACAATATTTGTTGTTTATGGGGGACATAAATTGAACTGGGAGTCCCATATTTTCGCTCGTGAACTCTGGCAACCCTATCTGAATGGAGTGAGTGAAAAAGCGAACACAGTGGAAGGGATAGAGGGCAGTTGGGGAAGGGGCCTGAGGGCGTGATCCTCTGTTCCAAAAGGAAAGTGGTAGAAAGAATCCTGGAACTGGAAGAGAATTCAGAGCAGTGGTTCTCAATCTAGGGTGCACACTGGAACCCCCTCCTCCGCACCGCCCCCGCCAAGGGCGGGGAGGTGCTGTGATAAACCGTCAGTGCCTGAGTCTTTCCTCAGAGGCTCTAATTCGATTGGTTTCAATGTGGCCCAGGTATTAACATTTGTTAAATCTCCCTGGGAGGTTATCTTGTCAAACCAGAGTGAGAACCACCGCTTTGAAAAACCACTAGGCAGGGGATCAGACAGAGCCAGTTTAAGATCCAACTCTATCACTTCCTGGCTGCGTGACCAAAACTACGCCTGTTTCACCATCTGTAAAACAGGGATAATCATTGTTCCTACATCACAAGGTCGTTGAACAGATTACTTAAGACCTCCAGTTAAATACTGTAGATTGAGTATATGCATTTAAATCCATTCTCTACCGAAGCCCTCCTGAAATGACAGAAGGATAAAAATTATGCCAACCCATGCACTCAGCCACCTGCTAGAGTACAGAAAGCTGATATGTAACTGTCCGCAGGTGAGGAGAAACCAATAAAAAGCAAGCCAATTCACACCACGGAAACCCAGAAATGTTCCAGAAATGGAGGCAGTGGGAATGTTCTGCAAATCAGTCTGAGAGACCAGCTAAAAACCAGAGGATTCACTGATGGTGTGAGAGGGAAACCTTTCTTCAACCCTTGCATCTGGTAGTGGCTCCTCTAGAGAGAGAGACCTCTACAGAGGGGTAGACTCAAGGCCGTGCAAGGATGCACCGGGGTGGGGAGGCCATTTATTAAAGATGGGGGAATGGAGTGAAGAGCTACAGGCTGAACGGTGAATACCAGGACGCTTCCCCAAATATGGGCAGCTGGGCACACCCTGAAGGGAGGAAACTCTCTGAAGAAACTGGCCAGTGTGAGAGGAAGATGGAGAGGTGCTGACATTTGGAAATCTCCCAAAGAAAGGCTGGGTGCTCCCATCACTCTAGGCCCACAAATAAATCCCCCTCAACTTTCCAACAACTCAGTAGACAGCAAGGATGGAAGAGACCAGAAGAAAGCCTGTAACATGAGAGAGAGACCACAATCAAATAGGGGGGAAAAAATGACACCTGAAAGAAACAGATAGCTCAAGGAGCAGAATAAAGCAAAAGAGAAAACTATAATCAATATGAATATAATAATCATCCAAGGGAGCCAATAGCTGACTATAAGAAGTTCCAGAATGAGAAAATAGGAGTGGAAGTGGGTAAATTATCAAATAACTGCTACAAGAAAATTTTCCAGAATCAACAAACACTTTCCTAGATTAGACAAGTCCAATCAGTAGCAACCCACCCTACATACACCTCTACCAGAAAGAGGGGGAGTGACTGACACCAAAGTACATCATCATAGAACTTCTATATCCTAGGGATTAAAAAAAAAAAAATAGACCCTAAATTTTGAGAGGAGAGAGAGAGAAAGTGAGCAGGAGCAAGAGAGAGAGGTCACATACAAAGAACTTAGGATCGGAACACAATCAGATTTCTCAGCAGCTAGAAGCTAAAAGACAGTCAAGCCACTGATGCCTCCAAATTCTGGGAGAAAATGATTTCCTTCTTAAAATTCCATACCTAGCTGAACAATGAATCAAGAATAAGGGTAGGATATAACCATCAGACAGACAAGGTATCCAAAATGTACGTCCTATGCTGCTTTTGCTGCTTCCATATTTGATGGAAGATGTGTGCCATCGAAACTTGACAGAAAACCAAGAAAGACAAGGACACGAGATCCAGAAAACAGATGATTTTCCAAGGGGGAGGTAAAAGGCATCCCAGGACGAATGGGAAGGGGAGTTGCAGGAACACAGCATGGGGCAGACCAGGCATCAGAGCAGGATGGGGGCTCTAGCAGGGAAGGCTCTAAGGAGAAAAAAGAACAGAAGTTTATTTGATTTGTTTGACAATATGGAGAGGAGCTTTATGCTTCTGTCGGAGAATGTGAGACTTCCTTGTCTAGGCATGTAGAAAATCAGGCAAACAAATAAACAAAGTGATTATGAATTCTAGAGCAAACTCAAGTCATAGAAAGAAGAACATGGAATCTTGCGATACTGTGAAAATATTGTTTATAGTCTTCATAACAAAAACCCTGGATGATTAATCAAAAACTGGGAAGCTGAGAGGAGCAGCAATGTGAGAGGGTGGTTGGGCATGGGAGCTAAGCCACACTCCACTTTTCAATTGGTAGATCATGTCTATTTCAAAAGTTAAGTCGGGGTGCCTGGGTGGCTCAGTGGGTTAAAACCTCTGCCTTTGGCTCAGGTCGTGATCCCAGGGTCCAGATTGAGCCCTGCATCAGGCTCTCTGCTCAGCAGGGAGCCTGCTTCCCTTCCTCTCTCTGCCTGCCTCTCTGCCTACCTGTGATCTCTGTCAAATAAATAAATAAAATCTTTAAAAAAAAAAAAAAGTTAAGCCATAGCACCATAAGCATGTTATTTAGAAATCTAGAAATAAATAATAGAGAAACAACAGAAGTCATTGCTTTAGGGATAGGATGGGGTTGGGAAAGGGATTGTTGCTTCTTATTACAAAGCTTCTAGTTCTATTTGGCTTTTTATATTATGTACATGTATTTCTTCAATGTAGTTCCTAAGAACTTGGTGAAGTTTGGCTGCTATTCTATTATCACCTCCTAGATTTAAGACTGGACAAATGGAGACATTGTGTCTTGCCTAAAGCTTTTCCCTCCCAAAATTACCACCAGCAGACCTATGGCGTCTTTATTCAAAACATTTGAAAAGGGCATCTTCTATGCCAGGCTCAATGATGAGCTAGTCCCAGTCCACGACGTTCAGTCCAGTCGGGGTCGGTGGTGGTGAGGGAGCAAGTGTGAACATAAATATCACACCAAGTACACTGTGGTAAGCACCACAAGACCATATTATTAAACCAGCCTCCAGCCAAGATGGCCGTCTCCATGCCACACTCTTAATACCTGAGGGGGTCCTAAATACTGAGGGCGGTCCACTGCAGATGCTAACCTTTAAGGCATGAGAGTTTAGGCTCTCTGGAGGTGATATATATGCAGTTCATCCCATTTCTCTTTTTTATTTTTAAATGTTTAGGGGAAAGCTCGTATTCGTCTTATAAAATATGCAACAGCAATCAGCAGGACCATCCGAGTAGCTTTGGTCCCTGACAAGAGAGCTCTTTGTCCTTGGGTCAAGTTTTTCTGAAAGTTCTGCTCTCTTGAAGCATTACCAGCATGCTGTCCTTCTGACGTTTTCCTGACTGACTGATGGCCAAAAGAGCCCAAACCATCATGGAACCTGGTAAGAAGAGTGAGGGTGTCCATCTGTCCCCCTTCTCCTATCACTGGTGTCCTTCACTGGGGCTGGTCATGCTGAACAAGTTCATGGAACAGCAGGGCTGAGGGCCTATAAAAGAGTCTTTCCTGAAAATAAAATAATAAAAAAAATCAAGCTCAGCTGGATTCTGATTTAATAGCATCTGGCAAGCTAACTATATTATTTTTGAACACACAGACATAAATTTGATATGAATAATAAAACTGAAGTATAACATGGACAAAGGAAATATAAAATTCACCTAATCTTCAAAAGAAATTCTATACTTGAATAATTAACTATGCTCTATTTATAAAACTAGAATAATTGAAAACAGAATTTTCAGTTGATTCATATAGCCTCTGAAATATTTATTATTGCAAGTCAAAAAGATCTGTCTGGGGTTTGTCACTGAAAATGTCTAAACTCAGTGTCCAGATGTTTATTTAAGTTGCTCCCACAGAGTTCTAATGTCAATAACAGGGGTTATCAGAGAGCATCGCTGTGTATCTTCCCTGACTAATATTCTCATTTCTTCTGCATCTTTGATGTTTTCTTTCATTAAAATTCCTGGCCCATATCCACAAAAATCTGCTGGGCTTGCATTAAAAATTAGTCTGCAGACTTGACATCTGATGATGCCCTACCTCTCGACAAAGATAATATTTAGCAGCAGCTATCACTTAGGCATTACGATGGGCAGCAGAGAGCCCCTCTCAGAGAATGAAAAATAATCCAGAATCCAGGTTTTAGCTTGCAGATCCTACCTTCCCACCTATTCTCTCTCCCCAGCGTTAGATAAGGCAAAGTTGGAACCAGCAATGGGATTTCTCGCCGTGAGCCCAGAGGCGTTCCCCTTCCCCCTCCCTCCCATTCACGTGCCCTGTCTTCTTTGGAAAATTTAAAGTAAGATGACTTTAAAATAAAAGAAACCAGGCTCTCTGTCAAGACTCACTTCCTAAAGTTTCTGCAGAATAAGACACCTGGGAGAACATTTTAAAGACATGCAATGTCCTTTTCCCTTTGTGGGAAAGTGGCAAAAGGTAGAGTATTTTTGAGCCAAGCAGATGAGGATTTTGTTTTTGTTTTTTTTTTTTAAGATTTTATTTATTTATTTGACAGAGAGAGATCACAAGTAGGCAGAGAAGCAGGCAGAGTGAGAAGGGGGAAGCAGGCTCACTGCTGAGCGGAGAGCCCGATGTGGCACTCCATCCCAGGATCCTGGGATCATGACCTGAGCTGAAGGCAGAGGCTTTAACTCACTGAGCCACCCAGGCGCCCAAGGATTTTATTTTTAATCACTGTACTAAAGGAGTGTGTACGAAAAGTTCCTCCTTCCCCAAACTAACTGTATTTCACAAAAACTGTTAAACCACCTAGAACCCAAAGAAATGTAGTGTGGGTAAATGAAGTTTGGATGAACATTCCAATAAAGTCTTGTGTATCTGAAGGCTGATCAGTCCTCCGGGCTAGAATCTGACAGGCATTTACACCAGCACAAGGTTAGCATTACTTACCCTCTACTGTTTCCTGTATCAATTTAAAAGAATTAAGTCTGATTTGCACTCCAATACAGTTTGAAGAAAAAAATTGGGTACCCATGTGGAAAACCACTAATGGTGCAAAACAGTGCCCTTGGGAAGGAAGGAAGTCATTCCTGGGAACTGGGGACAGATTAATTAGAAGGTGTTGTCCATGGAAAAAATCTCCATCTACATTGTTTATTTGATTAAATCATAATATTCATAAACTCATGTAATCCAGCCCGAGAGGCAACTTCCTAGCACAAAGTAGGCGCTCAATAAATGTTTATTGGCTTTTCAGTGAACACCTAGTCTAACATTTCGGTATTAATAGGTATTACATAAAATTGAATCTCCAGGCAAATACATTTGGGAAACGCTGAGTTAAACAAAGTCAAACAGGCTTTTCACTCCAGGACAGGACCTATCAAAACCTTTAATATGCTAAGGTGATTTTGAACTCCCAAGGGACAGTGAGTGAAGGGACTGCAGAGAAGGGGCTGCATTTCCCAAACTCCATTGTTCTCAGGATTTCTGTTTTAAGAGACACATTTTGAGAGATGTTGACCAGGTCCCCTGCCTTCATTCTAGAAAAGGGATGATTTAAAATCCCCACAAGTTAAGTGACTCGGCCAAGCACTCAAGCTATCTGATAACAGCAGAGCAGGGACCTTCCACTCCCTCTCTCCCTTCTCCCCACCTCCCTCATCCCTGTCACCCAATGTATCTTCATACAAGAGCCCAGGACTCTTCCTCAGAGCACTTTTATGGCTCTCTTGCTAATATATTTATTTTTGCTTGAAGCAGACCCCGAAGGGAGCACTCTTTGAAACCCAGTGGTTGAGATAATACATTACCTGGTGATGCGCTATAATAATTTTAGCAAGATGGAGTCTCTTTGGAATGGAAGACTGAAGGAAGCGGTTAAGACTTCTTTTAAGGAGGTGAGTAGGATTCATGTTTCCATCACATCCTCCCATCGCATTTCCCACATTTGTAATTGTTAGTTAATCCCAAGAGGTCGAGGAATCTCTGTGCCTGGTATGTCATGGGTGTTAATGAACATTAGTTAAATAACTGAGTGAATGAATGACCCATTGAGCAAACCAACTAGCTGTCTGTTGTCCTTAAGAACTTCTCAGCTCTTTCAAGGAAAAATGACTAAACACCCCTCTTCTCACCAGCACCAGAAGACACAAAGAGAAAACTGTCTGTTTCCAAAGAAGAACCAGGCGGGGGCAAAGGCCCCCAAAGAGGAGGCCAGCCAGGGTGATCACCAAGCAGCCTCAAGGGATGGAATTTATTTTGGTGGCTTCACAGAAAGTCATCAAGACTGTGTGTTCGGTAGCAAGTTAGATCAAAGTTAGCAAACTGGTTCTGTTCCTTGTCTTGTTTAAAATATAGATTTATTTGGGTGAGGGTGGGCACATAACAGGGTTATGTACTAACATATCTAAAGTCAACAGTAACAGTAATCTGCGGTGAGTTAACTTGCTGGAAAGCTCACTTTGCCTGAAAATTGGGAAATGGTAACTACTGTACCTGGGACGTTTTTAAGTGTGTAGTTGAGGTCAAGCCCTCTAGTGGTGAAAGCCCACAGTCGTGTTCTTGAAGTCCTCTCTGGGTGGAGAGGGGTGCATATGGAAATTTCTGGATGGCCACTGTCCCTTCCTAGTCCCAGATTGTGTCAATGTGAATTTTATCTTAGATCTTTGAATGGAGGAGAAAACTCCTTTTAACATTAATCGCGGGCACAATGTCTCTGTATGCAGATTCTTCTGGGAAGAAATGCACGGGTCAAATGGGATGGGCCCTTCTGTTGGTGCATCAGATGGGCCAAGCCAAATTCTTCGGACGTGGTTAAGAGCATTTAAGCAATGCGTGCATCATCTATGCTATTCTCAATTAAATGACCATTTTTTAAGGGTAAGGATTTTTCTCCCCCCGCCTTTTTTTTTTTTTTTTTTTTTTAAGAATCAGCCTAATGCATAGGGAGACATAACACACAGAGACACACAGCCCTGAACTCAGCCCAGGTATGTGTTCTTGGGAATCCAGAGAAGGGGCAGTTCCAAGGGAGGGAATGTGGCAGGGCCTACTGATGAAAAAACCCACCTGGGACTAGAGAAATCTGGATTCAATTCTCGGCTCCATCTCTAGCTCACCACATCATTAAGAGGGCAAATCAGCTAATCTCTCTGTCCTTCATGTTGTCCTCTGTAAAGCGATCGTGTCTGGCCTCTCCACATGGCTCAGGAATGCCGTGTCAGCAAATGCTGGGACGCAGGGCTTGCCGAGCCAAGGAGCTGTAGGCAGCAGGGACCTGTGCCCAGCCCAGCTGCCCCTCCTGCCCCAGCCTGTCTTGCAAATTAATGTCTTTGGTGACACACAGTCTGCCCGAGAGAGTGTGAATGAATTTCGGACAACTTGAAGCTCCTCCCTGCAGATGACCAGGTGAATAACATTTCCTTTGTGAACCATGAAGTTGATTTCACTGCATTAAAAAATGCCATCAGTGTCATGAAAAGAAGGCCCGATCAGGCACATGCAGAGCGGGGACCTATTACAGACGAGGGGGTGTTGGCCCGAGAGTCAGGAAATTAGGGCTCTGAATCTGGCTCCAGCAGCTGTGTGACCTGCAGGTAGGCTGCATGTATGCAGTAAGTGCCCCATAAATGTTAGCTACTAGTGTCATTGTTGAATTTTGTTTCCTAGGAACGTTCTAAGATAGGTCTTACTGTTGTTCCCATTCTGTGGATGGGAAAACTGAGGGAGAGAGAAGTGGCTACTAAAATGTGCTGTCCAGATCCTCTTCAGGGATGCAGAACATCTTCTCCAGGCTTCTGGGAGCGCCACCAGCCCAGGGCCCTCAGCTGTCTGCCCTCTCTGGGGTCTGTCCCCGCTGAAGTGGCTCACCCAAGACCCTGCTTCCTTCAGGGGCTCCCCATATCCAGGGACTGACCATCCAGGGTGAAAAGGGCCTGGCCTCCTGCATTAGTTTCCTGTGGCCGCCATAGCCAATCACCACAAACTAGGTGGCTTAACCCCATAAGAGTTATTGTCTCACAGTCTGGAGGCCAGAAGCCTGAGATCACTGTGCCCACAGGAAGGCTCCCATTGAAGGTGGTGAGGGAGACTGTCCCATGCCTCTCTCCGAGGTGCTGGTGGCTGGGGGCCCTGCGTGTAGGTCCCTGGCTTGGGGACACATTGCTCCAGGTGGTGCCTCTGTCTTTACGTGAGTCTGGGTGTCAAATGTTCCTCTCCTTTCTCTGGTCGGGCCCTGGCTGATGTGGACTTAGGGCTCACCCTAACTGTGGGATGATCTCATCTCGAGATCCTTAACTTTATTACGTTTGCAAATAAGGTCACAGGGACCAAGGGAGAGGACTCGGACACATCTTTTTGGGGTCACTGTTCGGCCCCCTATACCTCACATGGGGACACCACTCTGTGGGGCCATGCAGACCCCCAAGCTCCCTGTGAGGTTGCCTGAGGAGTTTGCGAACCTTGCCCCCCCCCACCATAGTTATCTCTCTCTGGGGCTTCCCTAACAGACACCCTGCACGCTAACCTCCACCTCAGGGTCTATGGCAATCGAATACATTTTAAAGTCTTTTTAGACTTCACTTTAGGGCTCATATGTATTTTTTAAATACTGTTGAGTTCAAACCCAATTCTGCATTATACCAGCCAGACATTAACTGACTTCTCGCAGTTTCCCAGACGCTCTGAAGTTCCCCCCATCCCGGCCTTTGCTAATGCCATGTGTCCAGCTGTCTCCCCAGCCCACCGTTTCCGTGGCATGCACAGCTCAAAGGCCTTCCTTTATGGAGCTTTCCTGGCCCCCTCCTGGAAATGAGGTCCTTAGTCTGTTAGTCACTCAGCCCTGTACACTCTGGATGAAAATCAGTGATGCAAGGGGCAGCTCCTTGAGGCCAGTGAGAGCAGGATTTTAGTCCACTTTTGAATTTGACGCATGTCAGGCCAGCCCAGTGCACCCTCTCTTGTGCTTCCGCAAGCTCATTGGTCCTTTCTCTCCCTGCTCTGGGCTCTCCCAGAGTGTCTGCTTTTTTTTCCCCTTTCTTTCTTTCTTTTTTTTTTTTTTTAAGATTTTATTTATTTATCAGAGAGAAAGAGAGATCACAAGTAGGCATAGAGGCAGGCAGAGAGAAAGGGGGAAGCAGGCTCCCTGCTGAGCAGAGAGCACGATGGAGGGCTCTATCTCAGGACTCTGAGACCATGACCTGAGCCTAAGGCAGCTGCTTAACGACTGAACCACCCAGGTGCCCCCAGAGTGTCTGCTTTATGGATTTCAACCACCTTCTCCATATGGAGGGGCCTCATCCTTGGTCTCCAGTCCCAAGTGTTAGTCAGGTTCACCTTTCCAACAGCCCACTAGGTGTCTGTGAAGACCCCCATGGGGGTGAGTCCAAAACTGCACGTTGTCATCCCCCAAACCTGTTTTATCAACCAAACTCCTCCCACCCTGGTTCCCCAAGTTAGGAACTGTAAGGTGACAGAACCACCCGTTACTGAAGGAAAGTCTAGTTCTTATTCTTCCAACGCTGCTGCCTCTGTGACATATGAGATTAGGATCATTCCTGAGGACCGAAGGACAAAGGCCATGCCCCCTGGAAGGGATCTGGGGTGGTGGTGGGGGCAACCAGATGCTTCTGTTCTCATCTAGGAAGCAGTGGTACAGCCGGGGGTGGGGGAGGGGGGATAGGTGTTGAATGGAAGACAGGCTGGAAGCAGGAAGAACGGCCGCTAACAGTTGTTGTAGACTGAGACCAAGCTCGTCTCCACGACAAGCCTGTGACCGTGAGGCTGTTCTTATTATTCACACTTTTCAGATGAGGAGGCTTCGAGCAGTTAAAGAACATTAGTTTACCCTGGGAGTAATTGGCGGATGTGAGCTCCTGGCTCAGGTTGGTGTGTGAGTGCCGGGCGGTCCTCTGGGGAAAGGCAGTGGCCGAAGAAGGTAGAACCAAAGACTGGGGAGGGAAAGATCTAGAGAAGGCTCTCACCCAGGCTGTTTTCATGCTCTTTGCCTTCTGTTTCCCTCTGTTACCTTTCATCATCAAGGAAAAGATCTGTGAAAGGCATAGCCCGTCACAGCACTGTTGTCAGGACCAAAGGAGAGGGACCCACTGGGGCTCAGTGGAAGGCTTTAGTGACACGATGTAGGGGGCTCCCCACCTATCCTGGCCAGCCCTGCAGGGAAAGCCAGGTGCTCACTGTCTGGAATGCAAGCAAACAGAATGAGCACGAAAGACATCCTGGAAAACTGAAAAGGTACTTGAGTTGGAGAAAGACAGATTCACATCTTAACAGTGCGTGATTTTGAGGAAGCCACTGCCTTGCTGACCCTGTTTCCCCTCCTGGAAAACACTGGAATAATTCCTACCTCACAGGGCAGCTATGAGAAGGGGGGACCCCAGCTGTGAGATTATGTCCTAAAGCACACACAGCTGTGTGTTGGGCATGATGGCTTCCCACAGAAGACAGCGACTGGCTCTCGGGCAGGTGCAGAGGGTGGCTCCCCGAGCCCCCCTCCCTTTTCTCCATCTGCTCATTTTCTCTCTCACTCATTCATTCTGTTACGGAGTGCCCATTATGTCTAGCATTGTTCTAGGCCACTGAGGATATAGCCATAAACAAAACAAATAAAAATCCTTGCCTTTCTACTCTAGGGGGAAGTCAGAGAATAAGCAGACAGGAAAAAGGATGACTCTATGGAGAAAAATAAAGCAGCCAAGGGGAATTATATTCACTGGCATTCCTGACAAGGTGACATTTGGAGAAATAGTTGTAGGAAATGAGGAACTAGCATGCTCATGTGTGGGGAACGAACATTTGAGGCAGGGAGAACAGCCCTCCGTGCACAGGCCCTTAGGTGGGCGCGCTCGGGACCTGTTACAGCAGGAGCGAGGAGGTCTGCGTGGCCCCAGGGCTACAGTCGGATATGCGACAGTGGAATCAGGTAGGGCATTATAGGCCATCATAAATATTTAGATTGTTCTGAGATGGGAGCCCCTGGAGGGCTTGAGGCAGAAAAATGACCTGATCTGACGGTGTCTTCACAGAGTGATGCTGGCTGTGTGTTCAGACAGCACTGGAAGCGTGGGAAAGGGCAGAGGCAGAGACCGGACCGGAGGCCCCCGCAACAGTCCAGGTAATGGAGCATGGTCGCTCGTGTGACCACCAAATCTCATTTTCCACAGGGTTTCTGTTTTAAGGCACACGTTTTAGGTGATACTAACCAGGTCCAACACCCTCGTTTTAGAAACCAGAAAACTCAAATCCCAGGAAGTTAGGTGACTTGGCCAAGAATATTCAATCTGTGAACGGCAGAGCCAGAAGTCTGCCGCCACCACCCTGCCAACTGCCAGTGTGTCCTGATTCGGAGCCCAAGAGCACTGCTGTTGCAGCTGAACGTGAATTTGGAGTTCAGAGCCAGAGCTATAGCTTGGGAGTCACAAAGTATCAAAAGTGATTTAAAACCGTGAGGCTGGATGAGGTACCAGTGGAGTGAGCACAGATGAAGAAGAAGTTCGGGGAAAGAATCCTGGGTATCTCAGTATTCAGTGGTTGGGAAAAAAAGGAACCGGCAAAGAAGACTGGTGGCAGGGTATCTGGGTGGCTCGGTTGGTTAAGCCTCTGCCTTTGGTTCAGGTCATGATCCCAGGGTTCTAGGAGCAAGCCCCATGTCGGGCTCGCTGCTCAGTGGAGAGCCTGCTTCTCCTCTCCCTCTGCCCCTGTGCCTCCCCCTGCTTGTACTTGTGCGCTCTAATAAATAAATAAAATCTTCAAAAAAAAAAAAGAAGAAGAAGAAGAAGAAGACTGACGGGAAGTTGTCAAGTGCCTCTGACAGAGAGTGGTATTCCAGAAGCTAAGAAAAAACAGTGTTTTGAGAAAGGAGTGATCAACTATGCCAACTGCTCTGAGGGTTCAAGAAGAAGAAGGACTGAGAATTAACTAGCAAATTCAGCAACAGCAAGGCTATTGGTGACCTTGAACTTTTTTGCGGGGAATGTTGGGAGCAAAGACTTGAGACTGGAGTGGATTCAGGAGAGCTGGGGGAGAGGAGTTGAGGTGGTGAGTTAGACAAGTCTTCCGAGTTATGCTTCCTTGCTGCTCTTTGGCTGGTGAGGGTCCATCAGGCCCACTTCCTATCCTTGTCCTTCTCCTCCTCCATTTTCCATTTCCTGTCTTCCTTCTCCCATTCCCCCAAAGTTGGCCTGTTCTACCTCCCATCCCCGTAAGTCCTACTTTCCTTCAGGAAAAAAGTCATCTAACGAACTAATATGCACTGAGAGATTAAGATTTCACTGTATGCTACCTCCAGGATCATGTGGATTTTAACAAAGGACTATTTAACAAATAAATAAAATGTTTTCTCCCAGAGGAGATCATGGCAGCCCCAGACTGGAGGAAGAAAAAACACTGAATCCAGGACACCCTATTGTCCCTTATCCATCACTATCCAATGCCTACTTTTGACCGCACAGTTTGCAAATATATAATTTTCTATTTGGAAATAAACTTTCATACCAAAGAAATGATGCAGAACACTGAGGTCATTGCCGGGGACGGTGTTACTCAAGAGACCCGTCAAGACCCACTGTGAGTCTCCACCAGTTGTGAGGCATGTTAAATAGTTTGTTACTGTCATAAAGTTCCAAAGTACAAATGGTTTTCTTTTGTTTGTTCCCTCGGAGAGGGTTAAGGCCAAGCAGAATTACAGCTTGTGGGCTGAGATCTGCCCATAACCCACACCTACCCAGATCTCACTTCTGGATACGACTGAGAGACGGAAGCTTTGAAGAGCAATGCTGGTCCTACCCCTGGGCAGTAAATTAAGCCATGATTTTTTTTTAATTATTAAAAAACCAATACAAGAGACAAAGAAATGATCATTGGTGGCAAGGCTATCAAAACCAGAGACTTCATCAGAGTAGGGCGAGAAAGACACACTCCTCCATTCCATATCCGACCACTTCCTTGAAAGATGGCAGAGACTGGCCAGCAGCACACGAGGGAAGCAGACCAGCCTGCCAAAGGAGCGCAGAGGCAGAAGATCCCTGAAGCTCTGAGAAGGACGGAGCTTTCATCCAAGTCCTCCTGGTCCCCAGAGAGAAAGATTATGAACAAAATAGGCCAAAGTTAGTTTGCCCCTTACTGTAGTCACAGACACTTCATTAACATCTTAATTCAAGTCCAATTTAAGGGGGTGGGGAGAAATGGGTGAAGGGGTCAAAAGGTACCAACTTATAGTCACAAAATAAGTAAGACCTAGAGATGTAAAGTAGAGCATGGTGACTACAGTTAAAATACTGTATTCCATATTTGAAAGTTGCTAAGTAGAACTTAAGAGTTCTCATAAAAAAAAAAATGTAACTATGTGTGGTGATAGATGTTAACTAGACTTATTATGGTGATCTTTCTCCAATGTACAGAAAATGTTGAGTCATTATGTTGTACACCTGAAATTAATATAATGTTATAGGTCAGTCGTACCTCAACCAAAAAAAATGATCACTCTCAAAGAAGGTCTACTCCTCTCAAATCCATTTGCTTCACGGAAGCCATTAGACTTCCTGGAATTTTTATTCATTACACTAATTAGCCAGCAATAATACTAGAACCCCAAGACCCCTGTTACCTTCGGAGGGTGGTGGGAGACATAGTGAGAGCTTTTGGAAAGTAGGCGGAAGTCACACTGCTAAAGACTGAAGGAAGAGGTTGGGAAAATGGGGACATTCAAAACAAATCAAGTCAGGGCACAGTCTTGGTTAAGTGTCTGACTCTTGGTTTCGGCTCGGGTCATGATCTCTGGGTCGTGGGATCAAGCCTCACATGGGACTCCGTGCTCAGTGTGGAGTCTGTTTGAGATTCTTTCCCTCTCTCTCTGCCCCTCCCCCCAACATGCTCACACACGCTTTCTCTCTCTCTCTCTCTCGCAAAAAAATTTAAAAAAAAAAAAAAAAAAGTCAGGCAGTGAAGAGGAAAAAGAGTCACACTTATAATGGGCACTATATTATCCCTTTGATGCTACTTTTTAAAATATACATTATCCATTTTTATTTCAAGAATATTATAGTAACTGAATCCAGTTGCAATAGGTAAGGCTACCTAAGACTGCCTAACATTTCTATAGTTTCAGACATATAAATTAGATTTCTGGCATTATGCTTTTTCTGTCACTTTGCAAAAATGTGTTAAGGACTTAATTACAAGTAGACTCCACAGTAAGCAAAGAACATGGGGCTAGGGCAGAAAGACTCGGCTCCCTTAGAATCAGGGGCACACCACAGGCGCATCCCTGTGCCTCTCTGTGCCTTGGTTTCCCCATTTATAGGATGTGGAACAAACTATATTTAAGCTTTCTTCCTTCCCTAAGAACTAAAGATCCTAAGTTAAGATTGGCCTTCTATTGCCAGTGAGTTTCCTCGTGTGCTGCATTTCGACCCTATTAAATATAGCTGAAGGGGAAAAAATTCTTCTTATTAAAAATCTAATCAATAAAAGATATGCCTTCGTTTTTACCACACAATCCCTAAAAGAGCTATTTAATACAAATATATATGGTACTGGTTAGGAACAGTGATGTATTTACTAGCAATATTTTCAGACAGAATTTATAAGCACCACTCTGGGTCTCCATCTTCTAAGGAGCGTTTCTGTGTGCTCTGAGTAAGGTCTTGATTTACAACTCTCATTCTTTTGCCTTAATAATGAGAAAAGTTTCCATCTGAAGTTTAGGCTTTCCTTAGCTCAGTGTCCTAATTTCCCCTTGTCAAAATAGCCTATTTTAGGGAGTCTCTATTGATCTCAAGTTAATTTTAACACTAAATTAAAAGTTTCATATGGTGGTGATTTTAAAACATTTTACTTCGTATGCCAAAAGGTACCTCCCCAAACTACTTCGATCATAATTGTTACCATCGTTACAATAAGGTTTTCATATAGAATCTCTTTTAGGCCCCAAAGTGTTCTCTAAAGACCACACTTTGAAATTTCTGTTCTCTCAAAACATACCCCGTAGGTTAGATAAGGGGTCTCTGACCTCATCTTACAGACTTAATAGTCAGGAGAGCACATAACTTCCCATTGGATTCAAAGGAAATAGTGGCATTTAAATCCTAAATCTAATAATCTAATGCTATTCCAGTGGCTTACCCTCTTTTTCGCCTTTTCTTTTATTCCAAGTTTTCTAAAATCATCTGGGAAGTAATAGATCATATTTAATTGTCCAGGCTTTTATGCTGCGCCTTCAGAATCGCTTCTGATTTGTGGTCTGGCTCCGGTTCAGTATTACCCGGCGCGAGGTTTGTCTCATCCGCCCGGTATCAAAGCTCCCTCACTTTAGCCAGAAATTAAAATAATAGCTTTCAGTTTCTCCCTTCTGTCAAGAAGCTAGTCGGTAACGTAATTTGCCATATTTTGTAGATGACTCTATACGCTCTCCATTAAAGCGGGATATATAATCCCTTTATTTATTTAGTGGAGGCAAAAGACAGAACCTTTCTTTCCTGACTTTACTTGCTTTTAGCACTACAAACTGTCGTGAATCCTGCAAAGGGCCAACTACCAGATCTTACCCACACGTCTGAATAAAGCCTAGGATACCTGAGGTACTTTGCCTCGCATCTCTTCTAGAAAGTTTTACGCAAATGTCGAGTGAGGAGGGAAGAGTGAAGATCCCAGCAGTGACCAAAGCAGCCATACACAGTTCTAAGATGATTAAAAACAAAACATTCCAAATACAAAGATTACCAGAACAAAAACTCTTTTGTGCTGTAAGTCCTAGAGACAGGACGAATGCCCCCAGAGTAATCTGAGCTCTCCCCTACCATTAGCACTTTCTAAATCCCACATGCAACTTTGATTTGTGGGTTTGTGCTCGAGGCGGAGGCCTTGCAGCCCGGGCCGGAAGTCTTGAGGGCTGAGTTCTTTGCTCAGCTGCCTGAGTGACCTTGTGCAAGTAACTGCCAACATCCCAGGTACAGGAGAGGGAATCCCGCAAGCTATCTGCTTTCCACCCTGACTCACACACCTCCTGTGTCCCCAGAGATGTGATGTGGACAGGACACAGGTCCCGTGCAATTACTCTCTTAAAGGTGACTGTTACGGAACGAGATTAACCCTCCAACACCTCCCACGGTTCAGGTGAAGCCCCAGACTTCAGCAGTTCCTTCTCTTACCATCTTCACTTGAAAACGGAAGGTAAGAGTTCGGGACTGCGGAGTCCCATTTTCCTACTTTAAACCTCATTTGAATATAAAAGAAGTCTTCCTTACTGAAAAAATTTACTTTAAAAAGTTAACTTCTGTTCACCTGCAGCTCAGATGAAAACGTGTCTGCTATGTCTGTCCCTTTTGATTTGAGTTGGAGAGACAGCGCGGATTATGAGCGAAGAGCATATACAGCTTGGGTTCAAACCTTATCCCCAACACTTACTAGTCACTGATCTTGGGCACATCATTTCAGGTCCTTACACCTCAGTTTCCTCTTTTATAAATGGGAAAAAATGGTACTTTTGGAAAATAAAAATCCAATCACGTCACATTACAAAAACAAAACCCCTCACTTGCTAACTCTTCTCAATCAAAACTACGTAATACTTTATTGGCAATAAATCAGTGTTCTGAAGTTTCTATGTAACTTGTACAGCCCAAAAATAGTCATTCTAGTTGAAATAGTAACTATCCTTGATAAATGGCAAGGTTCCAAACCTCCTAAGTTTCCAAGTACATTCTGTTAGGAATAAAAAGTGAATTGATTAAGGATGGAATATCAAACACTTTTTTTTAAATGAATGGAGATTTGCACTACCAAGGGTTTCTGGTTTGTTTTGTTTCGCAAGAATTCTAAAATCTACGCGAAAATGCAAAGGGCCAAAAATATCCAAACCAGTCTTAAAGAATAAGATGGCAGGCTTTACTCCAAACCTTATCATAAAGCTACCATAAATATCATGGAGTAATATTAATACCAGTAGAAGAACAGAACCAAAGAGAGGACCCAGCAAAGTAACACAGACATGCACAGATGTTTGATGTGTCCCAGAAATATACCACGTAGTGTGGGACAACAGGCTGGCTACACAGAAGGCTCCATCCTCACACCATCACAAATAATTTCTAGATAGCATCAACGACACAAAGGAAAGGCAAACTACAGAGCACTTTTTAACTAAAACAATTTTAAAAGACAGTATTTTCATGACTTCAGGATAGGGAAGGGTTCTCTTTAAAAAAGACACTCAACAAAAATACCTGTAAGTTTGCCATTAAGAATTTCTGTCCAACAAAAACACCGTGAAGAGAATGAAAAGTAATCCAGAGAGGAAGAGGATATCCACAACAAACATAACTAATGATTAATATCAAGAAGGCACCTTACAGATCGGCAAGGAAAAGGACAGCTGACACAAACACAACAGAAAGATGAACAAAAGTTTTGAAGGGACGCTTTTCAAAAGAGGAAATCCAGTGATCAGTAAACGAGATGCTCAATGCCATTCCTAACTAGGGGAATGCAAAATAAAACCAAAATAAAGGTCTATCAAAACGTCACACTGGCTTGTCTGGTAATATCAGGCGTTCGTGTACTGGAACTCTCAGATGGGCTGGACCCTGGATGGTGGGAATATTAAATGTTGAAAATATGCATACCTTGTAATGCACCAATTGAACACCAAGGTAAATACCCAACAGAAATGTTTATGTGCACAAAGATGCTCATTGCAGCATTGCTTGAAATAGCCCCAAACTGAAGCTACCACGGAAGTGCTCGCCACACCGGACTGAAGTGGGATTGACGGAGTGGCACACGACACAGCTATGAGACGAATAACCCGCACTTACGCCACACGAATTTCATAAGCAATGTGGATCGAGTCAAAGACACCAAACACACATACAGTAGGATTCCATTTTTGTAAGGCGAAAGTAGGCAAAACAAACTAACCGTATTATTGCCTATGTAACCAGTACAACCATTGTTTAAAGAGGGGTTAGTATTTATTACTCTAAAGCCAGGAGAGTAGTTAGCTCTGGGGGATACACAGCAGACCCACAGGGGACATGGGGACATTTCAGAGTCCTGGCAGTAGCTTTTCTGCATCTGGCTTGTGATTACATAGCTGTTTGCTTTACCCATTAAACTGCACACCTGTTTTGTGTACTTCTCTGGAGGTTATATTGGACAGAATTTAAAAGAATGAGGGAGAAATTGTATACCAAATATTAACCATAATTATTAAAATAGTGCAGGAAAAACTACAAGGCCCAGAATTAGGCCCATAGCACAAGACACATGGGAATTTAATATCCTATAACGACAGCATTATAAATCAGTGGGGAAATGGTGGTTTATAATATTGAGCCAATTGGTCAACTCTCTGCAAAAATTAAAATTAAATCTTACCTTATATGGCTTCCCCAAGAAAACCTGAGATGGATTAAAAATTTCCTTTTAAATTAAAGAGAAGTATAAAAGTGAAACTTTTAAAAAGTCCTAGAAGTAAGGATGAATACGTATCCATCCTGAGATTAACGCAGGCATGCTCAGACGTAACCACAAAGGCAGACTTCTGAAGAAAACTACTACACTGAGACACCACAAACTATTACAAAGAAAATAACACACTAAAACAAGAACATATGACAAAAGCTGGACATCTTAATTCATCAAGAATTTATAGACCAATAAAAACAGTACATTGTCCAAGAAAATACAGTTAAGATATGAATAAGCAATGCTCAAAAGAATGAACATCAGTGGTCAATAGACATGAAAAATCACTCACCCTTCATTAAGCAAAGAAACATAAATTTTAAAAATCATCCTTTCCTGTGATTATTCAGTTAGCAAACACTTTAAATAGAAATTTTCAGTCCTGGGAGTTTGATATTGCTTGGAGAAATATAAAGGGACGCAAGTCTTTGTGGTGAGTGATATAGATCAAGAATCTCAAAAACTTAGCTATACTCCCAACTAGCAATCTCACTTGTAGAAAGGTATTTTCTGGAAAGAAATAGTTTTTGTACAAATGTGATTATCTTTTAAGATATTGATTGCATTGTTGATTACAGTTTACGCTGTAACAAACAAATTGTTAAACAATAAATTAATTTTAAAAGTTAGGGCACACCCATAAAATTGAATATTCTGTAGCTATCTAAAATGCAAAGTATCTACTAATGGGAAAATGTTTACCATATATAGCAGGCTGTAAAACAACGGTGCAGTATGACTGCATTATTGAAAATAGTAACATATAGAAGAGTATGTAAAATACACATACCCAAATCTCAACAGAGGCACTCTCTGGGTGATCTGACGACAGGGGACTGTGTGTCCACACATGGGACCACTTCCACATTACTTGGCTTTCCAGAAATGTATCATTTTATTCTCTAAGGAATAATTCTATGTTGTGAAATCCATTTATTATTGTTTTTTTAAAAGAAGAAATAAGGAATTTGTTAGCTCAGTATATTTTCACATTTTTAGGGGGAGGGCAGAAGGGTGACAGGGGAGGAGGTGGAAGGTGGGAGGTGGAAAGCAACAGCTGTATCTGGAAGTCCATGCTGGAAAACCCAGCCCTTCCTGACACTCCTACATGTGCTTGCAGGATAATGTCATATATGAATGTCTCTTTCAAAGCAAGTTAAACTTAATTAAACACCCATAAAACATCACCATTAACACTGTGAAGTTGCTCTAATATTTTATTCTTCCTTTCAACACTGTTTAGAATCTCTAACATATTAAACAAAGAAATCTCTGAAAACCATGTAATCCTTGAAAAGTACATAAATGTGTATACATATAAGACTGAGATTTCTGTAGCCTATATATGCCTCTTGGGGGATGGGGGGAGGCAGTGTATTGACAATTCAATTGTAGGTTAAAAAAATTTTGTTTTCTTACCAAACTGAACCTGTCACCTCTTAGAGCAATGAACTCAAGTCAGGTCAAGCCTAAGAACAGCTTCTCCCTTCACCTAGTCACCCTAGACTTTTCCTGTATCTGGTGTCACTTTGGGCAAATATGATCATCCAGAAAGACCATCCACCCTCCAGCACCAACTAAAAGTACTCCTATTCCTAATCAGAAGATAACATTCTTCCTAAGGGAAGACAGAAGAAGGAAACAAAATTTCAGAATCCTCTATGAGTGTCTTCCTAGGTATTTCACATCCAATTACCTCATTAACCCCATGCAAACGTGCATAAAATTTTCTAGGCTGCTCTCTTCATTACTTGAAAAAGGAGGGAACTTTATGGTCCGAATTCATTTTAGGTGATGCCTAGGGCAACCAAGTATTTCACTGACAGATATGTAATAAATGCTATTCCACAGAGGTAAGAACCAGGAAAAGAGCAGTTACCTGCTTCATTTGGCTTAGAGAAAAAAATCCTGTGCTTACTATGTACTAAAATATCAGACCAACACACAACATACTGCAAAACTTTAATACAGTATGGTTAAAACACAATTTTCAAATATTAAACTTTTTAAGCACATGAAAGTCATCTTCTGATAGACAAACTGGGCTATTTTTATAGCTACCTTTGTGTAACTTTAAAAAATTCCTTCCCTCGACAATGTCTGACACTGATCTTGATACTTGTTTGAAAGTCTGACGTAGGATCATGACAACTCAACAGGCAGAGATCCACATCCCACTGGCATCTTCAGAATTCATCTCCAGAGGACTGATCGTCGTCTTCATCCCTCACTTCTCGGTACTTCCTTGAAGCCTCCCCTTCGGGATTATAGCTCTGCATCTTAATGTTCAGTCTTTCAGCTAATTTTTGTGCTGCGAGTTTGGCTTGCATCTCCTTTAAAAAAAAAAAAAATCAAAGCAAAACGTTACATATTCACATCCTTTCCATACAATTTTTTCAGCAGGAAGTCATTTAAAGGGGAAATAAAAGGACATACAGCTCCCCTCAGTGCTCTCTCTAGCAGTGTGCACGTCTTGAATTGTGCCTACCACGGATGGGCAGGGCAGGCAATGCTGGTGAGGGCTATGGCCTGCCCCAGTCGTGGTCAGACTTCCATTCACACACAACAGTGCAGTGAAATCACCCACCTCTGCGTGGGAAACCGAGGAACCTGCAGAGCGCTGTGAGTTACAAACATAAACTGAGTTTCAAGTATGTGGACACATGCACGTGTACATACACACTCACACAGCAGTTTCAACTATCAAGTGTCGAAAATCACTAATGCTGTGTGGATTCTCCAAAAAAGAATCTTCTTTCCTCGATGAAACCACGGCTTTCAGGCTTGAGAGTTGTATTTCAATGTCACAATGAAATCAAGACACCAATACTTTGAAAAAGCCGACTATCCCTCTCCAAATTAAGTTCCCATGAAAATTACTGTGACAGAAAGTCCAAGTAAATTTTAGACACTGCCAATGTGCTCGCAGACACCCAACGAGAGGACCACAGACTGATGGCAGGGTGACAATGCCCATTTTCAATCTGGCTCTTTGCTTTTCTCATGCTTTTGCCCCTACCACTTGAACTTCTTTGTGTCTTTCCCCTCAGGCCATGAATCTCCTGGAGAGGCAGGACTGAAGTGGCAGCTAACAGCACTCTGCCGAGGAAACTGGTTTCCAAGGAGTTGAATTCAACCTAAAGATATCTCAGGACAGGCACTCAAGATCATATAAACAATTTAAAAACCTATTCCCCGGGACGCCTGGGTGCCTCAGTTGGTTGGGCAGCTGCCTTCGGCTCGGGTCATGATCCCGGAGTCCTGGGATCGAGTCCCACATCGGGCTCCTTGCTCGGCGGGGAGCCTGCTTCTCCCTCTGCCTCTGCCTGCCATTCTGTATGCCTGTGCTCGCTCTCTCTCCCTCTCTCTCTCTGATAAATAAATAAAATCTTAAAAAAAAAAAAAAAAAAAAAAACCTATTCCCCAAGAGGGTAGTCGTAACTAGGCAATAATACTTTAATACTCAAGGAAGCAAAATGACTTTTAAAAAGGAGTGCCTTGAAAATGCCAACCCATGCCAACTGAGCTTCGGTGAGAAGCCAAGTCTGAACAACAGCCTGGTTTTGTCTTGACTGGCATCTACTACCTGATTAAAATCTACGTAAGCAATTCTACGAAGCTAAGCTGCTATTCCGGGGGAGGGTCAAACTATTACTGTAAGTACATCGGACGCTTTCATTTCTCCCTCCAGTCTTCACCTATTTTCTCCCATCTCATTATTCTATACACAAGCTGTCTATATACACGCTTAAGGTGCAGAACTCCCAGATCTTTGAAGTAAGTGCTATACAAAATGAAGTTATTAAAAGTCAGCGATTCTTCTGTCTTCACGAAGGCCTGCACACCATGCTTTTAAGCTCTGTGTCCAAATGCCTATTGGTAACATCACACCACTCCTCCGATGTTACGCTCTTCCCTGTCTGGCAGGAGACAGAAACCTGGAGGAGGTTCCCTGATTCTTGGTTAGCTTCCACCACGGACACCCTCTCACATGGGGCTTACGAGGTGGAAGACAGAGAAGCACGGCTTCTGCTAGTCTGACGGCATGGGCGTTAGACTGGGGAATTCTGCAGTGGTCTTCCCACATTTCCTGGCAAAAACCACTCTGCTGTTGCACGTAGCTGTGATTGTCTCCAGCTACATCCTGCGGTTCTAGCAACTTGAAGACTCTCAGAAAACTAGAGGCTCACATCTGCGAGCTAATGGCATGAGCTGACCATTTCTCAAGCACCCTTCTATTAAGTCCTGTCCTCTGTGAACTTCCTGGAGTAAATTCTGACTTAGCAGCATCTAAGAAACATTTAAAACTCTACATACCTCATAAGTCTGTTTCTGTTGTTTCTGAAGTAACAAAGATTCTTCTATGGAGAGCAGCTGTGCGGGCATATGGTGAAGTGGCAGAAGCCGGGCTGCTGTGACGTCATCAAGATGCTTCTTATCCCTGAGCTGCCTTTCTTCCGAGGAGATGGGAGACCCTCTTCTCTGCCAATGACTAGATGAATCATTTTGTGAAGGTAATCTGGAGGGCAAATTTGTTATATCATCAGACTATTTTCTTTTTATAGACACATTTACAACATTCCCACATAGAAGCAGCCTTTAACCTTAGCAGTTAATTATCCTACGAAGATAAACATACGTAGTTTCCAATATTTATACTCATAAAGACCCTTCCTGTTTTTAAACGTATTTACTCCAGAAACAGGAGTATTTAACTTGGCACCTTTTTGGAGAGTAATAGGACAATCTACTGTTTTAACAAACAGGGAGACTGATAAGCTCTCTGCATTATCCTTTGCTCTTACAACCTTACACTTGAACTGAAGCCATCTTTCCATCTTTCCCTTCAAAAACGTGCGCAAATGGGCTTGCTGTCCAGTAAACAAACTTGTACACAGTTTCCGTGCCATAATACCACCCGTGGAACACTCTGCAGAGGTGGTGTTCACACTATATATACTGTCACACTGGAACAGAAAGGAAACCATGAGTTCTAATGGGAGACAGGGAGGTTGTCAGAAAAGCTTTTAAAGAGTGAATTTTGAGGAATCTTGAAATAATAAATGCTCACCATGTAAATGAGGGGAGGAGGGCATCCCAGTGGGGAATGAGGGGCAACATGGTGCGGTACAAAGGGAGTTCAGGGGGTGGCGTGTAGAGGAAAGGCCGTGAGATAAGGCTGGCAAGTAGACCGGGCCCAGTCCTCATCGAAGAGTTCTGTGTAATGGGTTCAGATCTGCACTGTACGACTTTCACTCTGAGCAGTGGAGAAGACGGACTTGAGGAGTTAAGCCTAGAGTCCAGACCAAGCCAGTTTTAGCCCAGGAGAGGGAGGAGAGCCTTCACTTTGACAGGAGGATGCATATAAGAATAATTAGAGATGAAAATCAACAAAATATACTGTCGGTCTTTACGGCTGGCAGATAGGGAGATGAAGCAAAAGACACCTTGGGAGAAAAAAATAAAGTGGCGGCACTATGAATTTAGGGAATGTGGGAGACATTGTGGGAAGAAATGCGTTCTATTCTGTACATGGTTAAGTCTGAGGTGCCACAGAACACCTACATGGCCATGTTTCATGGTAACTGGCCATGCAAATCTGAAGCTCTGGAAGGACCTAAGCTAGAGGGAGGTAAGAGGCAGCTGCCAGCACCCAGGAAATACATGGTGCCCAAAGGCACAGCGGAGGCCAAAGGTAGAACAGAAAAGGAGTCAAAGGCTGCTCATCCATGGAATCCCTTGATCCACACTAGTCCAGGCCCAGCCTTTCCCGCTCTGCTCTAACTACACGGAAGGCCTCTGGCTCTCCCCACTCCCACTTCTGGCTAAAGGACCACAGGAAAGAACCAGGATCAGTGTATCCTCTGACCGACTAGATGCTGCTTCTGGTTCTGTCTTCCTGGAAGTGAGGAAATACACCTCACTGCACACAAGATGAGAGGTTACTCACTTTGTACATCAAGATTATAAACATTACTTTTTATTCCTACCTAAAAATTAATGTAATTAATTAATGTAACTAATCTTCCTGGTTTTTCTAGAGAGAATAAAATGTTTTCAAGTTTAAAAAAATGGCAGGATTAAACTTTAAAAAGACTCTATAATAATTCTCTGAAAGTTTTAGGTATTTCTAACTAGAGCTTCTCAGCTTTTCTTTTTTTCTTTTTTTTTTTTTCTTTTTTAAAGATTTTATTTATTTATTTGACAGAGATCACAAGTAGGCAGAGAGGCAGAGAGAGAGAGAGAGGAGGAAGCATGCTCCCTGCTGAGCAGAGAGCCCGACATGGGGCTCGACCCCAGGACCCTGGGATCACGACCTGAGCCGAAGGCAGAGGCTTTAACCCACTGAGCCACCCAGGCACCCCGAGCTTCTCAGCTTTTCGAAGAAAAGTAGTAGTGATTCCACTTTGTGCGTAATGTAAGCCTGGTAATTACAGACAGGTAGGCTAAATATACTGGATACTCCCTGACGTGAACGTTACATCTGCCTACAAGTAAATAAAATTCCTTTCTCTTCGAAGAGGTTTTCTTTTTCTGGAAATCTCAGAAACAAAACTATGACAAGGAACTCAGAAGCATGGTTTGTTTTACCCTCCTGCCCCAATCTGTTTTTCAGTTTCTTTAACCCCTTCCTAGCTCCCTTCCCCCTCAAGTTGTTATGATACAGTTCAATGTTCTTCCAAGTGGGTAGGTCTTGGGTCTTCACCGAGATCCTGAATTCTTTGAGGAATGGGATCTTTACTTCTGTGCCACCCCAGCACCAGTTGCTTACCTATAGTGAGCACACAAACATTTTTCACTGTCAAATCCATTGGCTTCTAAAGCTGCTTTTCCCTTAGCTTACAGTCTAATCAAAGGGGGAGCTGCACACCAAAAAATTATTGTGGAAAATAGTCATAATAAATTCTCTCTCCGGGTTTAATATCAAATGTTGGCTAAGCCCACCCTGAACTCTAATACTCTACCTGCTATTTAAACCCGTTCAATCATTGGGCTGAAAACCTAAATATTTTTCAACACGAATCCTCCATTCCAGCCAGGCTATTTCCACAAGACGCTCTTTGCTAACTACAAGTAGCTCCCACACAAAAAAAAGTCCACTGAACTGAAAGCATTCTTCCAATGTTTTGAGTTTAACAAATAGTATGTGCCTGTGACAGGCCTGTTTCTGATAGTACTTACACATTAGTTTTAAATTTATGTAGTGGGGGTACCGGGTTTTTGGCTCGAATTTCTAGCACTTCCATGAAATGAGGCTTCTTCTGTGCCCCACTATCAAGCCTTGCCAAGTTCTCAGCACTCCTGTTCTCTTCTGAGTGCTCTTCACCTGAGTCCACAATTGTGATCCTCTGTAACCTATTAATAAACAGGCTGTCAGAGCTGCTCAAATTATCTTCTGCTTGACTTGAAACACGATGCTGAAGGAGACGCTCACCAGCTGCACAGGAGGAAGGCGCGCTGGCTCTGCTGCGGGAAGCTGGGCGCGCGCTCACTGTGTACTCAACTTCAGGAGCCTCTTCATCACCTTCGTGAGGAGGATGTACAAGTCCCCGCTGCTGGGAGGTGGTTTTAGATGACTCAGTGTTACTTACAGAGGAAGAGCCACAGACTAGCGATGAAGTATCAAGTATCCGGTCAGAACTCTGGGCCGTTTCAGTGTCCACATCAACAACTGCAACTGCTTTTTGCCGTAGCTTACAGTCTAAACTAACAGGATGAAACAGTCCACGTTTTCCTCTAACTTCGCATTCGGCAATGGCAGCTTTCACTTTGGCAACAGAGTCTAAGATCTTTTTACCTTTGTCGGGCAATTTGCAAATGAATTTTCTGTTGAATGGGAAAAACCGAAACAAACAAACATGTATCTGTCAGAGCCATGTTTTCAAACTTGAGATATAAAGACAAAGCATCATCCTCAAAGTGAGAAAAATCTATCTGTAAATCAAAAATCTGACTTCCAACAGCCTCAGAACAGGAATGAAATAAGTTGTCATCTAAATACCCTAAAAAAAAAAGGGGGGGGGGATGCAGGAAAAACATCCTTCATATGCCTAATTAGAATTTCAGCAAAAGTATTTTAAGCATATAATACTCTATAATATACTCCAAAACTCACAGTTTTTAAAGTGTGATGTCCAAGACCTTCATGGGGAGGGGAGGTGGATGGTTCTACAAGGCCAGAATTATTTTTGTAATAGCACTAAGCCATTATTTGCCATTTCCACGCTCATTATCTTATATGGGTACAGCAGAGATTTCCAGAGGCCACATGATATGTGGTATCATTGCTCTGATGGCTCACGATTGTGTATTCTTGTGTTTTAAAGATCTCTCACCTAGAATTCCTTTTTTTTTTTTTAAAGATTTATTTTGAGAGAGAGAGAGCAAGCGACCATAAGTGGGAAAGGGGGAGGGAGAGGGAGAGAGAATCCCAAGCAGACTCCATGCTGGGCATGGAGTCCAACTCGGGGTTCCATTATGAGTCTGAGATCATGACCTAAGCGGAAACCAAGAGTGGAACGACTGTGCCACCCAGGTGCCCCTCTCACCTGTAATTCCTAACATACCAATAAACATCAGTAGATGTAACACACATAAAACAAGAGCTCCCTGGCATGCTCAGTAAGTCTTAACAGTATAAAGGGGTCCTGAGACCAAAAAGTTAAGTCCCTGCTATAGATTAAAAACCCATTCTCACAAAGTCAAAGTACATGCCCTACTAGAAAGCTCCCAAATGATCATTTTTGCTGAGTGACTTAGGTTTCTTTTCAGATTCTCTTTTCTTTATCCATATAAGAAATGGAGGGAAGAGTACACCTCTGGCTTTTTATTCTTTCACACTACATTCCTTCTCACAGTTTCAACATTAACATCCCTCTGCAGTTGAGATTCCTGTATGTCCTCAAGACCACTTCTCCAGTTTTTAAGTACATATAATTAACTCTCCCCTCAACTCAGCACCCCCTCCCTAAGTAAAATCAACCTCAGATCTATTCCCCAATTTTTGTTCTTATTAGTGGTTCTCTATACAAGCTGGAAACTTCAGCCATCTCCTTCATCTACATATCCAAATTACTCCATGCCTGATGTAGTTTTCCCAGTCCCACAACCACCCTTCTACACCCCATGGCTGGGAACTTCTCTGAAAATACCCTCCAGCTGTCTTTTGTCTTTCATTCCTTCAAACCTTCCTACACCAAGCTGCTAAATTAAGTTTCTTTCACTTTCATTGTATTGTTCAGCTGCTAAAGTCGTTAAGACTGCCAGCTGATGAGACCAACTTTTCCTGCTGTCCCATTCTTTCGCTTTCCTACAGGTCCTAGAGATGAAACTGACAAGATGTTTTGGGGACGACAAAGGCGGCAAGGGAGGCTCGGGTACACAGGTATTTAGGATACAGACCCTCACTTCAGGGAACCGTCGCAGTGGTCGGGTGATTAAAACAAGGAGCTAAGGGAACAGCTGAAACTCCTAAGCTGCCTTTCCGCACGCTAACCATCCGCACGGGCCGTAGGTACGTGCCAAACCAGGACGCAGCCGGCTTTAAGGCTGGAGGCCCTCTACTCGCCTGCGGGACCGAAACGGATCTGAGACAAGGTCACCTTCCAGGGAAAGGAACCCGATATGGGGGAGGGGAAGGAACGCGTTCCAGGGACACCGAACCGAAGAAGCCTGGCGGTGACTCGGCGGGACCCAAGCTTACTCGTTGCGCAAAAGTCTCTCCTGGCGCTTCAACATCTCCCGCAGCTCTGCCAAACTCCGCCGTCCCAAGTCCTCGGGAACTTGGGGCTCGAAGCCGCGGGCCAGTGAGGACATTCTGCGGGGGCTGAGGCTGGCGAGGCGGCGGGCACTCGGTTTCCTCAGCAGCCCCCGCTGCTAGCGCCGGATCCGCCGCCGGCGTGGACTCCGAGGTACGAGCGGGAGCCGCCATTTTCCCGGAAGAACGGGTCTTCTTCGAACCGAATCGAGCTTTATTGAAACACCGGAAACAAACACAGGCAAGGAGAAGGGGGCGCCGGGAGGAGAGGGAAGGGGCGGAAGTTACCGCGGTTTGGGGGACGCGGTGGGGTCCCGCCGCGACTGGGCTCGCGTTTGCGCGGGTTGTGTTTTCTCGGCTCGTTCGCTCTTCACGTTTATTCAAAAAGTGTTGGCTAGCGCCACTGTGACCCCGACAAATATCCACGACTCCTGCCGTTATGGAGTTTACCGAGGGGTGGAGGGAGGCAGACATTAATCAGGTAATGATGAAACAGTATAATAGTAAGATTGGTATGGGCACCAGGGCAGGTGCCTCTGAGAAGGGAACTGTAAGTCGAACCTGAGCGATGAGTTGGTTAGCCGTTGGTGTAGTTGGGGGAATGTTCTGGACGGGGCTCGAGAGGCTTTGGCCCGGGGTGCTGCCAGGGCTTAATGATGTCCTCAGAGTTGGAGGGATCCTTGGGGAGTGTCAGCATTTCTTAATGGGACTCTGTGGCATTTGGAGCAGGACTTTTCATTTGCGGCACTGCCTCAGGCATTACGAGACATTTGGTGTCTGGCTTGCGCCCGCTAGTTTTGTGGCACCCACAACTCGGAACAATCCAGAACGCCTTTACCTCCCCCTCCGCCCCCCACCCTCGGCCTGCTGGTACACACACATTTCCAAAGGCCCGCAAGAGATGATGGTGGGAGGTGCTGGACAAGCCACTGAGAACCCCTCCATCATTCCCTGTTTTACCTGTAGAAAAACAGCACAAAATCAATTTAGTATTATCAGCGCTCAAAACTTCGTAAGTAATAGCGCAGATTTTCACTCAAACTCCCAGCTACTCTTTCTACCACACCTATTTGAAAATCTCCTTGGCTTTATGCCTATATCCTAATGTTTAAAATTGTTGAAAGAGCCTTTTCAGGCTGTTAAGAAGAGTACAGCAGTGTCAAACATCCCAAACAGCTCTTACTTCTCTTTACAATTCAGCTACCAGAGCTGTGTCCCAAAATAAAGAATAGGAAACATACAAGAGTCACAACAGCCATCAGTTGGGAGGTTGGGACATAACCTCCGACACCACCTCCCCATTCTTTGATATGGAAAACTTAAATTTTCTCAATCCCATGTGAAGTGCTATAATAAACAGAGCAGTTCCCTCCCAGGCAGACTGAAGCTCTAGATAAAATCTGAAACCGTGCCAGGGAGTACAGTTTAAGTCATTTCTATAGTGTCCCAATCTAGTTCATTCTGATCAGGTTAACTGAAGTATTAAAATTCTCAGCATAAGCCTTGCTTTCAAAGATATCAAGAACCTGCTTCAGCCCAGCTATATAAGAGATACTTGAGTAAGCCCTTTGAGTCAGGTAGTTGGCCCCAACAAGCTCCCCAAAGCCTCCCTCAACCCATCCCTGGGCCATAGCTGAAGGCTTTTATTAACCCAACAGTGGTGAATCCCCATCTTCTGGTCCTAGGCCACAGGTGTCCTCAAGGCAAGGATGTCTTCTCTCCAGACTCAGAATTTTGCCCCTACTGTTTTCTTTTTGTGGAAAGCTGTCACTTCTCCCTTCACCCATTATAAATCTAAATTCAAGCCTCATCTTCTCCCTGAGCATTCCTAGGTTATTCCAACCCCAATTGTTCTTTCTTTTGAGCATAACTATGCCTCTTAGAGCTCAAATCTGCTGTTACGCTTCTCCAGTTGTGTTATGCATGGTGAGTTCTTTTTCCTTTCTAACAAAGTTGTGAAGTCAGGGAGTTCTGTCAGGGAATTATGTTTATACTTTTCTGTCTCTCCTAATGCATACAGCAGGTATTAGTTGGTGGAATCTCCCTCTCAATTTTTCTCACAGCCTTTCTCTCATGTTCTTCTTAATGAAATGTCCCTTTCATATATATAAATCGTAAGCGTTTTATGTAGAAGTATCAGCCATAGTGATTGTGAAGATATTTTCAGTGCTATGGGATAGGATCTTTCATACAACCTAGCTTAGAACTTCAAGATGTCCTAATACAAATGTCAATTTTTTAACAGTACCCATGCACAGACTGACTCGTTTTGTCACCAACCAAGAGGTTTGGCAAGTGAGGGAACAGCACCGTGAAACCTAAAACCAGGCTATTTGTACTTCAGTATGAAAGGTCATGGATTCTATAATCCATCAAACAAAGGAAAGATAAGTTTTAGAACAAATTTTGACAGCAGTGTCTGGGGGGGACTTATGTAAAATGGAAACATTTAACAAAGAGAGAAACAACAAGTACCATAGATTTTAACTGTCTCCAGCCAAAAGCAGGCAGATACTTGAAAGGAAGCCCACAAACCACAGGCAGCTAATCTCTGCTGAAGAATTCCAGTTGCATATCAAGAGCCCATCTGTTAAAAGTTGAATCTAGACGAGAATTTTTAGTTTTTGTCTTTGGGTTTCCATGCCCTTTAAAAAAGTCTAAATCACGTTTCCAGTGGTACTTGGACTATTATCCAGAGTGTTAATTACCCTCAGAGTAAGCTAATGAATTTGACTATTAGCAAGAAAAATTCAAAATGGAGAATTAAAGGAGTGGATGATTTCATTATGTGAAGTGCTGCCAGGATGACTTGGCCATCCCATTGCCACCAAGCCGTTAAAAGTGTCCTTTGAGTGCAGTTTAAAAGGACAAAAACAGGCGCCTGGGTGGCTCACTCGGTTAAGCCTCAGACTCTTGATTTCAGCTCAGGTCATGATCTCAGTCAGGGTCCTAAGCTCAAGCCCTGTGTGGGGCTCTGTGCTGGGGAGGTGGGGGGGGCAGGGGGTGGAGCATGCTTAAAATTCTTTTCTCCCTCTCCCTCTGTTCCTTCCCCCCCAACCCACCCCTATTTGCATGCACGTGTGGTTTCTCAAGAAAGGACAAAAACAAACCTGGGAAAGATTTCCATTTGTCCTTAGAGTTGAAAATAAAAGTTAGAAATCAGTTGTAAAACTGCTAGCATTGATCCTCAGAATCTCCAGGCTGCTCTTCTCTGTTTTCTCCCACTGGTTGTCAGGCCACAAACTGGCCATGGTATGCCTGGGGTCCACCAGAATGGTGGCAAAACTATTTCTCATGCCACACGTTCTTACTATGTGAATTTAACTCTCCCCCCCCCCCCCCCCACCGCAAGAAATGGGATTGGTCCTCCTGATCCTTGAATCTGGGCATGCTTATGACTAGAGCAAAAGTGATTTTTCCAGTCTTTGTAGTAAAAAGTAATGTAGCTTCTGCCTAATTTTCTTGGGGTGCTTACTGTTGGAACCCAGCCAGCAAGCCAGCTATGCAGAAACCTGAGTTTGTGTGGGTCTTTGGTGTTTTGTCAGCCTAAACTGGAGTTTCCACCAAAAGGCAGCATTAACCACGAGATACTCGAGTGAACAAACCTTTGAATGATTCCAGCCCCCGACTAGAACAGCCTTCTAGGCTCCCAAACTGAGGCCTTGACCTACAGAATTCGGGCGCATAATAAAATGGTTGTTGTTTTATACCTTTAAGTTTAGGGTGATTTGTTGAACAGCAGTAGTAGCAGGAGCATTAATCAAGAATAATTCCACCAGCTGTGATCTGGATCCCATCTATATTGCCTCCTTGGGGATCTCATTTATTTGTTCACTCAACAAATAATTACTGTGTGTGGGACACTATTCTAGACTTTGGAGGTATCATGGTGAGTGAGACAAAAGTCTTTTGCCATGCTGAAACTTACATTCTATTAGTACTAGTGTCACCTAGAGAGTTAATACAGGTGGATGTTAAGGAGTGATTGGGAGGCTACCTTGATTGAGATGATGGAGGGTGACCGAGGTTGGTTTTTCTGAGGAGGCCATTTGTAAGCTGAGACAAGAATTAGCCATGGGAAAGTCTCCCATGTAGAAAGGGAAGCATCCCAAGTAGAGGGAAGAACAAATGCTAAGGCTCTAAAAGGAGAGGGAGCTCAGCATGTCCAAATAACAGACAAACAAAAGGCCAAGACTAGATCTTGCAGGGCTTAGGCCAGAATACGGAGTTTGAATTTTGCTCCAAAAGAAATGGGAAGCCATCTGTTGTAGGCAGCCTTCAGGATGGGTTCCCAATGGTCCTGCCCTATTGTAATCCCTTCCCATTAAATGTGGAACGGACTTACTGACTTACTTCTAACAAATAGAACATGGTAAAAAAATAATACAAATGGTGAAAGTGGCGAGGTATCACTTCTAAGGTTAGATCATAAAAGATTTGAACACACATTTCACTGAAGGTATCTGAAGAAATAAGAACATGAAAGGTGAGCAGTGTTATTATCCATTAAGAAAAAGCAAATTAAAAACACACTGAGAGAGCCTGGGTGGCTTAGTCGGTTAAGCATCTGCCTTTGGCTCAGGTCATGATCCTGGGGCCCAGGGATCAAGCCTCCCCAATCGGACTCTCTGCTCAGCAGGGAGCCTGCTTCCTCCTCTCTCTCTGCCTGCCTCTCTGCCTACTTGTGATCTCTGTCTGTCAAATAAATAAATAAAATCTTTAAAATATATATATATAGTGAGATACTACAACACAATTATTAAAATGTCTGAAATGAGGGATGCCTGGGTGGCTCAGGTCATGATCTCAGGGTCCTGGGATTGGGCCCCGCATCAGGCTTTCTGCTCGGCGGGGACCCTGCTTCCCCCTCCCTCTCTCTGCCTGCCTCTCTGCCTGCTTGTGATCTCTGTCAAATAAAATCTTAAAATAAAATGTCTGAAATGAGAAAGACTGACCATACCAAGTGTTGGAAAGGATGTGGGACAATTGGAACTTACACTGCTAATGTGAATGTAAAATAATACAACCGCTTCGAAAAACAGTTGGGTAGGTTCTGAAAACCTACCACATAACCCAGCCATTCCTCTGCTAGGTCTTTACCCTAGCAAGAGAAACAAAAGCCTGTGACTGTCTGAAGACCTGTATGTATATGTTGATAGCAGCTTCATTTGTAATTGGAAACAGAAACAACCCAACATCAGTCACTAGGTGAATGGATAAACAAATCAGAGTGTGTCCATACAATTGACTACTGTCCTCCATGCAGCAGCCTTAGTGAATCTCAGTTATTCTGAGTGAAGCCAGGAATTGTCCTTATTATAGAATTCCATTTACATAAAATTCTAAAAGATGCAAACTAATCTTTAGTGACTGGAAGTAGATCAGTGATTGCCTAATGATGTGGAATGTCAAGGGGAGACTACAGGGAAGGATTATGAAGGGGCGGTAGAAACCCTTCGGGGGTGATGGATACATTCATTATCTTGATTGTAGCGATGGTTACGTGAGTACATTCATTTCATAAGTCACACCTTATCCCGTTGTACACTTAAAATATGTCTGGTGCATGACAGCTCTGTTATGCCCCCAGTGAAGCTGTTAAAAGTACCCCTCTGTCTTCCACCCTTTTCTCTGTTTTCAAGGCTAAGCTGCCTAAAAGACTTGTCTGCACCCTCTGACTCCTTTTCTCCGCTCACCAGTGCCATGAACCCTCTCATGTCGTCCTATCCAAAGAAGCAAGTTTCAGTCTCTCTCCTCCTTGATGCCTCTGGCCTGTTGACCACTTCCTCCTCCTTACAACTCTCTCCTGACATCCATCCCATGCTACCAGTCTCTCCAGGATTTTCGGCTCTGGCGGTTTTTGCTTTCAGGCTAGAATCAGAGCCAGTGTTAGGACCTTCCTACCTGGATGTTCCAAAGATTCCTCAGGTTCAGCTCCTCCAAAGCTGAACTTATGTTCCCTTCCCCCAACTCACTCTTCCTTTTTAAAATTCCCATTTAATGGCATCCCCGTCCACGTAGTTGCCCAATCCAGAAACTAAGTATTCATACCCAGCTATTCTTTTTCCTCAACCCCACCATCTAAATACCTTCTTTCTGGATACTTCTCCCTCTCCCCACCGCTTTTAACACCTCCTCACATACCCAGCATTGCCTTCATCGCCTCTGTCCAATTCCTTGAGTGAACTGCTCTAACAGTTCTAAAAGGTATCCCTATCCTGGCCTTATCTGTCCTTTTCCTTCTAAGTGCCGCTGGATAATTTTCTTCCTTTAAAAAAAAAAAATAATAAAAAAATAAAAAAATTTTTTTCTTCCTTCACTTGGGATACTGATGAGGGAAACACCAATATCAATGTAGCAAAAATTTGAAGTGTTCATTCCCTACTTGTTGGGCCTCTCAGCTCCCGGAGATGGTCCCGCCACCGTGCTGGCATCGTCGCACAGTGTAGGTGGGGAGCACTGTAGGGGCACACACAGAAGCATGCCCAGTCTCTCTGCCTAGAATTGTCAGTGCTATATGGTCACAGTGACAGTGTTGGGTGATGAAAGCATAAAGGAAAAATGTAGCCCAGCTCCTGCCAAATGGCAGGAACCTGGGCAGCAAAATGATGGTTAGTGGGAGGTGAGTCCCACAAGAAAATAGAAAGGAGAGGATAGGCAGATATTTGAAGCAGACAAAGTCACTGGGAACAATGATCACCAAAAAAACTTTTATTACTTTTATGTGTCGGTTGCCTAGGTCATGGTGCTCAGATATTTGGACAAACATTATTCTAGATGTTTCGGTGAAGGTGTTTTTTGGCTGAGATGAATGTTCACATCGGTGGGCTTTGAGTAAAACAAATTGCCCCCCATAATGTGCGTGGGCCTCATCCAATCAGATGAAGCCCTTCGTAGAATAAAGACTGACCTCCCTTGAGCAAGAAGGCATTCTGCCAGCAGACAGCCTCCACACTTGAATTGCACTAGTGGTTTTTTTTTTTTTTTTTAAGATTTTATTTATTTATTTGACAGACAGAGATCACAAGTAGGCAGAGAGGCAGGCAGAGAGAGAGGAGGAAGCAGGCTCCCTGCTGAACAGAGAGCCCGATGCGGGGCTCGATCCCAGGACCCTGAGACCATGACCTGAGCCGAAGGCAGAGGCTTTAACCCACTAAGCCACCCAGGCGCCCCTGCACTAGTGGTTTTTCTCTGCCTCTCCAGCCTGCTGCCTACCTGCAGGGATAGGCATGTGAACCAAATCTCCGAGATTCATTTTAAGGAATTGGCTCCCATGATTATCTTCAACATGTGCTACTGTATCTGTCTCTCTGACGAACCCTGACTGATACAGAGCCCTATAGCATCACTCTCTTAGGAAAATCAAGGGTCCATGAGGACTTCAGAGGGAGAGGGCTGACAGAGGAGAGGGAAGGCTGGCCTTTGCTGTGCTGTTTGCTGTGTCCTGGGCATGTGAGGGAGACATGGGAACCAAGAGTCATAAACACGGTTGAAGCAATTTCTTTTTCTTTCTTTTCTTTCTTTTCTCTTCTTTTCTTTTCTTTTCTTTCAGCATTCATTTGGGAATGGAACATGCTGAACTTTCAAACAAACCATAGTGGCTGTAGCTAATGAAAATTAATAAAGAATGGTAAACCTTAGACTTCATTGTACAATAACAGCTGACATCTGTGTACTGTTTACCAAACCTGCTCCTCCAGGCAGTCCCCACCTGCTTTCTCTGATGAGCAGAGAGCGGTGGAGACGAGCCCCGCTTTACAGAGGGAGACACGAGTGCTAGGACCTCCTGCCACTCGTCCTGCGACTTTGTCTGTCCGTCCCTTGGCACAGAGCTTTCCAAATAACTGGCAGGAGCCTGGCCAGTTAGGGGAGAGAAATGAAGAAGGCAACAGGGAAGTGGAATCAGGCATGAGAAGAGCAGAGCGGAAAAAGGAAAGGAAGGGAACCAGTAAAGAGGGAGACAGAACAGTGGGAGGGGCCGTAGGGATAAAGTTTCTCTGCACAGAAATCAGAAACAGAAAGCTTCATCAGGAGCCTTATGCTGAGAAATAACCCGATAATTCTTCATTTCCCTTCTAGCTCTAAAATTCTATACTACAAAATGTCACATTTCCCCTCTTTGTATTTTACGGTGATCCCACTGCAACAAAAGGTTTTCCTCAGCTACCCAGGGGCTTAGGCTGTAAAATGCATGTACTCCACACTAAAAGTAAATTCTTGCATTAGTTATCCAAACTGTTTGAAATGAGGAACCAAATTTTCAACTCCTATCTCCCTCTTTATCAGCAAATAGTAATTTAAAGCCATTTACTGGGGCTGTGGTTACTGAGGAACAGACTGTGGCCTATTAAAATTAATCCTGACAGAAGATCCTTGCTGCTTTCTCCAAGCACACTCAGGCCATTGGTTTATGAACAGGATGAACAGACAGCCCATCCCAGAGGGCTTGAGGGAGGAAGCACGTTAAAATGGACGCCTGCATCTTTGTTTGCTCAGCTGCTTGGAGAAACTAAGGCTGAAGGAAATGGGATTAATCAAGGGGGCAGTTGCCCATGGAAAAAAAATAGGAAGACTCTGGTGAGAAAAATCCCAGCCAAATAAGGTGCAAGTTGAAGGGAAAGAATTCTTTTCTCTTCAGACTTTCACATGGTTGAGTGTTATTTGGTGACAAATCTCCCATTTCTGGCCACCACGGTGTTTTATGATCTTTGTGATAGTGTGGGAAGAGATAGTTTTAGGGGGAAAATAATTAAATGTTTGATTCTCAAACATTTCATGTAATTTTACCTTTAATTAACAAACATAATGAAGATTATTGGTTAGTGATTGTGATTGAATAACATCTTTCTGTGATTTTTTTTTTTCATATGAACAAACTCACGAACCAGAAAAAAAATAGTCTTGTAAGATCACATGTACTGATCTGTGGCGCAGACTACATAGACATTGTAGCTGAGACCCCCTCCTCTTAGTTTAGGAGAAAGAATCTTGTCAGAATCAAGACAAATTCTTGATTTAAAATATCTTCCCCTATCCTTGACTTATTCCACTTCCCTTTGACACATTGACTGAAATTCCAGCAATAAGATTACTGCTTAACAAGGATTTTCCTTTGAGATCATAGATAGGCCACAACCTATTTTGATCACAACCTGTCAGCCATTTACACATGAGTATGAATTGGTTCCAAACCACTCTCTGACAAAAGGCTAGCTGAGGTGATAACCTACACTAAAAGAGTAGAATTTGATAGGAGGACAAGAGGGGAATTTGAGAGAATTTTGAACAATCGGAGAGGAAGAATAGACCACAGAGAGTATTACAACAGGGTTTACATAGCAGGAAGACCCCACAGGACCACCTATCCAGGATTTGGAAAAAGTGGAAATCAGGCAAAAAAGGAGAATGTCAAAACCAAACTTCTCTTAGAATTGGTTCATATTCCATGCTGGAGGGCACACCTCCTATGTGTACATGGACTTTGTCCCACGTGTGTGGGGAGTACACGGTGTACCAAAAGATGACTATAAAATAACTTCATTAAGAAATACACTCAGATACATTTATACTTGTGCTCAGGGAATATGTTATCCTATATTTATCAGAAAGTAGAAGAGTAAGAAGGTAGTTTGCAAAGTCACAAAAGAGTGAGATGGTATAATTTCAAGTGTTTCAGGGGAAGGAGTTCAGAGTTGCGCCTTTCATGGAGGGGAAGAAGAACCAGGCCTCTACTACAATGTCAGCACACCATATATCTCACTCTTTGGAGTCTCATGTCTGTCAGAGGCTATGAAATAAAGTGGTGGCCGGCAGGAGGATGGAGTTAGAGAAAGCTGAGTGTGCCTTTCCTCTCATGAGGCCTCACCAGAATCAAGTGTCTGATCACCTTTAATGTTCTGTCTTGCATGGAAAGGAACGCAACTCTGAAAAGCTTCAACTATAGGAAGAAGGGGGGAGGTACAAGGGACACCCATGGAATACATAGGAGAATGATTCAGAAGAAGAAAAAGTCCTTGATTTTTCTTCCTAAAAATTTGGAGGAGAAGATAGTTAAGCCTAGTATCTAGGACAGTGAAGGATCCAGATCCAAGAACTGAAGGGGCGGTTGTCCATCCCTAACTGTGTTTTTGTGGTGAGGGGGTTTATGTACCACTAACTTTGTGGCCAGTCCGTGAATTTCTCTGGGTCTCCATTTTCTTCTGTTTTAAATGATGGTATTGAACCAGACAAACTCCAAGATGCCTTTCAACACTTAAATTATAGGATTCTAGGATGATTAATGTTATGATACATTCTTCGGCAACATCTGCATCTATTTAAGCTCATAAATGTTGAAGAAATACTTGGTATGCAGTAAACCAGGAAGTAGGTAGCTCCCTTTAAATAAATACTCATCCAGCATTGATGACGTTTCAGGTTTTATCAACCCTTGCTGTACTCCCATACTTGCCCATATCTTCTGGAACTGGATAGTGTCTTCCATCACCTAGAATTCTTGAGCTTAATTTAATTTTTATATCTAGTGGTTGACAGCTCTGAGTAATTTAAGATTGTTTATGAGGTTTAAAAAAAAAACCCTGAAGTTGTCAAAATAGTAGAAGACAAGCAAACTATAATGAATGATGTGGGAGGAACATCATTTCAAGCAGACTAGAGGAAATGGTGCTTTAAAAGTACAAGTATTTTTTTTATAATGCATAGGAAAAAAAAACATTAGATAATGTAAATAAAGGGTTGCAAATTGTGGGTCTGTGGCCACATCCAATCTACAAATGGATTTTTTTTTTTGGGCAGAATTGAGTTTCTCAGAATCATGAATTTGAGTGACTTTAAGATGGTGTGTACTTATCATCTGGGTGAACATTCTCCCAACCAGCCTATACCAGACCTTTGCACCTCCGTGCAGACCCTGGGCACCAGGGCATTTGACTTTGGGTTTGTCATGCAAGTGTAAATGAAAAATTTTGCCCAGCATTTTTTCTGAGAGGCTACAGTTAATCCTATGGAAACACCCTAGGTCACTAGTACAAAACACATACTTGCTACAGGAAAGGGTTCTTTACCTCCAAATGTCAGTTTTCCTAAGGTCTTCTATGTTTTACAGATCCCACAAACACGGTGCCTGGGTGGCTCAGTTAGGCATCTGACTCTTGATTTCAGCTCAGGTCATGATCTTAGGATCCCAGGATGGAGCCCCATGTGGGGATCTGTGCTCAGTGGAGAATCTGCTGGAGATTCTTTCCCTCTGCCCCTTCTACATACTCTCTCTCAAATAAATAAAATCTTAAACAAAACAAGAATCCCCACAAATGATTCTCAAATAATTTATAGAATTAATGTTCCCTTAGATTATAAATTTCATTGTGGTTACAGTTTTTTTTTCCTCTAGAATTCGGTGTAAAAGGCGAATTTTAACTAAAAAAGACCCTTTTCTGGGAGGAAACCAGTTGCTTTGTTTTATAGTCAAACTAAAAAGTGCTATAGTCAGAGGTTATAATTCTGTTATTTTGAACATTTTCTAAAGAATTATTTGTATGCATCTCAAAGTCATTTTTTACGAAGCTTGATATAACATTTTTCTCTATTAAAAACTTTAAAAAGTCAAAGAGAATGATGAATTTTTATGATCTCCGTGGAAACATCATCTTTATGACTATTTTTTTTTCTATTTTCAATTCCATTTTAGGGATTTGGAGACAAAAAAATGGTTAACTTGAGACAGCCCTAATTTCCTTCCCCAGCCCCCCAAAAATGTTTAAATAAATTCGTGGGTACCATAAAGATATTTTATTTTAGGGTTGGGCCACAAAGTGACCAGTTAAGTTTTTCAGGTTGAATGTGTTTTGTTTAGGAGGTGGCAAGTTAAGAGGAAAGGAGAGAATTAAAATATTTGCAAGATGTCATTAATCTCCAGCAAGAGCCTAGAGTTGTTTTTTTTTTCCCTCTTCATTTCAGAACTAATCCAGCTTTCTGTTATTTGGCTCAGAAAAGTCTTAAATCTGTAACAAGAGAGTAACTTCCTGTTCTCAAGAGTATGGCTGCCAAAGAAAACATTTACAAGAAAAGTCCCAGGGCCAAAAAATTGCCTACTAATTATATCTTAACCCCCTCCCACCCCTAATTCAGGAAGGTGAATGCTGTAAATGCTATATGTTAAAACTCCGAAGTATGTGTTGAAAAATTAAGAGAAAACCCCTAAGAACTGTTTGCTATTTATTTATATTTTATTGCATTCAAATTACATGAGTTTTATGGCCCTTGGGCACAAATTAATGTTTCTTAGAATATTTTGTTCTGAATTCCACAAAGATTATACTATACCTTTATCAAAATACATTCTGGAAATTTTTACCTGGTACCTTCCCAGCTAGAGAAGGGAGAAGCAGCCCCAACGTTCAGGATCTGATCTAGTACTCTCAGCTAGGCCTTGATATTGCTCCAAGTTGGCCTGACACTAAGCAGTGAGGGGTTTTTTTGTTTGTTTGGGTTTTTTTGTTTTGTTTCAAGATTTGAGAGAGCATGCAAGTGGCGGTTGGAGCGGACGGAGAGTGGGAGAGAGAATCTTAAGCAGGTCCCCTCAGCACAGAGCCTAATCCTAGGACCCATGAGATCAAGACATGAGCCCTAACCAACAGTCAGACACTTAACTGAGCCACCCAGGTGCCCCACTCAGCAGTGAGGTCTTGGTGTTCTCCTTGATGATCTGTCTGTTCTGTGCAATGCCAGTCAAAATCCCGGAGCCTTTGGTAGACATGGACGGACTGTAAAACTCATACGGAAATGCAAAGGACCTAGAATAGCCAAAACAACTTTGAAAAAGAAGAACAAAGTCCTAGAGCCTATGCCATGTGACTTCAAGCCGTATTAGAATAAGATGGGCAAATAGATCAGTATATCAAAGTAGCAAGTACAGAAATAGACCAATGCATCTATGGCCAGTTGATTTTTCAACAGTGGTACTAAAGCAACTCAGGGGAAAATGGGTCGTCTTTTCAACAATGGTGCTAAAACAATTTATACTCTACACCACGTATTAGTAATCTAATCCCGTCCAACAAATTACCCCCAAATTTAACGGCTAGTCTCCCTCTGGTCTTTTTGCCCCTCGCCTCTCTTTCCAGAAACACATCTCTAGTCTCCCTTTGGGGCTTTCCCTTCTCTGACCAATTAAAATGAGTTATCCTCAAATTCGAATATGAGGAGAAGGAGACTACAGTTTATTGAATCTGTTTATCCATTTTTTCCCCCTATGTCCCTCCTGCACAGTCCCACTCACTAGGATTCATTGAGTTTCTAGTCTGTGTCCAATAGGAAATCCTTAAATTTGCAAATATTCCTGATGCAACAACACCTCCTTCCCAGTAATTATAGTGATAATGGCAGGTATCAACTGTGGGCATGTCTCTGGCACAGTGCTGGAGAATTTTTCCAGGGTCTTTCATGTGAGCTGCACAGCCAGCCTATAAGGGGGATGTAATTCCATTTCTAGGCAAAACTGCTTATGGGAGCCCTGATCCTGAGACAGGCCTGACCAAATGGGTATTGTGACTTAGTGGCAGACCTGAGACCAACTCCAAGCTTCCCACCTGTGTTCTGGAATCAGGCCCACGTGGTTTCAGGCAATTTTCATCTCTTTGAGTTCCATTTTCCTTGTCTGCAAAATAGCACTAGTAACATCTTCCACAGAGAATGAGCGGTTGCAAAGATTTAGTGGATATATGCTGGGCCTAGATTAGTAGCTCTTGGTCTCCTGTATTAACTCAGCCAGGGCTCTTTCTGGAAGACTTTCCATTTGTAGATTTCTTCATGATTATCGAGGTTTGCAATGAATCCCCTCTTTGATGGGAAATTACCCCCAAGGAGCTCACATCACAAGAGAGACAGGAAATGGACGTGATGATCAGTCATTAGATGTAATAGGACAAGAGAAGGCTCGGAAAAAAGCCCCCTGGGATTCAAAGACAGTAGAGATCAGGAGGAAACAGACTGGGAACTATTTTGGAGAGGCGAGGGTCTCCAGGTGCATATACCTGTCTCCCCCCACCCCCATCTGGCCGGTGGCACCTGGCATGTGCTGATTGAACTGAACTGGGCCTCTGAGTCTGGATATCAAGAAGAGTGCTGTGGTCTGATGTGGTCTCAGCCAAGACAGGAAGGAATCCTGCCCTTCCTGCCACGTGCCCCCCTGCCACCCCTTGCCCTTGGGGGACCACCCTGGAGCAGGAAGATAGCATTTGTTGGAGAGGAAGAGGGTTCCCAGGGTAGACTCACCATCCGCTCAGGGGCCGGCCTTGGTTGGTGCACCCTCTAGAGGGAGGAGGGCCCGTCGTATCACGCAACTCCAAGCACTTCTTAAATGTGCCTCTTGCTGGCCAGTCCTGAAATCTGTGCTCTGGGGCAGGTCCCACCCAGAGGCAAACTCAGTCGCATGGCCTGAAGTTTTTGTTTCCATGGCTGGCTCTTGCCTCTGACTAAGCAGCAGACTTTCTCTGATTCCAGGATCCTGAGGGAAAGCCCAACTCCCTTGCAGCCCAGGCCTGTTTCCAGTTTGCTGCCCATGCTCTCTCTGGGCCCTGGGGACGCCTACAGGCCTGCAGCTCACACCTGCACAGTCCCTCAGCTCAGGGATCCAAAGGCAATATCCTGAAGGAACTTTTTTCACTACCTGTTTGGGGGACAGGTCTGCCTAAAGCAAGCAACTTTATACACTCCTTCATTTCTCATTCCCAGTGTTGGCAAGTTCTCATCCTGTTGTAAGAATTTACGTGGACACAGATTTCAACAGGCCCAACTGGACCATATGCACCAAAAGACTTAAGTTTGCATGATTTTTGACCCGACCCAGTGATTCCTCTTCTAGGAATTTATCCTGAGAGAGTAATTAGGCAAGTGTACAAAGGTGTGTGTAGAAGATGATTCATCAGAGGACTGCTTAAAAAAAGTAAAGATAACTTCCCAAATCCCACCATGGGTGGGTAGGTCGAGTAAATCATAGTACATCAATAATATGGAATCCAGTTAACTGTAAGAAACGGTGGCCTAGATCTATATATCCATACCTGTATAGAATGGTCATAATGCAGTAAGTGAAAAAAAGATCACAAAGTATGTCATGAGAACAGCATTTATTAAGTGCCTACTGGGTACTAAGCACTATTTGAGAACTTCATGGATAGTAACTCATTTAATCTTCCCACCAACTCCAGCTAGGAAAGAACTGTCATGTATCCTACCTAACAGGAGCTCGAAGAGGTTCTATAACTTGCCCAAAGCACACACTAGTGACTGAGCTCCGTCTCCAGAGGCCACGTTCCTAAATATCATGATTTTGCCTTTCAATATAGTGCCATATGTGTTTTAAATACAAAACGAGATAAATACTATGTGCATGTGTTTTAAGAAAGCCAAGAAGGATTGAAATGAAAACATTGATAGAGGCATTATTATAGGATGTTATTTATTTATTTTTTTTTAGGACAAAACCTTGCATACAAAGCTGTTTTTCACTTCAGGAAGATAAAATTACTATGTAATATTAGAGTTAACTAGATAACTTTCAGGGTTTACACACACACACACACACACACACACCCTATCTTAAGGTTTATAAATGCCTCTATGGACTGTACTGAAAGAAAGATCACTGTACCCTGACTTCAACACTCCACAGCCCCATTCTGCTCTCTACCCCTGCTACCTGGTCATGGATGAAATCCAGAGACAACGTAGGTAGAAGAAAATATATGGCATTTATTAAACATATGTGACATAGGTTATATCAGAGTAGAACATGCATGAACAAATTACTTTAAAAAAACAATTGATACTGAAAACATTCAATGATTACCTTTTCACAACATACAAAAAAATTCTTTCAGTTAAAGTGAGAAAGGGAAGAAAAAATCACAGGTGAAATAAATACACTGATTTCAGTGAGCCCCATGAAGGCATAAGGCACAAATTAAACCAAGGATTAGCACATGAGAACGAGGCACTTGTGCCCGCAGGAGGCCAGTCTCCACCCGTGGCTCCCACAACCCCATACAGATCCGGGGGACCAAGAGGAGTGAGCACCCTTCCCTGGCAGGGTCAGGTATCCCCAGGTGCCCCTGCACCTATGGACAGGCTTCTTGGCACCAGAGAAACATCACTTCTAATACTTTTATGGGTGAATAAAACCTTCATGCTATAACAAATGATCCTGGCGTGAATAACATGAAATTTCAAATTAATGCCCTTTTTCCTCCCAACCGAAGGCTAGTGAACCAGAAAATAAATTGTGAGGGAATTCTGACAGAATTTCAGTGTCTACTTGGAAAGCTAATGATGGCCCAGTAAAGCATGGTTGGGTGTTTGAAATATGACCTTGAAAGCTCTCTCTCCTGCCCTCCCCTTCTACCTCATTTTTCCTTCATGTTTTAGAAGTAGATCAGAACCTCAGCAGTCTCCTTTCTGGCTGAAACTTGGATAGGAGGAAGCAGAAGCCTCCCTTCCCAGACCTCGAGCCGCACGGTTCTAGGGCTTTTGTCCATCCGTTCAAAGTGTGTGTCTCCACGTGCCTAAGTCAGTGTTTTCTTCGTGGTTAACTCCAAGACCCGTGTGTATGGAGTGTAGTTCCTGGAAGGTATTGAGATTTCACGAGTCCTACCTGTTGGGCTGAGAAATGAGAAAAGGCCGGTCAGGAAGATGGAACAAAACTGTCCATACTCTTCATTGTAAGACAACTCCAGGAAGGTTTTGCCAGTGCTGTACCCTACAATTTTATAAACTGATATTTGAATTTTCCATTTAAGTATTATAAGAGGGGCCTTTATTTTTAGCAACTTTTTAAGATTTATTTGAGAGCAAGAGAAAGAGAGCAGAGCTGAAGGAGGGGTAGAGAGAGGGAGATGGAGAATCTTAAGCAGGCTCCCTGCTGAGCAGAGAGATGGTTGCGGGGCTGGATCCCAGGACCCTGAGATCATGACCTGAGCTGAAATCAAGAATCAGACACTTAACCAACTGAGCCACCCAAGCAACCCTTCAACAACTTTCAAAGGTTGTGCTAAGCATCGATAATTCAGAAAAAACAAAACAAAACAAAAAAAACCCCATGTATTTAAGGAACTCCTAATTTGGTGGGAAACAGATGTACATAAATAACTAATGTGTTAGGTGCTCTGAGAGACACGTGATGAGCTCTGCTGGATAGTCTCCATTTACCCATTCAGATTACTCTCCCCTCTCTCCACCTCTGTGCCCTTGGGAGACTGAACTGATCAGTTTCAGTGGTAAGCATCAATGGGCTCCCTTACCCCTTAGCTTCTGGTTGATTCTGACCAGTTGGGAACTGGTAGCAGGGGATGAGAGACTGGAAGGACAGAGCGGTCAGGACCTGTGTTCCCTCCCGGCCAGGCTGCAGCTTGGTAATTGGCCGCATTCCCCTAGCAAAGGCCACAGCTTGCAGCTGTCCCCATTGTCTGTCCTCCTGGCTTCCTCCCCCTGCCTCTTCAGGCCCAGGCTGGTAACCGCTTCCGCTGTACTAGCCCCAGAGTGTGCCACTGCCCCTTGTTCTCTTCGGTCTTCCTGGCCTGTCAGGACTGTGAGCAATGTAAGAATTAACATATCATGGGCACACTGAGGACACAGAACAAGTTAGCAGCACTTAGGAGGGCATCTGGAAATGTGCAGAGAGGGGAATCTTGCAGGGTGCCTAGGCGAGCCTCAAGTGGTCAAGGAGGAGATGGGAATTCAGGCAGAAGGGATAGGGTGTGCAAGAGCAAAAGGTGAGCACAGGGGCCGTGGCTGTGGAAAGGAGACACGTTTGGCAGAACTGGAGCGAAGAGTTCGTGGTGGAAAGTGACAAGACGAGGCCCAGTGAGAAGGGCTCTGTGTGCCCAGCTAAGGAGTTTAGAAGGGGACACCGAGCCACTAAATATTTGTAAGGAGGGGCAGGATAAGCTCATCTTTTTATTCGAGCAAGATTCCTCAGCTTCACTGAGGGATGACTGCAGAGGGCTTAGTCCGGAGGCAGAATGTTGGATTTTTTTTTTTTTTTTTTTTGCTATTTAGGACGTGGAAGACAGATCGTGAGAACTTGAATTCTAACTGTAGCACTGGAGGTCAAGTAGCAAGGAAAGGGTAAGGAGATACTGGGGAAGTAGAATTAACCAGGATTTGGTGGCTGAGATGGAGAAAATCTTCCATTTCTTTTTCCTCCTGGACACATAACTACCTTTCCCAGCATCCTTTGCAATTTGATGGGCCATGTGCCTAAAAGGACGAAATGATGTATATGAAACTGGAAGAGAGAATTTTCTCTTCCAGGTTTAACTCATAAAATCCTCTTACATCATCCTCCCTGCCCAGTCTCTTCCCTTTCATGCAGAAGATAGAGTGGGGGGTCCAAGAGGACTCCAAAGCCCAGGCAGGGTGAGCAGCTGGAAGAATCCTGGCTCGGAATGACTGCAGCGAGGCCCATGTCAACCAGCCTTGCTCTGTAACAGGAGAAATCAGTCTTGATGTTGCTAAGCTGAGGTCTGTGGGCTTTTGTTACAGCAGCTACATTCCTTCTCCCCATAATGCCGTGGTGTGTATGAGATAGGAGTCCACTCCCTTCCCTGAACAGCTCGTAGCCTGTCATTCCCAAAGCGATGTGGATTATGTCTCCTTAACTGTTTTGTCATGTGTCTTCTCTATTCCCTCAACCACTGCCCTGGTTCAGGCTCTCAGAATCTCTCTCTGAATCCTAGAGTACTGTTCTAAATGGTCTTCCTCCTCAAATCCTCTACCCAGTTTGCGGTCAGAGATCTTCCTCATGAGCGAAGCAGTAATACCATTCTTAAAACTTTTCCAAGTCTCCCCATTGCTTCCAGGATGAAGTCTAACCTCCTGTGCATGGTCTTAGAGGTCCTCTGCCATCTCCTGTCATATCTGCTGTCTGGCCTTGCTAAGAAACACAATTGTCACCATAGCCACACTGCCATTCTCATGCCATCCCCTCTGTCTTGACTGTTTCCCTAATCCAATGGTTCTGATGAATCTCTGCCTGCATTTCAAGACTTAAACCAAACATCACCTCCTGTATGACAATTTTCCAGATTCCGTACCCCAGGGATAGAAATGATCTTTCTTTTTGTGCTTATTGTCCATTTCCTTGAGCAGTGGTGCTCAAATTTTCTGCCTCCACAAGGTCCACTTTTGGTAAACTTTCCTAGCCGTTAACATTTCCCACTACGCTGCGGTGATTTTCAACTGTAGGTGGCTTACAGCTGCTTCATGGGGTGTATTAGAATCTTGGGGGAAATTCGAAACTTCACATGTCTCTCCCCAAGAGATTCAATATGTCTTTTCCATACCCTCCAAACTACCCTCCCCACATAGACCTTGAAAAGGACTGTCATATAGGCTTTTTTTTTTAAGATTTTATTTATTTATTTGACAGAGATCACAAGTAGGCAGAGAGGCAGGCAGAGAGAGAGGAGGAAGCAGGCTCCCTGCTGAGCAGACAGCCCGATGTGGGGCTCGATCCCAGGACCCTGGGATCATGACCTGAGCTGGAAGGCAGAGGCTTTAACCCACTGAGCCACCCAGGCGCCCCGTTTTTTTTTTTTTTTTTAAGATTTTATTTGAGCCAGAGAAAGCATGCGCGTGTGTAAGAGAGAACTAGCTGGGGGAGAGGGAGAAGCAGGCACCCCACTGAGCAGAGCTCCTGATGCTATGGGGGGGGGGGCTTGATCCCAGGACCCTGGGATCATAACCTGAGCCAAAGGTAGGTGCTTAACCGACTGAGCCACCCAAGGCCCCTAGATTTCTGACGCACTGCTGGAAGCACCCCATTGACCCCCTCTGGTCTGCACATCCTCTACTAGTCAGTTTCCTGAAGGCTGAAAACCACACTCATCTTCATGACTCCAGCAGCTCCCTCAGTCCAGGCACAGAGCTATCACGAAATGTATGGGTGTTGAAGGAAACCAGAGGAAAAGGGATTTCCAGGAGTGAGTGGTCAGAGTATCACCTGCCACAGAGGAGCCCACAAGATCTGGGAATTCAGGGGTCCCCAGGGACCTGACTGGACAGTTTAGTGGAGTGCTGGGGCAGAAGCCAGATGGTGACTTTGCCAACCACTATGAAAATTCCACGTAGCAGAAATGGTCTCTGGTGATAATACCCTAAAAGCCTGTAAAAGGCAGAAATATTTATAAAGGTGAGCTTTCTGGGTTTCCAAAAGAGGCTCGGATATCCCAGCCTTTCAAAAAGCAGTGAGGTATTTTATTTGGTTGATGACCAGGAAACAACAGGATTTCAAGAACACAAATGATTGGAACCACAACTGAAATTCAACCACTTTCTTTAACAAATTAAGGCTATTGGTAACCTTTTGTTAGTCGAGAAAGAGGCAGGTCCCCTGGGGGAAACAGCAGCAGAGTCAGCAAATAAGTGACAAAAACTACTTTGTGTTCTGGTTTCTACAACAGAAGTCTGAACATGTTGGCACTTTAAAGCACTTACTATGTGCCCAGCACTTATGACCACGGGGAATATTTTTCATTACATCACACCCATTAAGACATAATTTCTGAGCTTGCTGGAGACCAAGTGTCATTAAGGGGCAAGGAGAAAAAAATTTCTTTTTCTTTGTTTTTCATCTTTCTCTTTGAAGGAAGGCTAGCGGGCTGGAAATTGTTCTCAGTGGCTTTCACTAACATGTATCGAACCTTTAAATCAAACTCTTGTGTCTTTTCTTTAAAAAATAGCTGTTTAAAAGCCTCTGAAATCACAATGAATGCCTTCTCCCTCCTTTCCTCCCTCCTTGCTCTGCTGTAAGATCTCTGCATTCTAGAAACGTATGGAATGCAAGGGTTGGATGAAGAGGGGAAGGAGTTGAGGAGAAACTGGAGGCAGAAGGTGGTCTTCAGTTGACTAGACCTAGAAAGCCCAGGTCTCCAGCAGGCTGGTGTCAGTGGGACTGAAGGGAGGAGACAGCCCTGTACAGGCACTGAGGCTGTCCTGGGGGCACCGGTGTTTGGAGTGAACCGACCTCAGGGACCTGGGAAGGTGGTGGCAGCATCAACAGAAATAGGAAAACGCACCCATCCTGCTGGGCGCTTTATGCCTGTGTCCTATTTCACCAGCCCAGCAGCCTCCCGAGGGAATCACTGTCAGAATCTTCTAGTTCGGCTGAGAAACTGAGAAAAAGCTGTAGATATTAACAAGAGGCAGATCGTCCAACACAGGTTTATGGAACATCCAGAAAGTGCCAGGCTAGTCCTGTACGAGCACTGGCCTGAGAGCCCAGGGTCCCTGTCCACTGGAGTCCACAGAGTTGGCACACATGGGGAAGTGGTGGCAGTGTGGGGAGGAGGTCACAAAAGGGGCTTAACTGGCTCTCTAAGTAAAGGCTGATTTTGAATTTTTCCAGCATAAAAACGGAGGAGCAGTAATTGTAAGGGAGACGCTATTAGCAGTAGGACAGCATGAAAAGGCCTCCAGGTGGAGGGAGAAATGAGTCTGAGGTGGCCCGCTCCCATCCTGTGAGGCTGCGTGCCCAGCACCGGAACATGCTGGGACCACTCTGACATCTCAGCTGACAGAGGCCTCATCCATCAAGGGGCCTTCCAGAGTTTTATGCACTGTCTAGAGGGTTCCAAAGCACAGAGAGTTTAATTGGAGAGCTTAACACATACTGAAGCACCATCAGCCCATTGAGCAAAATCACTAAAAACCACCAGTAAAAAGTGAATTGTCTTAGCACCCCCCCCAATTCACTTATATTTGATCCATTGTCTTACAAGAAAAATCAGAGCTTTGGTGTAGTTAATAGTAATAATCCCTATTCTTTATTAAGTAAGTACTTAACCAGTTACCATGCTAAATGCTGTATATACATTTAGTCCCCCTAGAAACCCTCTGAGATTTGGTATTGTCCTCTTCGTTCCCACTTTAAGGATGAAATAATGAAGGCTTCAGAGCAATTAAGTGCTTGCCTAAGGGTGTGCTCGGCTGGCCGCTGGCTGGGCTGCGCAGCCCCATAGCCTGAGGCTCCCCAGTGGACCACACTGCCAGGTTCTCTGTGAGAGAACAGGTAGAACAAAACTCACCTGCAGAAGAAAGGCTTAATGCAATACTTTGATCTAAAACATTTTGGAGGGGGCCATTTTAAAAATATTCTGGAAAACACCATGGGACCTTGTATTAGATGCAAGTTCAAAGTCCAAGTAAGAACCAGGAATTTTGGGGCACCTAGATGGCTCAGTGGGTTAAGCCTCTGCCTTTGACCCAGGTCGTGATCTCAGGGCTCTGGGATGGAGCCCTGCATCGGGTTCTCTGCTCAGCAGGGAGTCTGTTTCCCTTCCTTTCTCTCTGCCTGCCTCTCCGCTTACTTGTGATCTCTCTGTTAAATAAATAAATCTTAAAAAAAAAAAAAAAAGGAAGAATTTTGTTAGAACATACATAATACAATTTAGCAACCCTGTTTATTATTTTAAAATGACACACGTACCACACCAGGATTCCAAAGGCTTGCTTCTGATCCTGGCTGTGTGGCTTCCAGTGAATCACTTACCTCTCTGAGCCTCAATTTGGGGATCTATCAAACATGGGGATTAAACCCAACCAGGGGGTTCCAGTTTCTTTATTCAAACAAAATCTTATTTGGGATCCAACATCTAAAACACACTAAAAGCTGAGTTTCTCAGTTTTGTGTCGTTTCGTTTTTCAGGAGGGGAAGGGTACCCACAGGCCAGCAGCTCTTTGCTCCCCTCCCGCACCCTGAGGCAACCGGAGGCCTCTCCTTGAGCCCCAGCGTGGAGCCCAGAGCCTAGTGAGGCAGCTCCGAGAAGCACAGGTGGGAAACTGCTGCTCTGAATTTTCTAAAGACCCCGTGCTCCTTCCCACTCAGACCCGTGTGGCACCTTTCGCGTAGTAGGCACTTAATAAATATCGGAGAGGAAACGAATGGAACCTTACCCTGCCTTTTCGGAAATGCGGATACGTAGCTTTCATTTCCTCTGCTGACTGACCTACGCAGTGAAAGTGCTAAGATGGATCCTGGGGGAAACCAAATGTTACATTTATGGAAAAGCTGCTTTTAGATGCTGAAGTGGCTTCCAAGTTCACCATGGCCATAAGTTAAGGGTCTGTCAGCACTTCCATTATGAAAACCGCTTTGTGGTTTCATAACTTAGCCATAAAAGTTTGCTTCAGGCTATCCTTCGGCATACAAATTGAAAACCTTGTTTTAAGCCAAAACATGGGAATTACAAAACAAACAATTTATTGGTTTCAGACATAGTTTTGCACCCATCTTAAGCCAAACAAGATTTATTATGTGGGCAATTAAAGTGGACTAAACCACTTGGTTCCTGAAAAATAAAAGAGGAGAGAAATGGCCAAACTATTTATATTTCAGAAGGAGGCCCTGGACATGACTGTTCTTTTTGGCCGTATTTTTATCATGGACTTCACCCCTGATATTAATGAGACCTTGAGTCTATTTACGTATCTTTTTCCCTGCTTGAGCCTGTTAAACCTGAGAAATCTACTCAAAACCACTGACTTTGCAGATTGGGAAACAGAGGCTCCAGCAAAGACGGTCCAGCCTGATCGCATCGTGCTGCTCGCGAGGACTAGATCCAAGGTATCTGACATCCCAGCGTGGTGATGGGCTCACAACCCTTTCCCACCAGATCGAACCATTCAAGGTTCCAGGATTCTGCACTTCTGTGGCCTGCTGCTGTCTAACACAACACACCCAAATGCCCCTGATCCCATGGGAATTCACCCTCCTACACACAGTAGTTGGGGTACTTTGGGACTTTGGTTACACAGGCCACATGCCGTCAGCCGAGGGCATCCTCATTCTCACCTTGTTTTATGTCCTCTACCAAAGCACCTCGCAGGTCCCTCCTGCAGTGTTGTAAATGCCTGCCTCTGTGTTTGTCTCCCTTCCCAGACTGTGGGTTGGGAACCCAACCTCATTCCTCTCCCTAAGCCTCTGGCACAGGTAAGGTGCTCAGCAGATGTTTGCTGAGTGAATGAATGAGTGGACAGAGGAACCAGTGCATTCACTTCCTGCCAGGGCCCATGTCTCTCTCTGGGACATGGCTTCCCCAGGCTTCTCTTTGCTAGCCCCTCTGCCCTGCACAATGCCCCCAGTTGCCGTTTATCTTTGCAGAACTATTTTTGATAGAAAGAATGCAGTTCTGGTAATCACAGCCCCGTAAAGTATTTTTCTTAAGTCAGAAAGGAATTTGAGTCAGGAAAATAGGAAATTCCCAAATACCTGGGGAGAAGATCGCAGCCCACTCCAATCTCTCTGGTCTCCACCTCAGGCTTGGCCTGGGTTTCTATTAAATAGTCCAACCTGCTTTGTAGTTCGTTATTCTAGAGAGGAGGAGAAAAGTGCTTTTAGTCAAGCAAATAGGTTCCCCCACAAACATGCATGATACAATTTATACGTGTCATCCGATTTTCCCCTATACCACGGACATCTATCATAATGTATTTAGTGAGCATCTTACATAGTAGGAATTACAGAAATAGATTGCTTGCTTCCTTACAGATAGCTTTCTGTGCATGTACACACATATGTATCCAATTTTACATCAATGGAAACAAGCAAAATATCCTTTTCTATGTTTAATTTGGGGTTTTCTTCACTCAATTTGTTGTGAATATCCTGCCATGTGTATTAGTTTTCTTTTTAGGTCAACAAGCTGTTGTAGTGGGTTCATTGCGTTCCGTTGGGTGGATGTCCATTATTTATTTAACTGGTCTCTTATTGATGGCATTTAGATATTTATCACTTTTCTTGCAATTATAAATAAGGTACAGCTCATGTTTTAATACTCCCTTATTAAACTATAAAATGAGTAAGTCTATTAATTTAATTTAGTGGGAAATACCTCTATAACTTAATAATTAGTATTTCATGGGTTTGGAAAAATTCAGAATCTCAAACATATAAAGTAGAACAAGCTCCTTGGGATTAAAATTAGCATTCTAAACAGTTTTTTTCAGGCCAGAGCCAAACATTACATAGGTTGATGATTAGATGCTCAGGAATTGGAAATTTGCCCCATGGGGGAAATGAAGGACAAAGGAGCAAAAGGGTTGAGGCTATTGGAATGAAAAGAGGAAGAGGGATGGTGCCTGATGCCTAAAGGACAAACATACACAAAATCCAGAGATTAAACCACTGTTATCTTGGCATATTGAGTTTTAAGTTCTTCTATATTTTTCTGTAATTTTTCTACATTTTCTCTTTTTGCATATTACTAGTTTAACTTTTTTTTTTTTTTCATCATAAGTGTCCTCTTTAATCCCCATCACCTATTTCACCCATCCCCTAACCCGCCTCCCCACGGTGGCCGCACCAGCTTGCATTCCCCCAACAGTGCAAGATGGTTCCTTTTTGTCCACATCCTCACCAACACTTGCTGTTAGATACGGTATTGCCTCATGAAAATTTAGTCTATCTTCTTAGCTATATTCTCAGAGCAGGGCATGCCAGAGATACAAGATAAATATTTATTGAATAAATCAGTGCATAAATACTTTTATAAGGAGCATGTTATCTGCATGATTAGAAAAAGATGAAAGCATTTGTCTTTTCTTTTCAGGTGGACCAGAAGCTCACGTGCTCTTCTAAGACACTAGATGAACACAGGAAAGTTCTTTGAAAAAGAAACTCCTTTGTTTCAAAAGGAAGAATGTGGAGTCTAGCTCAGCAGCTCCTGCTCTGAATGGGTGACATCACGGAGCAGAGCCCCGGCTCTGGTATGAACTCAGGAACTCACTCACGTTCTGTAAAGAAGGTCTGTGGATCCCTTCAGCGGGAATGGGACATGGTAGATGGGGAGAGAGTGCATTCCAGATTCCCTAGCAGCCCACGAGCCAGGACAGAGGGATGGGCTCCAGATTTATCACCTAATGCTCAGGATGGGAGAATGTTGCTGGCTTCCTGCCTGAGGTACAACATTTACACACACTCAAGTACACACAGCTTCCCCAGCAATGTCTGGATTCCCCCATTCTTAAGAAAGACAAAGGCAGATGAGGCTTGCCCATCAACAAGCTCCAGAAATCCCACTGCCTTGTCTCTTCTCAGTGTAGAGTTTAATCATTTCACATGATTCTGAGCTGACTACCTATAGTTAGGGGGTGTGAAAGGAAGACGAGGTGAGTAAATACACCTTACCGATACACTGAACACAGTGCGTAGGGGACAAGGAGCCACAAATCCTTTGTTCTATTTCAGAGGAACTGTGTGTGTGCACAGCAGAGCCCCCCACCGAAAGCGGAAATGAAAAACTGTACTCTTAAATTTAAATGCAAAAAACAAAAGCATCAACTACATATCGGGTAGTGTGTATAGTTAGCTTGAGGGGAGCTAGTTAGCTGTTAAAGAACTAGGGCATGACTGGTACCCCTGAGTTTGGTCTTGTGGGGGTTCAGACAACCAAGCAGAAGATAACAAAGCCATAAGTCCCATGCCAGAGTGACCCACCGAATATTAAGGGAGAACTCAGAGGGGAACGCCAAACTCAAGATAGGGAAAATGAGTGAACTCCATGAAGGTTTGCTGGAATTATGCAGGGGAAAGAGTAAAAGAAACAAAGGGATGAGTATTCCAGGATTGTGGAACATACCGGGTTGAGAACAAGCACCTTGCTGCAGCATACAGGTAGCAAGAGAGAGATACAAAGGGCTACATCTGCCTTTACAAGGACTTTGTACCCAATTCTGTAAGGCCAGAGTCAACACTCAATTTTATTTCAGTCATTGGGCTTCCAGGTGGAAACTGTCTTGGAAGGAAATAAAACTGGGCAAAAGGAAAGAAAACGCCTTAATTAGTCAAGGAGGTCACCGCAATTTCCTAGTTGAAGGAGTGAGCGCCACATTTATAGCACTGAGGGTGGGCCCTTAATCAGTGGATCCTCCAGCAAAGAATAGCTATAAACTCTGGACAGAAAACAACAAAAAAAACCCATCTCTTACGGTCTTTGGAGACTGAACAAGGACAGGCAGGCTGTAGGGGGGAGTGACAAGCTTAGAATAGGATCTCTGTGACTCATGTGTTTGTTTTCGTTTGCAGCTTTGCCCAAGAGCAGTATAGTCCTCGTGGCAGCGGCACAGACACATAAGAAATTCAACAGAAAGATCATCTTGCTGGTAGATAAAAAAACAGTAGAAGGAGCCCAGCATAACCAGGACTGCCAAAAGTAAAGGGGAAGCCAAAAAGGAGAGAGTCAGAAAAGGCAGAAACTTTAAATTCTGTGTACAGACTCCGCTCAAGTCTCTGGCAGATCCCCTCGAACCATGCATGTGTTGGGCTACATGAAAGAAGTTTGCAGCCAAGGCTTCAAGAACAGAACCGAGATCTGAGCCATCGCCCACTAGAGCGGCAGGGTGGAGGTGGGGCTAACCAAATCCACTGCCTAAAACAAAAACCTCAGCGCCGTTCGGAATAATAAAACAATCCAAAGTCTCCACAATAGAACCTTTCCAATGTCCAGGTTATAATCCACAGTTACTGAATTTGTGAAGAGTGAGGAAAATAGGACCCATTTCCAAGGAGAAAGTGAACCAACAGATGCTAATCCCACTGGATGTGGACTTTTCACACAAGGACTTTCAAGCAGCTATTCTAACTACGCTCAGTGAGGTAAGAGAAAATATTACTAATTGATGTAGTAACTACACAACACACACACACACACACCCCAAATGGAAATTTTTGAACAGAAAAATACACTGCCTGAAATTTTAAAAAGTCAATAGACTGAAGAAAACAAGGGAGATGACAAAGGAAGGAGTCAAAGAACATGAAGACCTAGTAACAGAAATCATTCAATCAAGGGTGTCTGGATAGAACAGTCAGTTAAGCACCCAGCTCTGGTTTCAGCTCAGGTCATAATCTTAGGGTCATGAGATGGAGCCCCACATGTGGCTCCATGCTCTGTGCAGAGCCTGCTTAAGACTCTCTCCTTCTGTCCCTCCCCCACTGCACTCTCTCTAAAATAAGTCTTTTGAAAAAAATCATTTTGATCAGAATAAAATGAATAGAAAAGATTGAAAATAATAAATGGAGCTTCCTGGAACTATGGGACAATTTTTTTTAAAAGATTTTATTTATTTGACAGAAATCACAAGTAGGCAGAGAGGTAGGCAGAGAGAGGTGGAAGCAGGGTCCCTGCTGAGCAGAGAGCCCGATGCGGGGCTTGATCCCAGGACCCTGGGATTATGACCTGGACCAAAGGCAGAGGCTTTAACCCACTGAGCCACCCAGGCACCCCATATGGGACAATTTCTAATTCCTAATATAGGGATACTAGAATCATGGAAAGGATAAAGAAGCTAGAGCAAGAAAAATAGTCAAATAATGGGTAAATATTTCCCAAATTTGGTGAAGGACATAAATTTGCAAATCCAAGAGTCTTAGCAAACACCAAACAGAAATCTACCGTGGCACATGCAACTCAAACTACTGAAAATCATAAAGAAAATCTTGAAAGCAATCTTGTTTTATATATAGGGCAACAATAATTTGAATTATCACAGAAGTCTCCTCAAAAAGCATGGAAGTCAGAAGACAGCACTATGAGAAAGAAACTTGTCCCTGAACACTCTGGGATTCAGTCATGAATGTGAAAGGAAGAGCTCACTTTCAGATCAAGAAAAACTAAGTTAATTTGTCCCTGTGCTGCTATGCTATACAGAATGCTACATTAAAGGTCTTCAGGCTGCAGAGCATTGATATCAGAGAGAAACAGATTTTCAGGAATGAGTGAAGAACATCAGAAATAAATACTGTGCGAGTAAATATGAAAGACTGTATTTTCTCTTAATTTCTCTAAAGTACATATGACTATTAAAGCAAAAAGTATAACAATGTATTGTGGGTTTATAATGCATGCAAATGTGATACCTATAATAACTATGACAGCGGGGGGGGGAATGGACATATATCTTGCAAGATTTCTACATTTTACACAAAGTAGTACAATATTACTTTTAAGTGGACTATGAACAGTTAATATGTCGTGATACGCAGAGTGATGGCTATTAGAGAAAAGACACAGCAAAATGCCAATAGATATATTAAAATGGGATTCTAAAAAACAAATAATCCAAAAGAAAACAAGAAAAAGGGAACAAACAAAGCAAAACAAACCAGAGGGAGTAAACAGAAAACAAATAACGACAGACCTAAATCCAGTCATACCGATTATTAAATGTCAATGGACCGTACACTCCAAAGAGACTATCAGAATATATTTTAAAAAAGCAAGACTTAAGTATGTATGGCCTACCAGAGATGCACATTAAATACAGAGACATGGATCAGGTGAAAATAAATGGGTGGAAAAAGATACACAGTACAAACAATAAACTTAGAGGGCAGGAACAGCTGTATTAATAACGCATGGTAAGAGACTTCAAGATGGAATATGAACAAGGCAGGGACCAACATTTCATAATAATGAAAAGGCCAATTTACCAAGATGTAACAATCAAAAATGTATAGGTGTAATTTTTTTTAACTTATGTATTTTGAAGCTAAAGGGGCACCTGGGTGGCTCAGTGGGTTAAGCCTCTGCCTTCAGCTCAGGTCATGATCTCAGGGTCCTGGGATCGAGCGCTCTCTGCTCAGCAGGGAGCCTGCTACCCTTCTCTCTCTGCCTACTTGTGATCTCTGCCTATCAAATAAATAAAAATCTTAAAAAAAAAAAAAAAGTAGATGGTCTAAAACCATAGTAATGGATTTTAACACCCCTCTGTCAGCAACTGTAATTGTTGTCAATTACACAAAGATCAGGAAGAACATAAATCAGATAAACAATACTATCAACCACCTAAATCTGATATTATAGAACACAAAAACAGCAAACTGTTTTTTTTTTTTAACACTAAGCAAGAGAAACCATGTGCTGAGCCATAAAACAAGTCCTGATAAATTTAAAAGAATTTAAACCATACAGAGTATGTTCTCTGACCATAACAATTAAATTAGAAATCAAAAAACAAATCTAAGAAAACCTCATATTTGGAGGTTGAACAACATACTTCTGAATAATCCATAAATCGAAAGAAGAATCTCAGAGGAGATTAGAAAATACTTCAAACTGGATGATAATGAAAATATAACCTGTCATTGCTTGGAGGGTGCCACTGAAGCAGAGTGATCAGGGACATTTATAGCTGCTGATCATAACAGAGAAGAGAGCTCTAAAATCAATGGCCTAATGTCCACCTCAAAGAGCTATAAAAAGACAAGCAAAGTCATACAAAATAATTAGAAGGGAATAATGAATATCAAAGCAAAACTCAGTACAATAGAAAATACCAACAAAGCCAAAAGCTATTCTAATTTTTTTTTTAAAGATTTTATTTACTTGACAGAGATCACAAGTAGGCAGAGAGGCAGGCAGAGAGAGAGGAGGAAGCAGGCTCCCTGCTAAGCAGAGAGCCCGATGCGGGGCTCCATCCCAGGACCCTGGGATCATGACCTGAGCCTAAGGCAGAAGCTTTAACCCACTGAGCCACCCAGGCACCCCGCTATTCTAATTTTTTAAAACATTAACAAATGGATAACCCCCCAGCTAGTCTGATCAAAGAAGGGGGGTACAAATAATAACGGGCATCAAACTAAAAGGGAACAACTAGATATCTACATGGGAAAAAAATGTATTCCTTTCTTCACACCAAACACAAAAATTAGCTCCAAGTGGATTACAGATCACCATTAAAGAGCCAAAACTATAAAATGTTTAGGGAAAACCCTAGGAGAAAATCTCTGATTTTTTTGGTAGTAGGCAAAGATTTCTTAGCACACAAAAAGCATAAACCGCAAAAGAAAAAAATTTATAAACTGAACTTTATAAAAAATAAAAACCAAAAACCACGTCTTGAAGAAGATGAAAAAGAGGGGCACCTGGCTGGCTCAGTCAGGAAAGCATGGGACTCTTGATCTTGGGGTCATGAGTTTGAGCCCCATGTTGGAGGAAGAGTTTACATAATAAAAAAAAAAAAAAGAAAAAGTCATGAAATGAGAGAAAATATTCACGATACATGTATCTGACAAAGACCTGATATCCAGAATATAAAAACAACTCTTACAAGTCGATAATAAGAAAACTAAAAACTTGATAAAATAGTGGGCAAAAGATTTGAACAGACATTTCAAAACACAAAATATATAAATGGCCAAGAAGCATTTATAAAGACACGCAACATCACCAGTGACCATGGAAAATGCAAGTCCAACCGCAACGGGACACCACCCACGCACCCTGCAGGATGGCTGAATTAGACTTGACAATACTAAGGGTGAGGATGTAGAAAACCTGGAACATTCAAACCGCTGTTGGGAATGTAGAAGACTACAGTCCCTGTGACAAACCGTTCAACAGCTCCTTAGAAGGTTAAACCTTCATCTACTATTGAGCCCAGCTAGTCCACTACTAGGAATTTACCCCAGGGGAGTAAAAGCCTACGTCCACATAATGACTTGCCCACTAATGCTCACTGCAGCTTCATTCACAGGAGCCCCACACCGGAAACAATCTGAATGCGGATGAACAAACGCGTAGAGACAGGAATACAGCAGAGGGTCTGCCGCTCTGGGATAGAGGGGGCTGCCTCCGACATAGATGCGGTCAGAACTGTCCTGAGGTGTGGGAGACTCTCGGTGCGAGAGTCTGCACTGTAGGATTTCATTTGCAGAGAATGCAGACAAGTCCACAGTGACAAAAAGTGACAAAGTGACCCCTCCCACCGAAAAAAAACCAAAACAAAAACAGATCACTGGCTGCCTGGAGTTGAACCAAAGAAAGATAAACAGGGAGTCTTTGGGAAGTGGTGGAAATGTTCCATATCTGGATTGTGGCGGTGGTTTCACAGGTACACACAACTGTCAAAAGTCCCCGAACCAGGCACTTCATTTTTTTTTTTTTTTTAGCTGTAATTGACAGATCACATTGTAGTAGTTTCGGATGTACAACATGATGATTTGCTCCTGGTATATACTGTGAAATGACCACCATTATACATCTAGTTGCCATCTGTCACTACACACTTAACATGAATGAGGTTTATTTATGTAAAAAAAAAAAAAAAAAAACAAAAAAACACAAGGTTGACCAGAAAAACAAAAACAAAAAAACACAAAGAAGGTGAGAGCCCTGAATATGGGCAGTAGGAGACAAATTAGAGAAGGAGGACGGATTAAGAAAGAGTTAAAACAGAAAAGTGCCAGGACCCGGTCCGGGTGTCCCACAGACTGTACTTGGGGTGAACCCAGCAAGGGCAGCTTCACAGAGGCCTGGTTCAGGCTCCCTGGAATGCTGCTTCCTTCTGAGCCGGAGCCTCCAGTTCCAGGGTTGTCCTGCTCTCAAATACCGCCCCCTTGTGTTTAGATGGGAAATGCAGCTCGGGAGGCTGCAGGCCTTCCAGGAAAGAAAGACCTGGTACCTCACCTTTTGGCATTTTTTGGAAATTATGTCACAAATGTACGGCAGCGACCTCCTCCCCCAACTCCCTCGGGCGCAGGAGAGGGAGCGGTACCCTGGAAAATTAGTAACAGTCCCAGCAATACAGCAGACACGCTGAGAGGTTTACGTGCCATACTACACGCATTAAACGCAGGATGAACAAAACCAAGACGTAGCACTCCTTTCCTCTCACCTTTGAATTTTGCTGTCAGTTCAGGATTTTCAGCAGAGAAGAATGGAATCAGTTCAGTGTTTCGGAAAGCTGATCAACATTACGGAGGTATATACTTATGGTTTTAGTTCAGTAACAAGCTTATATCAGAAATAGGGAATAAGATATTCCTTCTTCAGGAGGTGGGCAAGTGTAAATAGGGAATAAGGATAAAAGAATGGACGTATTTTTGTATAGGAAGATTTTGAGCTGGTTGATGAAAATGCAGTCTGATGGGGCCAGGCTAGAGCAAACTTCTGGGGATCTGGCGGGACTGGGGGGCTCAAAATTTGATGAGTAAGCCTCAGGAAGTACCAATGATGGATTCAGAGACCAAAAGTATCCACATTTTCTATTTTAAAAAGGAAAGCGGAGGGGAGGGGGAGAAGGAGGAGGAAGAAATATGTATCCGTGACAATGAAAGGAGACCCTGGGGCCCAGACAATTGGAAAAACAGTAAACACATACGGCATTCACAATGAGCCATATACTTTTCGAATCACTTAATATCAACTAATTTAATCCTCCTAACAACTCTACAAAGAAGACACCATTTCAGAGAAGACTCCCTTTAACAGATGAACAAACTGAGGCCCAGAGCAGTTAAGTAACTCGCTCGAGATCCCATAACCAGTAAGTGGTAGAGCTGAGATTTGAACTTGCGCAGCCTCACTCCGGAGTCTGCAGTTAGGGCTTTAATAAAAAATAGCTACTTTATTAAGATGGAATATAAGATGTTACCAGGTATGTCAATCAAAACTTCGCAAAGATATTTGAAATACCACTTTTATCATCAGGAGGGTTTAAAGCAGGCGATGAAAAGCTGTGGTATAAAAATGACTAGTGTTAGAAGGCCAAGAGCATAGAAAGTCTTAGTGGCCAACAGAACCCGTATTGTAAAGTGGTGTAATTAAATTTGAAAATGTCAGTGTGACTTCACAATCTCAAGAAGACCCATATTGCCCCCAGTTCTGTCATGACTAGAACTGGCTTAATAGTAGGCACAGAGCTTTAGCCATGACCAAATCCCATGCCCAAGTAGTTCTCAATATAGTTCACCTCTAAAATAAACCACGGCTCCGTGGAGACAAGCCAATACTCTATGTTGAAACAGGACAAAAATGAGGATGAAAAGAATGAACCCCAAAGGATCAGGAGCCCTGCTACACAAGCAAAGAAGCTGATGGAGGAAAATTCTCCCTGGCTGAGTTGTGACAATTTGAGCATCAAAAAAAGGAAGAGGAGAAGGAAATTATTATGATGGAAATAAGGTGAGTCTGAGAAATGCCTTGTATTCAACAGTGTCTCTCAAAGGGAAAGTTCCTAGAAAGTGTACACGAAGATACTTTTTTTAAAAAATAATTCTGTTTCAACTTGGTCCTGACAATGTAGATTTATAGGGCATTTTTTTTTGTTTTTTAAAGATTTTATTTATATATTTGACACAGAGAGAGATCACAAGTAGGCAGAGAGGCAGGCAGAGGGAGAGGGGGAATCAGGCTCCCCACTGAGCAGAGAACCTGATGTGGGGCTCGATCCCAGGATGCTGAGACCATGACCTGAGCTGAAGGCAGAGACCCAACCCTCTGAGCCACCCAGGTGCCCTGAAGATGCTTTTTTTTTTTTTTTTTTAAGATTTTATTTATTCATTTGACAGAGATCACAAGTAGGCAGAGAGGCAGGCAGAGAGAGAGGAAGAAGCAGGCTCCCTGCTGAGCAGAGAGCCCGACGTGGGGCTCGATCCCAGGACCCTGA
>NW_019154115.1:10985257-11168731 GCF_002288905.1 Enhydra lutris kenyoni | reverse complement strand
GATCATGACCTGAGGCGAAGGCAGAGGCTTAACCCGCTGAGCCACCCAGGCGCCCCCCTGAAGATACTTTTTTTAAGTTTTTATTTATTTATTTGACAGAGAGAAATCACAAGTAAGCAGAGAGGCAGGCAGAGAGAGAGGAGGAAGCAGGCTCCCTGCTGAGCAGAAAGCCTGATGTGGGGCTCGAACCCAGGACCTGGGATCATGACCTGAGGCGAAGGCAGAGGCTTAACCCGCTGAGCCACCCAGGCGCCCCCCCTGAAGATACTTTTAATAGGAAAGAAGGGTGACCATAAAATGCTAGGTCACAATTTATGTTGATTTTTAAAACTAGGAAGCCTTAACATATAAGGTGATATTTCTTTTATAGAGTATTAATTGTATGTATGTTTATAAACTTTCTGTGTCACGTAAGAAAGACTAACAAAAGGAATTATAAGTCAGGTCGTCCCAGGACCTTAGGGCCCACTGAAGGACTGCTTGGCGTTGGTGATCCTACAACAACCAGGAGGAAAGAATGGCAGAGATCTACTGCCGTTAGTGGCCACACACAGTTAACAAGGAACCAGCAATCAGCAGTGTGTTTATACCATGATAAACTAGTCGGGCAGCCTAAAGAGGAAAGCCAAGTACTCGAGCTCAACCTCTCATCTCCCAGAAGGTGAAATCTCTACCTGGCCCAACAAGGTAGAGTAAAATATTAATAAGGAATACGTAAGTTCTTAATAGTTCTGACAGCTTGGTCAATGCATCATGATAAGGGGTCCTGACTTTGAGTCACCTTGAAGCCACCTCATTCTGAGGGCACTCCCCCCCTCCCCCAAGAATCAGCACCCTCTGACCTTTCAGAAAAGCTGTTCTGTCACCTTTGGATCTGAAAGTTCCCTGCTCCTGTCTGGAAAGTGTTACAGTGATGTCAACTCTGAGAACACAGGGGCATAAGTAAAACAGCTTTGGCAAGATACAAAAAATAAGAACAGAAACAATGAAGAAATAAACTATACCCAAGATAGTTCATATTTTACAGTAAGTTAAAGTATAAATATATTATTAAATCTTGTCATTATGTACCTTATTTTGTGTGTGTTTCATCTGCTGTTTAAGTGGACGTAGGAAGTGATCAAAACGAATCGGCCATACTACGTGTGTTCATAGTGGGATTTAAAGAGCTTATGGGAATTCAATCAAACAAATTTATAATCAGGATTTAAGTGCTCAAGGAAAACTGGTTCTCAAAGTCTTGCTTACTGGACGCACACCACAGACGCTGCTGGCCCCGCCCATACCCTCTGGACACTCACCACTGCCTGACCTGCCACTTGTGACTCTCTGCCTGGGGGTTTCTTCTAACCACCAGGCTGTACCCGGCTCTGAGGGCAGGCCATAGCTGCCGCATCCCCCAGGAGCAAGGCCTCAACTGATGGCAGATGGGTGTTAGTGGATCAATGCCCAGCTCTCTGACCTTTAGCTAAGGACAACTCCGAGGCCAGTACGTCACGTCTCCCGGAGTCCCCCAACGTGAGTGAGCTGCAGCTGCCCACAGTGGCAGCCTCCTCAGCAAGACACCATCCTCTTCCTGACTCACCCCCCACCCCTCCTCTACTGGGGCTTCCTGGGATCACTCACCAGATCTACTCTGTGGACTGATATCCACATCTCAGGGTCCGGGCAAGAGAGGAGTTTCAGAACTCAAGCATTAAACAAACCTCCATGTGGAATGTTCTCTACACATAGGATCCCCTCGCGCTTTCATAATCTACTGCAGAAGAGCTGTCCTGAGGGGCAGAGCCGGGGGAGGGAGAGGGCTGGTGGACACTGCCTCTCCTGTCAGCACCTCCTTCATCTGTCCTGGACCCACAGGCTCCCACAAGGACACCCCCTCTCTGATCTCACTGGGGAAGAAGGTGTGATTCCTCCCACGGGTTGTTCTGATTTGGGAGGACATTCTTAGAAACGTCCATTTGTAAGGCTGGAGCTGCACCCAGGGACCACGGAGGGGAAGGGAGGAGGGGGACCGGGCAAGTGCCCATTTACTCGGCTGTGCCGACAACAAGACCCTTGAGCTTGAATCTAGCACCAGGTCCCTGTGAGCCATGACTTTTATAGGCAGCTCCCCAAACACAGAGCAAATGAAAAGGCGGTTCACTCTTCCCACAAACATGGCAATTAAGAGTTCAGGCTTTGAATTCAGGCTTATCCATTTCTACCATCACGTTGACCAGGCTCCTTCATGCCCCTGAACCTCAGTCTCCCCGCCTATAAAATGGGAGAGATACAATCTAATTCCTAGAAATGCCTCTTAAGAAACATGCCAGGCATTTTCTCTGCACTCTCGCTGCACCGTGACACACCTGCAGGTGCACCTACCATCCTCGTTCTGTGATTCTAAAAAACCTCCCCAGTGTCACCCAGCTAGTAAGAGGCAGATCCAGGGTTCAAACTTGGGCAAGTCTGATTCCACTCTTAGCCTCCGAGTTATACAAAGGATGTGGAAAGCAATTAATAGCGCCCAGCGACACCAGCTGCTTCACCAATGTCGTCTCTGTCCTGTCTCCATCCTTCCTCACTATCTCCCGAGCTGTCTTCCTCAGGGAAGAACTACGTTGAGGTGCACAGACAAGGAGAGATTCATGAGGCTCAGAAGGAAGGGGCTCAATGCCAAGCTCTTAATGAAGAGCCTTCAGCACGAATGGATTTTGGCTTCTGCTTCCATTAATACCTAAGCTCTTATGATTCTTCCAGCTCCATAATTTCCTTTTCTGGAACCTACACCAAATCTTCAAAATGACTTTCAAGAAAACCAGAAAGCCAGGAAAATTAAATATCTTCAAAGTTTCAGGTGAAAGCGAGTCACCTCCAAACCTGTTGACTCAGTGTCACAGAGAAGTGGAGTCAGAACCCTCTCAGCCTGGTTCCGGCCTTACCCAAGCTGGGGGATCATGAGCACAGCCACCTGCCTCCTCTGGGCCTCCTATTCTTTATTTACTTTTTTTTTTTTTTTTTTTGCCTGTGCCTCCTTTTGAAACATTTGTTAATATAAAGACAACGATCCTTGTCTTGCCTTTCTTAAAGTTGCTGAGAAAACCACACGAGGAATGTCCGTGAAAATACCTCCCAAGTTATAAAGCCCTACATACATGCGGGAAATTGTCAGTGTTACTCAACAGCTTATCAACCTCGCTAAGAAAATTCTGGAACAAGAAAAATGAAAGCCAAAAAGCAGAGGTGGGCAGCAGGCTGGGATGAGGAGAGTTGGGGGTAAAGAAAAACTAGCTGTCAGAATCCCATTTTCAGTGCCGGCAGTTAACCTTCAATCAATTTTATAAGGCCAGGAAATAGCCATATTTTTAATTAAGTGTCGGCGGTAGGCTCGGCAACATAAAATTTAATGGTAGAGAAGACACCAACTTAAACACTGCTTCTTACCTCTCCTTCTAAGAAAGAGATCTTTTCCAAAAGCTGCAATATTAAGAGCTGTTTCTGCTGCACCTTCTTCTTCAACGATTCAATCTAGAAAGAAACAAATGAAGAACTGTTAATGAAAACCACACACAACTGTAGACGTACAAGTTAATCAACCGGAAGAGACGTCTTTGGTTGTCCTCCAATTAGAACCCACCCTTCGGTTCTCTGTGTCTCAAGGAACAGTGTTAACACAAGACGCTCCCTGGAACAGAGGGTTTGGTGGCCACATGATTTTGGAGTCGCGCCCCCATTAGGTTTGTTTGACCTGACGTTTCCACACTGATTTTGCTGTGTAACCCTTATTAACATCCCATGTATGGGCCGGAGAGTGTGCTCTGGGAGTGTGTACACACACACACACACACACACACACACACACACACAGATAAAATACTCAGCTTAAATTCAAGAGTCAGCCCGCATTTCAGACATTCAACGCTGTTATTCCTGTTAGTAGATTCATTCAGTCGGGTGTCAGAAGTTGTGGTCTGGGAGCAGGGTCACTGTCACTAAAAGTGCAAATGGAATTGAGAGGATCCAAGACTCACGTGGCTTGGGACAAAGACAGAGACTCGAGCTGGGCATTCGCCTTTGTTTTTACAACGTGGTCTATGTTAGCTACTCTAACTCTGCTTTTCATTCATGTCATGTTCCACAGACAAACTACAGATGCCCTAAGAGCAGGAACCGGGGTGCCCCATTCCAGGCTATGCCGTAGACAACAGACAATCATGGGAACAGTGTGTGGGTTCAGTCAGTAACTGGTGATTTGGAAGAACACACTAATTTCCCAACAACCTGGTATATTCAATTTGTGCATTTGCAAAATCTTTTAAAAAAAAATCTGTCTCAGTGCAAAATGACACACAATCCCCATTTAGAAGTGAATCTAGCCAGAGCTAGGAAAAGACAAAAGTACAATCACATTGCCCTTTGACCCAGCAATCCCATTCCTAGAAATAGATCCCCAAAGACACATTGGCTAAACTACAAAATGACCTGGACAAAGGATTTTGGGCTTTTACAAGACACAAAGAAAACAGAACTCCATCAATCAATAAGTGGTTGGTTAAATAAACCATGGTTCATGATGACAACGGATGACTGCGAAGATCTCTAGAGCAGATAAGGTGTTTCATAAGAAATACGTGGTACGCAAGCTTTAGTGTAAAACAGAGGAGGCCATCGGAATGCATATACACTTGCAAAAAGAAATTCTGCAAAGGTAAAAGAAACCTTAATTATTAAGAAATAGTTGCCAATAGGGAAAGAAGGAAATTAGAGGCAGAAGAAAAGACTTTTTGGTAATACCTTGTTACCTACATTTAATTTTGGAAGCACATTTTACAGATTCAAAAAATAAATCTAAACCAAAAAGAAAAAAAAAGCGAACCTGAAAACTTGAAAACGCATCAAAATAAAGGAGCTCAACTATATATCCAGTTGGTGAAAAGAACTCAAGTGTTGTTTGAACAAGCTAATTTGACTCTGTTTTTAGTGGGCTGTATTCTAAAAACAGAACTGCAAAGAAATCTTTTATTCACTAGGAAAACTGTTGGTAATAATGTTGGTATTGTTGTTTTGTGTTGTTTTGAAACTATTTGAGATACTGCAGTATAATAATGTTTGGAACCAAGGTTTTTAGTGTAAAAGAAGGAAATACAAGTGTGAAATCAAAGAAATAAAAAAAAGTTTTGTTAAGTTTGAAATGAAAATATTAATATGAACTCATAAGTAATATTTTATTTTCCTCTGTTAAGTATGCATTTCTTAATTCTGTCCACTGAGGAAACTTAGAAATTTTAACAATAAACACATAACGTATCCAGATTGTGGCATCGAAATACTAACCCTCACCAATCAAACACGGGTCATCTTCGAGGAACAGCTCATTCCAAGGGGTAAAATTTTCTAGGGGAACCCAAGACACCTTATGCCTGAAAACAAATGCATGAATTGTCTCCCTTGGGCTAAGGATTACGACAATTTAGCATCAAAAAGAATAATGAATGTAATTGAGTAAAACACTTGGAATAAATAGGTTTTTAAAACCCTGAGTATATTATGATTCTTCAAAAACCAAAACCAACAGCAATGACTAGGGAATGACTAGGGAACCAACTTCTTGAAACTTGGCAACTTAGAGGCAGACTTAAAGGCATGTGGCCTGCCTTTCTTGTACAAACTGCATTTTGAGATTACTAAGAAGTCCTAGGTAATGAGGGAAAGAGTTTTATTTTTCAGAAGAATACCAGTGAATAAATGGGGAAAGGATGATAGATGTAGAAAATCACCATTGTGCAATCCCTAGGAAGTAAGTGGCTCATTGTATTAGATGAATTAACAGATGAACCAGTCAGAGGCAAAGCTAAGGAAGAAATTTACAACTGCGTTTTGGGCTGTCCCCATCTGAGCCCGTGATCGGCCTCAGCATCACCCAAAGGGGGTCAATAAGACATGAAGACAGAGTAAATCGCACAGCACCAGGAAGTGTGCTTCCTCCCCACGCCAGCCCCCAAGAAAGGGAAAACTGAATCTCACCGTGTGCTAGAGCTAATGAACAAAAAGTCAATTCCCGAACACAGAAACATTTATAGGACAACTGACACAGCTCCTGCAATGTCGCTGGGTGCGGGAAACTCAGCAGGGGAGGAGGAAACACAGGGAGAAGCCTGTTCTAGATTAAAAGACTCTAGAAACATAACCACCAAACAAATGACCTTCTCTGGATACTGACTGAAGCAAGGCTTCAGTAAAAAGGCCATTTTAAAGACATTCCAGAAAATTTTAGGACACATGGGTATTACTGCATGATACCAAGGAATTATCATTAACTTTGTACGGTGCGACAATGGCATCATGTTTATATAAGAAAAAGTACGTATGTTTTAGAGCTGGATGGTGAGGTGTATAGGAAACAGAAGCAGGATGTCTGGGATTTGGTTTAAAATGACTGCATGAAGGGGAAAAAGAGGAAAAGAAGGAGCAAATACAGCAAAGAGAGCCAAGTTTTGCTGTTTGTTGAATCTGGTCATGAGTCTAGGGGGCTTCATCAATCAGTCTCTCCGTCCTGAGTGCATCTGACATTTTCATGATAAAATATTTTAAATTCCACCTGGCGCCAAAAAATACAATCCTCCCACACAAAAAGTAAGCCATAGAAAACAGAATATAATAAGAAACACATTTAAGAAAAACTGTCCAATGTTGATAATAATTAAAGAAATTATAATTAAAAACAGTAACAGGTTACCCTTTAATAATGATTGAATGCGCCCAAAACTACCGGCTGAAGAAATCAGCACTGAAAGAGCTGGGAGGGGCAGCCCTTCTCATGTGTTGCAGGTGGCATTGTAAATTAGAATGACCCTTTGGGCAATTTAGCAATAAATATTAAGAGCCATAAAGCTGTTCATACCCTTTGACCCACTAATCCCACTCCTGGGATTTATCCTAAGGATATAATTCAGACATAGGAAAAAAGCTATATATACAAAGATGTTCTTGCTCCTATTATTTATAACAAACTGGAAATAACCTTAACATCCAGCATTAAGGCACAGGGTGGTACATTATGGAATATCAATTTGATGGAGCATATGACACAGACACTGCAAACACACTGCCAAATGTAAAAGTGTTTACGAAAATCCTCGAGGGATAAAAACAAAATAAAACAAGAAACAAAAACCAAAGCTTGCAACGATCAAAAGCAAATGCTAGAAGTTAGCTCAACAAAATCATACTGAAGTTGCTGTAGAATTACGGGCAAAAGGAAAGTTTCTTTTTCTTTACGTTTCCTTCGGTGTTTTAGGAATAGTTTTCAAAAAATCGTTCTTACGGTGTTCCTCTTTCATTCCTTCCTATAGTATTAAGACCTTTTAAAAAACTGATTTGAATTCTTTAAATGAGAGGCAAGATGGGTACTGAAATTAGCTACAATATTCCAAGGAGGTCTGGGTAAATTTCATCAATTAACATAAAAAGGGACTTTGAGTACACTTACTTCACTCTCTCTGAAGTAATCGGAGTGGCTGGTGAGTCCAGGGAAGCAAGAGATGTGATTGAAGGCACTCTAATGGGCAGTTCATAGGAAGATATTGAGGATTTTCACTTAAAAATGGAGGAGATACAAGGCAGATATGTCGTCTGGAGGATGTGGAGAGAAGGCAATTCTGTGAGTTCTGAGGGAACAGAGGGCTGATGCTGGAGCAAACAGGCCCTGCCTTCTGGGGAGACAGAACAGCTATGGGAAGGATTTGGGGGGGTGCTGAAGCTTCTGCTGACAAGTCTTGCCTTTCAGCAACTGAAGCTTCGAAAAGCAATCGTGCTCTTGGGCTGAGGGAATGCTGGGCCCGCGTGTTGGCTTTCATCCTTGAGCGTTCCTTACAGAAGCAACTTCCGCAGGGGTTGACATGTTCAGATTAGAGGAAAAAGGACACCAAGGATGGCAGGCACGGCATGCCTCGGCCCTCCTATCCTACAAGGGTGTTAACTCAGAATCCCAACTCAGCCCAACCCACGCGACCTCCTAAGAGACACCCATCATGAGGCGCTATCTCTAAGTCACACATCTGAGGGGTAAGTGGTATTATTTCTGACTGCTGACTTCAAAGTGCCTTCAAATATTGTCTCCTATAGAGCCCAGCACATGATAAACACTCAAAATCTAGCTACTACTGTGTTACTGCTGGCATTCCTCCCCACTTAGACTGGGAGCTTGAGAGTGAAGACCTTGGTCATCTTTCTACTCTCAGATAATGAATGAATGAATCAGTGACTCCATCCATCCATCTCTCAACAGTCTATCCCTTAGACTCCAGGGGCAAAATTGTCTGGAAGAGACTCTTGGAGGCTCTGATGGACCAAGGCGAATGTACCCCCCAAAGCACCCCCAAAATCAGGGGCCACTCCAAAATCCAGGATACCATGCAGCTGGCATGCAATTTCTACTCTTTTCCATATACTGAAGTCTGTAAATTTGACCTTGAAGAGCTTTGTGTCTTCTTCATGAAGCTGCATTTTGGTCCAGCTGTCACCAGGTGGTGGTAAATGACCCAAGCTCCCAGGCTCAAATCAGGGCATTAAGAAATGAGAACTGAGAAGCACTTATTTTCCAGACCTCATCCATTTACTTAACAGGAACATAATCTTGTCCCAACAGTTAAATTTCAATATGAAACAGTGTACCCCCTTATAGAACAAAGGAAGAAACCCATCTTGGTAAAATCTGGAACCTCTTAACTAATGTGAATAGAATTTTTTCTTAGTTTTGTCTCAAAAAGCATGTTTCTTTGTAACTCAACTGAATATATGCATTGCAGCCTAATGATGCTAGATCTCTTAAGACTATAGCCCATTTGATATTCATAGTGGTGGGGGGGGGCGGAGGGGTACCTCTAGTTAATGGCTTTTCTTCACACTGGCCACTGTGGAGTCAGCTCCCTGGCTGATCTGAGCTAAGCAATCCCTCTGAGGCCATGGCCACACAACAGAAACACCTAGAGGGAGCTTTTACAAAATACTGACTTCTAGGCCTACCCCCAGAGATGCTGAATATATCACTCTCCTCCTTAAAAACTCTTCCAAACTTCTAACATTTGAACTCCCTAGCATGGACGTGAGGCCCTCGCATGGTCCCGCTATCTCCCCACTGTCGTTTCAGGCCTGTCCTGTCCCCGAGGAACCCTACACTTAAGCCAGTCCATTGTCTCAGCACTCCACAGACATGCAGTGGTCCTGCCTCCAGGCATTTGCACAGGCTGCTGCTTCTACCACGCATGACTTCCCACCTCCCACCCACCTCTCTACCAGGAAATCTGCTGTCACAACATACTCACAAGTCACCTCCCAGACCAGCAGTGCCCGAGGCTTCTGGGCTGGCTTCAAGTCTCCCTCTTCAGTTCTACCTCAGTCCTTTGAACAAACCCCCATTAGGGCCCCTGACTGCTGCTACAATCCTTTGTTGACATCTTTCTCTTGCACTAGACAGCTCACCCACAGGAGACACGTTACTGTATCAATGATCTTATATAAAAGAACTGTTCTCTTAGAAGATGTAATTGCCCTGTCAATCCACACATTTTTATAACTTGTTTTCAGGGGGTGGGGATGCTATAGTGAAAGAACTCCTCCCGATTTCTTTTGAAAAAAGCTTATATGTCAACCGGAACAAAATGAAACTGTACCAGATTTTAGAAAGGTCCTGTTATGGATTTGGAGCAACCCTAGAAGTTACAAGGCTTCTCAGCTTCCTGGAATTTGTTTCCCATTAGTGACAGACATATAGGTCACAGGTCATTTCAGGTCAATGTCAGAAGAAGATACAGCTCTATGATTAGAATTATGTGAATAGTACCTGATTGTGCGAGATTTGCCAAACCTAACTATCGAGGTTGGGGATATGAAGAGAAAGCAACAGATATAAGAAATGCAGCAGCAACTAAGTATTAAATGTTAGACAACACTTAATGTGTTTTTTTAAAGAAACTGTGGTTTAGGGGGCACCTGGGTGGCTCAGTGGGTTAAGCCTCTGCCTTCAGCTCAGGTCATGATCCCAGGGTCTTGGGATCGAGCCCCGCATCGGGCTCTCTGCTCAGCGGGGAGCCTGCTTCCCCCTCTCTCTCTGCCTGCCTCTCTGCCTACTTGAGATCTCTGTCAAATAAATAAATAAAATCTTAAAAAAAAAAAAAAAAGAAACTGTGATTTAGGATGTCTTGTGTTACCAGCTGCCTAGTAATAATATGCATGTCTCTGGAAAATGCCTTAAATAAAACCGTAAGCACACCGAAATGGAGCACGGTACTAGAAGGTATGTTAAAATGGACAATCACGTTGAATCGCATTAAAATCTGGCAAGGGCAAGGAAACTAGATTGTTTTCAGAGCAAATGAGGTCTATGATATAATTGCTTATTTTCTTTGAAATGTGTTTAATTTTGTTTTCATTCAAAGTTTAGGAATAACCAAGTAAGGCCCATAGGCACATGTATTCAAAATCAGTGTGTGAGGGCTGTGTGTGTGCGTGTACTGTGAAACTTGACCACACGTTAATAAAGCTCCCAACCTCCACTACCAACACCTCTGATTTGCTACTCTTTCCCAAAGACCCTCACTTCAAAAGGCTTTCTGCTTTAAATTGCATTTATGAAGAAATAATTCATTTTCCCACTGAAAACTGTATCAAAGATGGGAAACTGCCAGTTAAAACTTCTAATCAAAAATAAGATAACCAGGATTATGAATTCTAGGTAAAAGTAAAGCAATAGGATACTTTATTATGAGTCCTCGTTGACTTCTCAGGGGAAATTATGCTGTTAGTGTATTTGAAAAGTTCGTAAGAAAAACAGTGTGAAGATTCCCCTTATTGTTTTCAAACCCCCTCCCCTCCCGAGGCCCAGTGAATCAGTGAAATGACCAGAGCTGGCATGGAACAGGACAGCCAAGAACCTTCTAGAACTCACTCAGGCATATAATCACCTTCTCCTTTTGCCTCCCTTTGTCCTGACAGGGCCTTGTTTGCCACCTGCACTCTTGTTCCCCTCTGTGATCTAGAAAATAAAATTGTCCCCATTTCCCTTAAAATCAGCATTATGCTCAATCTTCACGTACCCCGCCACAAGAAATAAGAATAATGGATACTCCCCACTCTTCCTCTGAAAAGGCTTTCTGTGTTTGCAGCAGCTACTCTTAATTCTATCTCCGAAGTCTTGTAACACTGTAATTTCACAGTTATTGTATTTTTAAAGTGCATTCTCCTTGATAAAAAACCACCGCAGTAAGAATTTTCAAAATAATAAAGTTACCCTCTTTTCCTAAAAAATAATAGAACGTAAGGAAATATGACAAGATCAGAATCTGCCCTGCACTAATGCAACATAAAAGAACAGTTTAAAAAGGACAAGGAAAATGGTACATTATCTCATTCCTGGGGGAGTGAAGGGAATGAATTAAGGCCACAACAAAACGAAACTGAAAAATTGCTAAATGAAGCTCTGAGTGGGGAAAATGAAAAATCAATGATGGAACGGAGGGGAAAAAGGTACATTTTTCATCTTCATGATGCTTGATTGGGTTTGTAGAAATTCATTTCCAATTAATGTGTCTTGTGGCATTCAGCCAGGCTAGCTATGATCAGGGCACATATTTTAATCAATTTTTTTCTATTAAGTTTGAAGTAATATATAATAATAGAATGATACCATTCAAAAGGATCACTTGAAACTGGCTTCTGAGGTAAAATAATCTAATTTGGTTTGATTTCTATCTTATATTAAAGATAACCCAGCTTCTCTTGGAGGAGAGGAGTAGCACCCTGCTTCTCCCTGGTGCCTAAACATGATGGGGCTGTATAAACATCAGGGAAGGATGGATACACTGGCTTTCCGATCTGACGGGGAATAATGTACCACTAGGGAGGAAGATGGAGGGGTGTCCTGGGGACCAGGACTGTTGCTGGGTTTGCTCGTTATTCTCAGAAACAACCCTAGGCAGCGCGGTCATCCCCGCAGAGGAGGAAACTGATCTTGCTAGAGTTTCATCACCCATCCTTCCCTCAGCAATCCCCTAGGACCACCTCGGCATCAGGCTCAGTGTTAGGCACTGGGCACACAGCAGTCAGCCAGGAAGACCTGATCTCCACCTTCACGGACCACACATCCCACAGAGGAAGGCAGGCAGTAGGCAGAGAAAAACCCAAGAAAGTGTAATAAAGGGAGAGGCACAGAGAAGTTTCATATCCCTGAGGCAAGATGCACCTGCTGACTGACTGCCGATGGGGTGAGGGCAAGGGTCAGACTTGGAGGCTGAAGAGGGTGACCGGCTCATCCCAGCTTTCCCAGGGCTACCCAGGCTTTAGCACTGGGATCTCATGTGCCGGGAGCTTTCTCACTCGCAGGCAAACCAGGACAACTGGTCACCCGAGAGCTGGATGCCAGCAGGGCTGAGATCTCCCTGAGGTTAAGGCCCTGGCTCTTTCTCTCACCACACTGACGTTCAGAGGTTTGCTGCCGCCCTCCCCATGGTGGTGACCGATCACTGCCACACTGCGGGGAATCAGGCAAGGCTGGGGAGAGCTGGCTGGGATCATCCTTTACCAAGTGTCTGCTGCAGCCCCAAGTCTTGAGGCTGTTCTTTTTCCCTCTGACTTGGACAAAAGACTCTGCATTAAACAGGAATGTCCAGGGAGAGAATGGTTTCAGACGAACCTATGATGAGGCATGTGGCAGCCCCAGCTCCGCAGGTGGGACAGAGCTGGTGCCTCAGCAATGGTGGTTTTTACAATGTCCCTAAGTTCAAGTGTCCAGGAGTATGGCCCTTCACCCGTACCAGCCAGGCCAGGCTTCTCCCGGAGCTTCCTAGCTGCCCTTCCAGCTTCTCTCCTCTCTTGAGTCGCCCGGCTCCCTCCTGCCAGAGATGTCATTCTGGGGTCACATCTGATGAGGTAAAGGGCCCCACTGAGGAATGTGGAACAGGGTAACACCAGACATTTTCTCAGCTTGGTGCTGAGCATGTGCGAACCCATGACTGGTCTCCACCTCAATTCCAGCCTCTCCATTATCCCTGCCCACTACCATCTAGTCAAACTAGACTGATAGCTCCTTGCATTCCCCCTCTACTTTCTGGTCTCCATGTTTTTGTTTTTTGTTGTTTTGTTGTTGTTATTCTGTATTTTGTCTGACATGTCCTTTTCCACCCATTTAGTCCCTGCCTAGAAAAATCCAATCCATCCTGTAAGACGTGGTCAGTTCTCACTCCCTCCCCAAGGTCTCTGCCCCCACACCAGCACCAAGCCCCTCGCCTACGTTACATCAGTCAATCCTTACTTACAACAGCCTCTGAAGCAGGCAAGATTGCGATCGTCCTCATTTGGTTGATAAGGAAACTGAATGTTGAAAACAACTGACTTGCTCAAGACAGAAAGCCTAGTCAAGAGAGGAGCATGATGCAAAATCAGATTCAGTTTTCTCAACGCCTATGAACTTAATCACTCCCGTCTCCAGCTTCCCTGTCCCCAGCATGCAGCTCAAACTCCTGGTTAATACTCATCATAGTTTGCCTTGAGTTCTAGCAGTTTTAGTATCAACCAGAAAGTCCTTCGAGGGCAAGAACTTGATGTCCATTTTTGCATTTTGTTCATAAAAGGTGTTTCTGAAATGTGTTTTGATGGACCCATCAGGGCAGGAGAACAGGAGTACTGAAAGACAGTCAAGGGGAACAACTCCAGCTTGATAAAGGGGCCATGAAAAACTCAATGGGGCAAGGAAGGAATATTGGTTAAATGCTATTAGACAACAAGCTTTCCATGAGCAGAAAAAACAAAACAAAACAAAACCGAAAAACAAACCCCCCCAAAAAACAAAAATAACACACGCACAAAATGAAAAATGCAAATTTGTTTACACTATATACACAGAAATAAATTCCACATGGATTATTCTTTATTTGTTCATCAAACATTCATTGAACACCTACTATACACCAGTGACTGTTCCAGATGTTAGGAGTCTAGCCAAGAGCAAAACAGAGAAAAGCCACTGCCCTTGTGGAGCTTACATTCTAGTGGGGGCAAGCAGACAACAAACAAGTAAGTGAAACAGAGAAATGCAGTATATCTATTCTAGGATGTAAGTGTATGGAGGAAAACAGTAAGAGAAGATAAAGGCTATGAGTGTGGTAGGGGTTGTAACTAAACCATAAAGACGAAAAACAAAACTCTAAAACGATCACGAAGATATCCTGATGGCACAGATGAATGGATAAAGAAGATGTGGTGTATATACACACACACACACACACACACACACACATATATATATACATACAAACAATAGAATATTATGCAGCCATCAAAAGAAATGAAAACTTGCCATTTGTGACGACATGGATGGAACTACAGAGCATTATGCTAAGTGAAATAACTCAATCAGAAAAAGACAATTATCATATGATCTCCAGGATATGAGGAAGTTGAGAGGCAATGTGGGGGTTTGGGGAGTAGTGAAGGAAAAAATGAAACAAAATGGGATTGGGAGGGAGACAAACCATAAGAGACTCAATCTCATAAAAACAAACTGAGGGTTGCTGGAGGAGGGAGGGTAGGGAGAGGATGGTTGGGTTATGGACATTGGGGAGGGTATGTGCTATGGTGAGTGCTGTGAAGTGTATAAACCTGGCGATTCACAGACCTGTACCCCTGGGGTTTATAATACATTATATGTTAATTTAAAAATGTATATATATGTATATATATATATATATATAGATATATATATATATACATTATGATGTATATATACATTATATATATACTATATATATATATAGAGAGAGAGAGAGAGAGAGAGATGGCAAACAAACAAGACCCAAGACATAGCACCAAAGCATTAGCCAGTTTATGTAAAATGTGTGCCTTACACAAGATACCATAAACAAAGAAACACATTGGCTGGGAGAAGAAACACTATGACAAATGATCAGTATCGCAGTATGCAGAGTCCCGACAATTCAGCAGCAGAAGTGATCACCATATGGGAAAGTGCACAAGAGATAGAAACAGCCAGCTCACGAAAGGGGAGGAAGACTGATGAAAGGATGCTTGGCGGCACGCGGAGCCATGAGCAGTAATCCGGCTGGAGCAAATTACAATCAAAACAAAGAGGTACTGTTTCACAGCCGGCTAAAATTATGGTCCAATAGCGCCAAGAGGTGGTGAGGATGTGGGGAAATCCACACTCCCGGTGGGTGGAAGTGGGCACACCCTCCGGAGACCTACTGGGCAGTATCTAATGAAGGGGAAACTGTGCCGACCCAAGGCCCAAGCAGGTCCTCCTCCAGCCACGTTCCCCAATGACAGAAGCAAGGAGACTGCTTGGCATTGTTTGTAAAAGAATAAAAATCTGGAAACAAGTCAAACATCTATCAATAGGACACGTGACGTTACATTAATTCAATGAATATTAGAGATCCATTAAAATAAATAGTGTAGCTCCATAGGCAACAACATCAAAAACAAAAACAAAACTGGGAAAAAGAGTAAGTTGAATGCTATATACAATAAAATCTACTTACTTGGAGATTATAAACAAAGATGGACATACATTTTTAAACATATACATAAGGCTAAATACTGATAATAGGTACATACGTAGGTCGTAAAAACATCAAATCGTGGCCTAGATGGAGACCAAATGGCTTCTCAAGAGGGAGGGAGTGGGGAAGAAGGGAAAAGACCAGAGGAATAAAAAGAACCTCCTTCTACTTTTTTATTTTACTTGGAAAAAATCTGAAATATGCCAAGATATTAACATTTTGGCACTTCTAGAGGAGAGTACCTGGGTCTTTGTTTTTTACTATTCTCTATCATTTTCCATATTGCAATTTTTTTTTTCAAATTAAAAAATACACAAAAATGAGAAGCAAAGAGGGAACACTAGCTTTGGGGCCAAAGATCTTGTTGTGGCCCCAACACCATCATCATTTGCTGAAAGACTGCCAGCTACTTATTATTTAAGAGTCTAAGGTTCAGTTTTCTGTGCCCCCCAACCCCCCCCCAAAAAAAAACCTATGCTATTCATACACCCTGTACAAGGATGAATGTGGGAATGTTGGGTCTAGACACATGGCTGAGAGGCATGAGAAACTTTCAGTAGCCGATAGTGACTTGAACACAAGTGCAACCTCACAAACTCTACAGGTAGAACATAGGCACCCAAGTCTCCAAGAAATATTCCACAGCCAATCGCAAACATTCTCAACAAAGAGAAGGTGAAGTCATTGACATTTACAAAGAAAAGACCTCCTCCCTTAAAAGGACAGTTTATATCCTGAATATATTAATCAGCAGGTGTCATAAAAGAAACCTGCAGTATTTCCATAACAGACAGGGAAAGAAAAGCTTTCCACACACGGCGAGCTTTCTGATACCTTCTTAAAACATCACATTTCAGATAAGGTGTCTAAGATTTTAAAATAAAGAAGTGACTAATACATCAAATATGAAAATTTTAAACTGTAACGTTTTTATTTACTCCAAATAAATTCTGCTTCAAACATCTGAGTAACTCCTCCTTTGGGCGTGGATGTGAGGGGCCAAGGGACAAAACTGTAGCCTTAAGAATCCCAGGCTTCTTTCGCCATCCACTGCCTACTTGCTATCATGGGGCAGAAGCACCTGAATGAGAGACCAAAGACAAATACTGACAGAAACCATTTACCTGCCCCCTCTGCCACGGGGAAGAGGGGGCGGAGACCCACCCAGTGCCTAAGTGACACCCTGCCCCTTAATAAAGCCAGTCCCTCAGCCCAGGCTGCCAGCTCATCAGGCTAACCCACATACTACTACCACCACGGCTGCCGCTGCTACCTCTACCAGTCTTCCGTAACACTGTAAAGTTTTAATGACTGACCAACTCCTGTGGCTTGTCTCAAGATCATCTCTATAAAAATGAAGCAGACATGGAGTATATTTCACTTCAATATATTTCGACCAAATACATTTCTCTTTCCTTCAGACTGACCTCTCCTTTCCACGAAGTTAGCTGAACAGTCTATATGAGCAGAACGCCCATGGAGATACAAAGCAAACCAAACCCGGCCTCAACAAAGAGAATGTTACATTGACTAGCGCTTTGGATCTCCATTCCAAGAGGACACCTGAGGGCCACTACCCACATGCAAATATAACAAAACCACACGGACGCTTGGCCGCTTCCGCGTTACGTGGGGGTGATCTGGTGGGGAACACTTCCTTCCCGGAGCACTCGAGTTCTTCAAGCCCGCGTCCCAGCCTTAGCAGGTATCCTCAGCAGCTTTCCAGAAGGGAGGCTTCCTTTTCCAAGATCTTAGAAACAGCCTCCACCTGGCAGTTCCTGAATTATTTTTTAGTATTATTTTTCACAGCAGCTCTTTGTTTGAGGTCTAGGAACCCAAGCTTCTAAAAATATCCCTTGAGTTCTCAGGAGTCTGCAGCGTGAGGCTGGACAAGTGGTGTCCAGGATGTGTGGTGTTTTCACAAATGAGAGCCCTACATGGTCAAAGTTTCCTTTCCACAGCATGTCCTTCCGTTTTGTTCATCGGCTCATCACAGAGAGACATGCCACCTCTTCCCAGCAGAGGACAAGTGTTCTTCTAATCTTGAACAGTAAAAGGAATTGCTTCCAACCCAGGCTACCATTTTATCATCTTCCAAAGAACCGGAGACTAAATCTGGAGAAGAGCTCGTGTGACATGATCTGGAAACAGGGGAATTGAGTGGATTAGGGTTGTGGGCTCAGTGCTCTGGCTCTGTTCCCTACCCCCCGTTAGTTAAACTATCAGGGATGCTCTGAATCACCTAAACACAGGGAACTGGGCAGAAATGTCCTTTTGTGCGGTACATTTCAGCACACTACCCGGTAGTTTTAAAACGACCTAAGTGCTAACAAGTGGCTGCTCCATTCAAAATGGAATATTCTTGGAATGGAGAAAACGTAAAAAGGTTTTAGCTGTCTTGTGTGTAAATATTCTACTCAAGGGACAGGCGGCTGAGATGGAACAGAGCACGGAGCATAGGAGAGAAGAGAGAAGGGGCGCCTGGGTGGCTCAGTGGGTTAAAGCCTCCGCCTTCAGCTCAGGTCATGATCCCAGGGCCCGGGGATCGAGCCCCACATCGGGCTCTCTGCTCAGCGGGGAGCCTGGTTCCCCCCACCCAACTTTCTGCCTGTCTCTCTGCCTACTTGTGATCTCTGTCAAATAAATAAATAAAATGTTCCAAAAAAAAAAAAAAAAAAGGAGAGTAGCATTACCAAAGATTCCATTTGGCTCATAAGACTCCCAAAGCAGAGAAGGACAGCTGTGTGTGTGTCTGTCAAGAAAGCAACTCAGCTACTTTTGCTTTTAATTCCTTTAACTTGACACAGCAGGATTCCCATCCACCCGTAATGATAATAGTAGCAGCTTGTGTTTATTGGGTAGTTCCTATGCTCTGATGAATATGCTGTAAGTATTTTATGTGCATCATCTCATTTAACTCTTACCAAAAATATCCTCTTGGATGGATAGTGTTATTAACCCCATCTTACAAACAAGAAAACCAACTTTTTGAAGCTTCCACAGCTAATAAACACAGGTCTGATTCTCAAGTCCTTGCTCATATCCATCGTCTCTGCCGCCTCTCACTGTGTACCCTTCAAGGTCTCTAACTGCACTTCTCCTAGGTGTCTAACGCAGGGGGTGCCTGCAAATTCAGGGTCGAGGGGGTAGGTTCTAGGAACTTGAAAAAAGGAGAAGAGAAGTCTTGCTTTGCTGACTGGCTCAAGAAGAGCCAGAAACCAGAAACCCAAACCACAACTCTCGGAAAAGTTACTCCTCACCTGTTCTCTCCAATCTGGGCTGTTTCTCCCCAAAAACTGCTGCATTATGTAAATGGATCTCAAAACAAACAAACCAAAAATAAAACAAAACAAAAAACAAACAAAAAAACCCAAAAGGATAATTAAATACATTCAAGTTCATTTCCTAGGAATTGCCAAACTGTTCTGCTTCATTTTGCACCTGAGAAGCAGCTATCATTTCAACGAAGTCCTGTGTTCTCTTTCTACAGAGGTACGGTGGGGCGTGCCTGGGTGGCTCAGTGGGTTAAACCTCTGCCTTCAGCTTAGGTCATGATCTCAGGGTCCTGGGATCGAAACCCACATCAGGCTCCTTGCTGAGCAGGGAGCCTGCTTCTCCCCTGCCTGCCATTCCCCCAGCTTGTGCTTGCCCTCTCCCTCTCTCATTCATAAATAAATAAATAAATAAATAATAAATAAATAAATAAATAGGCACAGTGGGACCAAGTATAAGGTCTTGTGGATAGACAGAAGGAATTTAAACCATGGCAAGATCTGACACCCATACCCATAAGCATGAGGGAAGGGGATCCCTGAGAACCACTGCTGGTCTCTTTGTCAGTGGCAGGTTCTCAGCTTCCAAGGCCACTAGGCGGACTAGATTTTGTGCCCTTAAGTCTAGTTATTTCACAAGTGTGTGCTACCTACCACCTTGGGGACATCTCTCTAGATGCATCCGGGGAGCCTCTGGGAGGTTTTGTATCTGGACACCACCGGCCAGTATGGCAGGAAGCATGGGCTGTGAAAGCATCCTCTCCCGATGGGGCTGGCAGCAAGTGCTAGATCCCCTGACAAGACCACACGGTCACACACTGGGACCAGCTCTCTGCGTCCCTGCTCATGGTCCTTGCTCAGTGGTCTCCCTGTTTCTCTTTCCTGGAGCCATAACCACTCCAGTCCCAGTCCACCGCCAGCTTTCCAGCTCAGGGACAGCAGCTTGTGAGAGAGGCGGGCTGAACAGATAAACACACAGAGGCCCCGTGTGGGGACCCAAGCCGCTGCTCTACAGATTCAGAGCCCTGCTTCTCCATCCTGGCTGCATACTGGAATCTTGTGCAGCTTAAAATAACAAAAAACAAAAAACAAAAAACCCCAAACCCCTGCCCTGCCCAGCGCCCTCCTTCCACTGCCATCTGCCAGGCCTGGCATGTTTTAGAGCTCCCCGAGTGAGTTGAATGCGCATCCTGGATGGAGAAGCACAAATAGGAAAACCCACTCCTTCCGCCTTTGCACTCATCAAACATCTACATCACAGAGGGGGACAAGTGGAAATGGAAGGGCTTTCTGCAAAAGAAAAGTCTAAAGCCAGAACGGTTTCCTCTGCCACTGTAAGGACACCCGGTGAGAGACATGCTGCTGGAAGAACCACTTTGTCCACGGAGACCGCAATGGGAAACGAGAAGAAGGAGGTGGTAAACTGGAAGGATTCCTGAGGCTGAAGAGGGAGAAGGTCAAGGAGCTCTCTATGAAATTACCATGTAGTCAGCTGAATAATATCACTGCCTATTGGCAAAAATGTGAGATGCTCCCCCTTCTAGAGAGCAAATAGGAATTTGTTTTCTCCTCCAGGTAATTTTCTCCTTGGCAGGAAAGCCGCTTTGGTTGGCAGGGGGCTGCCTGGCGTGAGAGCAGGTGAAGAGGTGTGAATGACCTGCCAGCGGGGCGGAGGGGGCGGGGCGGGGAGACACGAACCTGGCATCAGGCTCCGCCCAGACTTTTGCTCCTCCCCATTTCTGGATTCCCTGGAAGGTAAGCTAAGAATGCAGCCTGACTCAAGACAAAGGATGGCCAATCCCAACCAGACTTTCCAACAGAAGCAGGAAGCCAAAGCGAGAGGAGTCTGGAAGGCAGGTCACATGAGATGGTAAGATCCAGAAGGGCAGGACCACACCTGTCCCGGGCACAGAGGAAGTGCTGGTGCTTATCTGGTGAATCCACAGACCAGTGCATTTCCCCACAGGTGCTATTTTCAGTCCCTCTATATTTTGTGGCAAACCCTTAAATGTATAAAAGGTGCATATATGGGCTCGTTTTGTTGTTTTTTGTTTTGTTTGGGGGTTATTTGTTTCTTTTGTTTGTTTGTTTGTTTTTTTGTCAGAGCCACAACCAGTTAGAAGAATTAGTGATGGGAGGGAGGTAACCAATCCCGGACATTCACCACAAAAGGAGATGTAGTTTGCTAGAAAGATCTAGCCTGCGGGTGTCTGGTCCCACACGTCACATAAGACACTATGCTTCAAACTCGACCCCATAAAAGGTATACCAACCCCTCACTGAGAAGGGCCCATCCTGCACACTGAAAGTCAAGGCCTTATTGGGCCAATGACTGCGAAACGGAGGTCGGCTGGTTTTCATTCATTGTATTATTATTAAGAAACTATGTCCTACTAAAAGTGGAAGGAAATACAGGGGTTAACATTTAAGGATTCCAAGAACCTCAGTAACACCCTTTTTCAGTTTTGAGCTGAAAAAAGCAGCCCATCATTTCAGTAAACAAAGTTTCTTCGTAGACATTATGGCGAAAATGATGCCAGCAGTGGGTGCAGACGGGATCCCCACCTTTGGGAGATGTGACGCTCCACGCACACGAGCTTTCAGACTTCTTGTGCGGGAAGCAAGACCGTCCCTAACGTCTGCCGCACAGAAAGTCTGCCTTTATTTCTAGGTCAAGTTTGTCCCAATATCTGGATCGTGGAAGGTCACAGATAAAAATGAACTTCTCGGGCGCCTGGGTGGCTCAGTGGGTTAGGCCGCTGCCTTCGGCTCAGGTCATGATCTCAGGGTCCTGGGATCGAGTCCCGCATCAGGCTCTCTGCTCAGCAGGGAGCCTGCTTCCCTCTATCTCTCTCTCTCTGTCTGCCTCTCCATCTACTTGTGATCTCTCTGTCAAATAAATAAATAAAATCTTTTAAAAAAAAATGAACTTCTCAAGTCAGACGTCATCAATCTGCTAATTGTGCTGCTTATGCAAAGGAATGATAATGCCAAGATCGCACAGCCCAGTAGACAGTAACACAGACTTTCTATAAAGAGCTTCTAGTGCAAGTCCTAAGGAATGTACGTGTGAGGGAGGGCTACCTTCCCAGGGAAGCCGATATTAGAAATGTTTTCTTCATGTGAAATGAAAAGCTGAAATTTGCCTCTTTGCAAGTGCCACTCAGGGCTTGTGGCCTGGCCTTGCCTCGCAATGCTAAACGAGAAAGCAGGGACGCCTGGATGGCTCAGTCAGTTAAGTGGCTGCCTTTGGCTTGGATCATGATCTCAGCATCCTGGGATCGAGTCCCACATCAGGCTGCTCGCTTGGCAGGGAGCCTGCTTCTCCCTCTGCCTCTGCTTGTGCTCTCTCTGACAAATAAATAAATGAAATCTTAAAAAAAATAATAAAATCTCTGGGGAGCCTGGGTGGCTCAGTGGGTTAAAGCTTCTGCCTTCGGCTCAAGTCATGATCCCAGGGTCCTGGGATCAAGCCCCACATCGGGCTCTCTGCTCAGCAGGAAGCCTGCTTCCTCCACTCTCTCTCTCTGCCTGCCTCTCTGCCTACTTGTGATCTCTGTCAAATAAATAAATAAATTCTTTGAAAAAAAAAAAAAAAAAGCATTCTGAGATGTGAACTCAGCTCTCACGCCTCTCCTTGGCCATCTCTTGGCCAAGTCCTTCAGCTGCTCCCTGAATCACTAGAGCTCTCAACTCCTTTCCAACCTGACTCTGCTCTTCCAAATGTGTTTATTGGTCGATGCCCCTTTTCAATGTTTGCAACTTAAAAAAAAAAAGAAAAAAAGAAAAAAATCTCCTCACACCATGGGCTGCGGCAACTGAAAGTGTAAACCATCCTTTTGTGGCGTAAGTTAGCACGGTATGCTGGGAAAACACCTTCCTTCTTATTACTGTTTTAGGTAGTTGTTAAAACTTAGAATAGAAAGTCGCTCTTTTCTTTCTGGTCCCCATGCACTGTGGAAACCCAGCTGGGGGTGGTGCTCAGTCTGATGACGGAGCCACCCTACATTTCAGCCTGCGGTTTCATTCTGGTGACTGTGTCTTCCAGACCCCATCGGCCAGACTTAGAGAAGCTTGTTTGGAAGACAGTGAGTCATAGGTAGAAAAGGCAGGCATGGACAGTGATCTTTATATGCTTCTCTATTTTCATATATTGATTTCCCTTGGCTCCCCTCAAATGGGTTTCTCTGTTTTATTCCAGAAATTAGAAACCAGAGACTCCTAAACCACTTGAAAGTGTCTTTGGAAGAAGGATCTCTGACTTAGGAACCAATCTTCAACCCCAAAACAGAAGCCAAGCGGTACGAGGCTCTAAGATAAAATCTAAGAACAGGGCACACCACCTCACTGTGGTGAGCTAGAAGAAATGCAGGGCTCCACGGTCAAAGGCACATGGGGAAACAGGGACAGCCTTGGCCAGAGTTCCTGTGCGTGAGATTCAGAAGCCGAAAAGCTACTATCTGACAGCCGTCGCCGCCTGAGGTGTTAACTAAGCATAACGAAGCAAGGCTTTTCCTGGGCAAACACGCTCCTGATGCGTAGCCAGTGTTGCTAACTGGGCAGGACCCACCCGCCACTGTGGCTCCTGCCTGGGTGTGCAGTGGGAGTGCAGAGGGTCTCCTTGTTCTTCTGTTCTGCTCTCTGACACTCACAGATGCGCCAGCATAAAACTCACGGGAGTCAGCACGGTATGACTTCATTTCTTATTTAGGCAATGGATTTCACCTAATGTGTATGTTTATCCAACAAGAGAATAATGTATCCCTCCCCAACCTCACAGTCCCCTGACCTTAACCTCGCTCCACTAATATCACCAACATTTTAGAGATTAATAGGCATATTTTAATCCTCTCTTTGTCTGTTACGTGTGTAATTTATCAGTAGGCATGCTTTTAATTTCAATAATTCATTAACAGATAACTTTTCAGAGCAGTGCTTAATATAAGGAAAGTGGTTTTTTTTTTTTCAGTTTTTCCACTGCCAACCAAATGTTTAATTAAATTAGAGCCCTCTCGATGCACAATAGAGAGTTAGACCACAGGGAATTTATAACGTTGTTAGGACTGTTCCTTTTTTTCTATCCGATGTATTAATTGAGCAAGAAAGAGACAAGAATATGTGACTCACTGTACTACAGCGTGGGATTTCTCCTACTGAGCACCACGGGAAAGAGAGACAGATTGTAGTAACACAAGTGAAAGAATTTTTTTTTCCTCTGGTAGAAATATAAATGTTCAACTTACCTGTTTTTTCCATTTAGAAAAACAGACAAGTAAGCTATGTCCGGCACACAGTAAACATGTAACTTGGTCAGATGTCCCACAGACAGACAGAGAGAGAAAGGATGGAGAAGAGAATGAGGGAAGAAGGGAGAGGAGGGAGGAGACAGGGAACAGGGGAAAAGGAGACACCTGTCCACTGAGGAAGGAAAGACGGTGTGGTCCCCGGGAGAGAGGCAGCCAGGTGCAAGGACGTGCAGAGACCTGAGCTAAAGGGAATGTTCCTTATCACACCGGGGGCTCCCCTGAGCTGTAGGCCCGCCCCTGGGGAATCGCAGCCCTCTGAAGTCCAGTGAGCTTATAAAATGCACTTCCAGGCCTTCTTAATTGTGACGATTTGATCTGATTAGAAGGATGATCACCAGTCCCTGGGGATGGGCAGAAGTCGCACATGTGAGGAAATTTCCCTCTGGGCCATGAAGACAGTGGCCTGAGGACCTCCACTCGTGAGCCATGGTGAACTGAGCTGAGACGCAGAGCCAGCTCGAGGGCTGACGGGTCCCCACGACAGGCAGCCGTCCTGGCCCGTGGCCTCTCACAAGGGCTTACCTCCTCAACCATCTGCTTGACTTTCTTCTGCTGACAATGCACCATGTCGTCCAGGTGCCGGATCCGTTCCCGGAGGCTGGCTGACGCCTCCTCCAGCTGCTGATACCTGACACAGGGAGCAGAGTGAGGTGCGGGGCCCTCAACCAGAGCAGCCCCACCAGTGCCGAGGGTCGCGGCGGAAGGGAGCCTCGCCCGGAACAGGAAAGGCTGCTCTGCCACACATGCCTCCTACTCCGTGAGTCTCCCGGGGGGCTCACTACCTGTCAACCACCCACCCCAGGAGGAGTACGGGACTTTTACTCATGTTCCCTCTTGCAAGGTTCACCTTGTATAAGGACAGCAACACTACTTTCCAGGGTCTGAAATGGAATTTGGGGGGCACCACATATAGAATGGGGGGGCTCTCTGTCCGGGGGTTAATATAATACTGTACACTATACATTATACAAGTCAAATGCCTTGATTCGGAAAACAGAGGAGGCGGGAGTCTCTGACTATAACCCGCTATCTGAAATCAAGGGGCCGAGTCCTGGGAAATCTGGAACTCCAGTTGTCTACACACCATTTATTCTGAAAAACTGGGAAACACGGTGAAAGACCTTCTCTGCATCAAAACAAATGGGGCCGCGTCCTAAGACACTTGACATTTTGTCTTAGAACAGCACAAACCACCCTCGGCCTTTGCTCAGTTCGGTGAGACCAAAGGAGCAGCAGACAGACTCTTCAGGGCTTGGGGGCCGCTGGAATGGAGCCTGGGACATGGGGTCTGGTGGTCGGCTTACCCCTCCCCTCTCTGCCAGGCTACGTTAAAGTCTACAGAAGACTGCGAAGCCCGAAGTTGCAGAGAGGAAGGGAAACAGACATTCTGCAGCATGAACCACATGGCAGGCAGTGGGCGCCCCAGCTCCCTCGCAGTTAATGACACCATGAGACCGGCACTCACCGTCACGCCTCCCCTTTAAAAGGAATTCTCACTTTGCAGATAAGTAAGGAATCTTAGCAAAGCTGCAAAGTTAATTAAGCAGCTGGTTCAAACTGCTCAAATCATCCCAACCTCGCTTTCCTTCAGCAGAGGGCGGTGCACAGCCTCTCTGCCTTCTGATTTCCGGGGGAGACCATGCACTACCGCCCCCTCATTTTTGATGCAGATTTTTATATGCCCACAGGCAGGGCACAAGGCCAGGTTTGAGTAAACAATGTCTGGACACACAAAAAAAGGCATTTTAAAATTAGTTTCCATTGCAGTGGTATTTAGTCACAGATGATGTGTGCTCTCATCAACAAGGTGCATCCTGTGGAGTTGAAGGTCATGGAGAACATTTAGAGACTGAACTTTTGCACCCGAGAGAGCCTGCAGGGTGCTTCTCTGCTCTAACAACCAGTCATGGGCTGCAAGATGTGGCTGTGAGCGCCCAGAGAAACTGGCCCCGGGGCAGAAGCTCTGAGCCTGATGTTCAACACGTAAGAGTCTGCAATGGTGATGACCAAGGGAAGGAAAATGCGAGGACCTGCTGAGCCCACGGAAACACAGCACGTCCACCACCCAAGTCCGTTACGCGATAAAGGGCATCCGTCTTACCTTTCCTTGTCAGAGTCCATTATTTCCACTGACATTTCTGTTTCGTGCTCCAGGAGCTGGAGTTGCAGCTGATGACGTTCCTGAAACAGACACCGATATTTGAATCAGTGCACGTAGATCGAGTGATTCCAGCACTCTTGGGGTCAAGTCTACAGAACGCCCCGTGGGGTCTACGCATCCACCCACCAGAGTCCAACCGAAGCTCGAAACTGCCAAAGCTCCTGGTCTGCATTTACAGATGTGTTTATGAATTAGAGACAAATATCCAGGATAAAGCCATTCAAGGTTTCTTTTTATGGGGCAACTGGGTGACTTAGTCGGTTAAGTATCCAACCCTTGGTTTGGGCCTACGTGACGATCTCAAGGTCATGAGATTGAACGCCCCCGTCAGGGCTCCATGCTCAGCTGGGGGTCTGTTTGAGGATTTGCTCTCTGCCTCTGCCTTTCCCCCTGCTTGTGTGCACACTCTCTCTAATAAAAACAAAGAAATCTTTAATAAGTCAATGAATAAGTATCCCATCAACCTAGGTTCAGATATCTTGTGAGAATTTATAGTTCTAGAAAATGAAAATCCATACTCCTCAGCCAGTGGCCTGTGTTATTGCAAAATTCTTGATGAATTTCTGCATCATCAAGAAAAGAATCTCTGGAATTTGGGTAATACCTTATATACTAAGCTGGGTGGTGGTTACAGGTGTAGGTTCACTTGTAAAAGTGTGTTGTGACTGTCAGAATAATGGGTGGCCCCCCAGCGATGGCCACATCCTAAGGCCTGAGACCTGGGCACCTGTGGCCTTACCCAGAAAAAGGAACTTTGCAGATGGGATTAAGTTAAGGGTCTTAACATGGTCAAATGACCCTGGATTATCCAGGGGGCCCTTATTGGCAGGAGGAAGAAGGACTGGAGCCAGGAAGAGACAGAGACTGGAAAATGCTATACTGTTGGCTTTGAAGCTGCCAGCTGGAGCCCAGAGTCAAGGAACGCAGGCAGCCTCTAGAAGTTAGAAAAGCCTAGCAAGGGGCCTGGGTGGTAGTGGGTTGAGCCTCTGCCTTAGGGTCCTGGGATCAAGCCCCGTGTGGGGCTCTCTGCCCAGCTGGGACCCTGCTTCCCCCTCTCTCTCCGCCTGCCTCTCTGCCTACTTGTGATCTCTGTCAAATAAATAAATAAAATCTTCCAAAAAAAAAAAAAAAGCCTAGCAAATGGCCTCTCCTCTAGAGTTTCCAGAAGGAACCCAGCCCTGAGGACACCTTGATTTTAGCACTTCGGATCTCCAGGACCATAGGACAATAAACTGGGGATGTTTTAAGCGACCTACAGTGGTGATTTATTACAGCAGCCATAGGAAACTAGCACATATATCAAGCCGTCCATTAAGATTTGTACCCTTTGATGGGGCACCTGGGTGGCTCAGTGGGTTGAGCCTCTGCCTTCGGCTCAGGTCATGATCTCAGGGTCCTGGGATCGAGTCCCACATTGGGCTCTCTGCTCTGCAGGGAGCCTGCTTCCTCCTCTCTCTCTCTGCTTGCCTCTCTGCCCACTTGTGATCTCTGTCAAATAAATAAAATCTTAAAAAAAAAAAAAAAGATTTGTACCCTTTGCTGTATATATGCAAATTTTAAAGTTTATCCAAAAAGATAATATAAGAATATGGACTATTATTTCCTCGGACAAAGTAGAAAATGTTAATAAAAGTATAGCACCCCATTGGGGAGGGTATGTGCTATGGTGAGTGCTGTGAAGTGTGTAAACCTGGCAATTCACAGACATGTACCCCTGGGGCTAATAATACATTATATGTTAATTAAAAAAAAAAAAAAAGTATAGCACCCAGGGGTACCTGGGTGGCTCAGTCAGCTAAGCGTCTGCCTTCAGCTCAGGTCATGATCCCAGGGTCCTGAGATCGAGTCCCATGCGGGGCTCCCTGCTCAGAGGGGAGTCTGATTCTCCCTCTACCTCTGCCTGCTGCTCTGCCTACTTGTTCTCTCTCTCTCTGCCAAATAAATACATAATAAAACCTTTGGAAAAAAAAAAGTAGCACCTATCATAACCAAAATTGCTCTAGAAATACATTATAGACCTTGGTGTCATAGATTTCCTTCAAATGAAATTTATCAAACCCTGTTCGCTATATCGGGAGATTAATTTACACGAGACCCTCAGTACTCCTGTGCTTCTCATCATTCTCAGAAATTCTCCCAACAAACTCTTCCCGCCAAATTATTGAAAACACGGTCGCTGAAACACTAACTCCCACCACTGCTGAGGCTACAAGCCGCGGTACCCAAGGAACAGGCGGAAGAGATGGAGGAACCGTCCGCTCTCGCAGGAAGAGTATATATTACCACTGATGGATTTAGCCTCATGAGGGATGACCAACTTTCAGTGGGGATCTGTTTTTGTTCTTAAATCTTTCCAACAAAGACACAGCCTTACAGCCCACCTGGGCAGGAGGCTCCCCTGTCCTCGCGTGGTTCGCGGCTGGCTGGAAGACTACAATGGCCCTGAAATAATAGTGATGGACCTTTCAGAGACGAGCACCCCCAGTGGCAGATGCCCCCCAAAACAGCCCTCTAGAGTAGGGAAAGCCCTCACTTCCGGCACACTTTATTTTTTTATTTTATTTTTTTAAAAGATTTTATTTATTTATTTGACAGGCAGAGATGACAAGTAGGCAGAGAGGCAGGCAGAGAGAGAGAAGGAAGCAGGCTCCCCCCTGAGCAGAGAGCCTGATGCGGGGCTTGATCCTAGGACCCTGAGATCATGACCTGAGCCAAAGGCAGAGGCTTTAACCTCCTTAGCCACCCAGGCGCCCCCCGACACACTTTAAAAGTTCGATTTTTTTTCCCTAAATGGAAGTACAACAAAGCTTGAATGCACACTACACAGTAATTTCTTACATTTGTACATGCCTGCAAACACACTGCCCAAGCACAGACTGTCACCTTTTCTGCAGCAGGGTCCCTGAGTGATCACACTCCTTAGGAGATTTTTACTAATCAGGGGGGAAAAAACAGTGTTTCGAAGATCCAAAAATGGGTGCAGGCAGGATACCACACTGCCACCATTCATGCGTGGGGACAGGCTGTCCGCAGAGCAGATGAGAGACAACTGCTCTCTCTCCTACTCTGAAAGAAGGATCTCTGAGGGAGAAGCAGCCATCAGTTGGAACACCTAATCCTAGTGAAATTAAGCAAACCCATCTCTCGCCTAATGGAAAAGAGGATTTAGAGAAAGGACAATACATTTTGATATTTTGATTTGCTACAGAAAAAGCTGACAGAACTTGGGGAACATCCTGTATCCCACAAATGCTGGCAGGGAGGGCTAGCCTTCCCACCTCCCTGGCCTCCCGCCCATCACCTCTCACACAGGCGCTACACGGAAATTAGTGGGGAAAAATCCTACTTTGAGAATCCCAAGGGTACAAAGAAGATAAGCTCTTTGAAAAAAAAAAAAAAAAAAAAAAGTCCAGCTAAAAAAAGCTGACTCTGGGGGCAGACACCTAGACAGGTCTGTAACAAAATAAAAATCAAAGCCCACATTTTTGAGCCACTACTAAATGCCAGGCACCAGGCTTGGCACTGTGTGTGGACTTCTCTTGTTTTATTGCTCACAAAGCTTTAAGTGAAATAATGTTTACTATCAGCATGTTACAGAAGAGGAAACTCGGTTTGGAAAAGTAACTGCCCAGAACTAGAAAGAGAGGCAAGAGTCAAACTCTAGGTCTATCTGATTCTAAAACCGTATTGGTAGCCACCCCATGGACAGGAAGTTGGCTTCCTACCCAAACCAGGCCACCCGCTCACTCTGCGCCTGTATGTGGCCGGAAAATCTGTCACCCACGGGGAGGACTGCCATGACCAGTTGGAGAGGAGAGGGAATGTGGGAGAAAGCTCCTCTAGGTTCTAGAAGATGCCATCACTGCCCAATCTTCACGACCACTGCCAGCCCATACCCTCTTCTCTTCAATAAAAGTTAGGATTGTTTTCCCAAGGAGGGGAGGTGACATTGTAACAGACTCTTTGCTCAAGTCTCTCCCAAACAAAGACATTTCCTAAGTGGGAACCCCCCCAAGCCCCGAAGCTCCAGAGCACGGAGTTTCGTGCCATTCCCATCCTGGCTGCGCCTTGCCTCATCAGGAGACGGGAGGGGGTCTATGCTGTAGACACAGAGGTAAGGAGACCACCCTCAGAATCACTGGAAGCCCAAGCATTCACCTCGCCTGCATTGTCCCTACCCCTGGCTCGTCACCAGCCGGGGGACACTTAGCCTGAGTTACCGGGGGCTCCGACGTCACAGTCTCAGCAGGTGGTCACTGTCCTGCAGACCCACAAGCTGCTGAGAGCCATTCTCCAGAAACCAGCCACAGCTTTGCCCCCAGACTACCACCCCACCCCCAGAAGTCAGCTGTCACCTGCTAAAGGTCACCCTGCCTTTTTCCTCCTTCCTGCTCCTTCTCTTTCCTCTCTCCCACCCCTCCTTCCCGTTTTTCCACTTTCTGCCTAATGTCCGGTTTCCTCCCTTGCTCTCAAATGTCTTCTTTACCTCCGAGCTCCTGCCTTTCCCAGCCTTCCCCCATCCCCACTCCCAATGCCCACAGAAGACGTGGTGACCTCACTCGGCTGGCAGATGTGGGGTGTCCGAGAAAAGCCAACCTTTCAGAGCAGGCCCACTCAGGGTACAGATGGAACATTTAAATAAGGCTTGCTTACTCAGTGAGTAAATGGAAGCTTGTGCTTGGGACCCCAGCAAAGCAGGGTGCGAAAATACGAATTTGGGTAAATATTTACATATGGAATGTTTTTTAAAGCATCGGAAGAGTTACCATAGGAAAAATGAGAACTTTGTCAGACCGCCTCAGACCTTATTTTACAGCTCTGTCTTTCCTGTTTAAATCACAAATTGGAAGGACAGGCGGGATGGGTGCCGAGGGCGCCTCACGCCTTCAGACAAGCCTGCCAGGACTCCAGAGAGGCGGGGAGCCTGGGGAAGCAGGTGCTGGGCCTAGGGCAGTGTCTGTTACCTTTTCCATGCGCTCAATCAGCCTGTCCAGCTCTCCGATCCTCCGGTCCTTCTCCTCCAGGCTCATCTCCGCCGCTTCCATCTTTTCATTGGCTTCCTCAATTGCTTTCAGAAAACTCTTGGTTTCTTCCTGCAAAAGAAGCGCACTGTTCTCAGCACAGCCTTGGAGACCGGAGGCTGCTGACTAGGGTCCAAACAGCACCAGCCTGGCTGAATCATGGTGTCTCTCTAGAAGCACACCCTGGGGGCCTAGGCGTGTCATGAACTCGTCTCCTGAACTCCTGTGATTCTGGTTCTCACCTGGAAAGAAAGAAATACTGTGTGGCTTTTTAATGGGCCCAGTTCTTTTTTCTCCTTTCTCCCCCTGACTCCTTATATCTTAAAAAACAAGCCTGCAAATGTTATTTCTCCCTTGACTGGACGCTCGAATTGTCTGTGTATTTGCCAACAGCATAAAGGGCAGTAGGGCCATATCTGGAATTGAATGCAGACTGCTAGACCCTTCCCACATATTGCAAAGTACCAACTCGGTCATCCACCCAGCCCACGTATAGAGCTTTGAGAACACAAGATAAGGCAGCCACGGCTCCCTGCCTTCAAGGAACTTACACTCGTTCCTAGGGAAGCCAGGATGTGAGGTGTACAGTCCAAGGCTAGTAACGGGAACAAGAGAAGGCCACAGTAAAGAGCAGAAAGAATGTGGGCTTCCCAAACACAGAGGACACTTCTCATGAATGGGAAAGACTTGGTGCATGGCGGGGGAGGGGATAGCATTTTCAAGGCTTTGCAGGAGCTCAGGGAGGAGTGAGGGCAGGGAAGGAGGGCATCTCAGGGAAAGAGGAGCCAATGGAGGGAGAAAGGGCATAGCTGCATGGAAGCCCAGACCCGCTGGAGAGTCTAGCCAGAGAAAGGGGGTGTTCAAGGCAAGGAAAGGGATGCAGAGAGGGAGGAAGAAGTGGGGGAGGGAAGGAGCCAGTGAATGAACACCTTGACCCTCTCCCACGTTAGCGTCCGCTGACTCCCCTCCAGGCAGAAACCCTGTTACTGCAGCCCCCCCAATGATGACAGACGGAGCATTCTCCGTTCCTTGGTCGGTCGGCGGCTAGGACCTACACACCAGGAGAGCCTCCTTCTCGGCGCTGTGCTTCCGCTGCTCCTCCTGCAGCTTCTCCTCGTACTGGCTGTACAGCTTCTTGGTCATCTCTCTCATCACCTCGGCGTTGGCTTGCTGAGAGGATTCCACCTGCAAAGACGCGCCCATCAGAGCTCTGGCTTTTGCCGACCCCGGGGAGCTGTCCCCTCTCGCCAGGTGAGCAAGGTGGACACGCAGCAGGGAACCCGGGATGCTGCTGCGGGAGACAGAAGCAGCGGGAGTGCAGGGGAGAGGGACAGCGGGAAGAGGGACAGCGGATGGGTAGGAAAAGACAAGGCAGTACTTCACACGGTGGTTTCAGGACAAAGACCTTCCACGTGAGCAAATTTTTCAAAAGACAAATGTAGCTAAGTGTCAGCCCTGTCCCCTCAATTTAGCCACTTTTAAATTGAATTCTCTTAGGGCGTTCCTGGCTGTCGCAGTCGATTAAGTGTCTGACTCAGTTTTGTCTCAGGTCATGATACCAAGGTCGTGACATCAAGCCCCATGTCCAACTCGGTGCTGGGCATAGAGCCTGCTTAAGATTCTCTCTCTCTCTTTCTCTCTCGCCCTGTCCCTCTCCCTGTTAAAAAAAAAAAAAAAAAAAAAAAGTGAATTCTCTCTAAAACGTGTCCACACTTCACTATCTTCTTAATCCCTTTCTTCAAGGACTTTTCTGGCCTAATGTCTTTTGATCCTGAAGTTTTATTATCTTTTATTTTATCAATTTTAATAAACCTTTATCTCTGGATAAAATCTCCATACCCTAATTAACCTCAAAAGATGTGCTTTTCAAATTCTGGAGTGTTCTGTTGTGGGCTGGAAAAAAGATCACTACGTTATTAGAATTGGGTCTGAGTAGAATAAGCAATAAAATTTAAAATGTTAAAAAGGTTACCTATTGAAGGAAACACTAAGAGACTAAAGGGAATATTACAGATACAGATATTATATTTCTGAATATACTGTTTTGTAAATTTGACTCTGAGTTAAGTAAATCGTTTATCTGTTACAAAAAAAAATAATAAATTTCAAGAAATTACCTACCAAGACCATTCAATGGGAAAAGAAGACTCTGAGAAACAAACTGAGGGTTTTGGAGGGGAGGGAGGTGGGGGTTGGGTGAGCCTGGTGGTGGGTATTAAGGAGGGCACATATTGTCTGGGGTACTGGGTGTGGTGCATAAACAATGAATTTTGGAACACTGTAAGAAAAATTAAATAATTTTAAAAACAGTACAGAGATAAATGGATAGCTACATGCAAAAGAGTGATATTAGACACCTAACACACCATATCCAAAAATTAAGCCAAAATGGATCAAAGGTTTAAGTGTAAAAGCCAAAAGGGTAAAAGCCAAAGCTATAAAAGTCCTCCAAGTAAACATAAGGTAAATTTTTGTGACCTTTGGTGAGGCGATGGTTTCTCAGATACGATACCGAAAGTGCACGTAACAAAAGACACATAGACTTCATCAATACTCAATATTAAAACTTCTGTGTTTAAAGGATACCATCAAGAAAGTGAAAAACCCAGCGAGTGGGAGAAAAGATCTGCAAATCGCCTATCTGATAACTTGGGTCCAGAACACATAAAGAATTTTTACCACTCAATAACAAAATATCCAATTTTAAAAATGGGCCAAGTTTCTTACAGAGATCTTTGGGAAGATACACAAATGACCTAGAAGCACAAGAAATCTGGGCAATGTCATTCATTGTCGGAGAGCGCAAAGCCACCGGGAGATACCTCCTCACTCTCCTGCATGGCCGTCAGCAGTGAAGCAGGGACAAATGTTGGTGAGGAGGATGGGGGACATCAGAAATCTCACACAGTTGGGGGAACTGTAAAATGGTGCAGGCATATTTCTAGATTAGCTTCCTACTGTTTGGCTTTATTTTTCCCCTGCCATGTGCATACATTATTTTAAAATTTTGTTACGTCAGAGAAACAGGGAGGCCTTTGAAGTTAGGTTGCCCACATGGATTTGAAGCTGTCCCATTAAATACACTGGCCAAGGAGTATCCAAGAAAGACTGATGCTCAACTCATATAAGAAATCTGAAGTCAGCCTTGCCATACATTCGTGCCTTCCTAAGTACTGCATCTAGAAACGCTCCCGCCTGGTCTGGGGAACACTCAGGCAGGGACTCCTAGTGCCGTTCAGGCCCAGCTCAGGAGAAAAGAAAAAGTCAGCAGTACTTTTTGGCTTTTTCAGCAATTCACCCCTTTTTTTCAAACTCTTATTCAGACATGTGGTATATGAAATCATAAAGAGAAGAGCTGCCCTGTTTGAAGTAAAGCAAAGACCACATCTGGTCAGGGTGGTTGTGTCTGGCCAGTGGGACCATGCAGACACACACCCAGGGGGTGACAATCACATGATGACACAGTGTAATGTGGCAACCCCTCCCCCCATGTGAGATAGCCCCACATGGAGGGGGACTGCATGTCACAGTTTGTCTCCCTAACCCATTCCTTTTTTTAAAAAAAGATTTATTTATTTGGGGAAGGGAGCGTGTGAGCAGGGGAAGGGCAGGCAGAGGGAGACGCAGCCTCCCCACTAAGCACAGACCCCCAATGCAGGGCTCGATCCCACAACCCTGAGATCATGACCAGAGCTAAAACCAAGAGTCAGATGCTCAACCAACTCAGCCACCCACGTGCACCCCCCAACTCAATTCTCAATAGCACCACCCTCCAGTCACAAAAGTGTCCTGGTTTGAGCAATCCATTATATGGGTCCACCACTCATGAGGAACTCTCCTCTAGGACTGCCTAATGCTGTGCTGAACACGACTGGAAAGCCACAGACTTAAGTATGAACAAATTGATTCAGGAAATAATTTACTGAGTGCCTTCTAGGCACCATCCATGAGTCTGCTCCTACCAGCGGGTACGAGATCAATCCATGCTTCCCATCTAGAAGAGGCCCGAACACCTCCGAGGCAGGAGAAGCCCCGCCGAGGAACAGGCACAGGCTGGTGGACAAGAGGGACACTGCCCAGAGTCCTTGGTCACCCACGGATGTTCTTCCTGTGTGCTCTCAGATTCTTTCCTCTCACACCACCCAGAAAGACCTTGAGACGTCACAGAAAATCTAAACTGTGAAGCTTCTGGAGTCCCAGGCCTGTGGACACCCCCAGGGTGTGATCGCAGCGCCATGATGACGGTCTCAGCAGCCCTTGAGACTGGGGCTGGGGCAGGAGTGCCCGCTGGGGGTGTTCACGGGGAACCCCAACCTGGACTGACAGCAGCGAACACACAAACCTCCTTGGTGCCCTCCAGCCCAGCCCTGTGGGGTTGGCCACAAAAACACGGACAACGCCAGCAAGGCAAACAGGGGAAAGGAGATGGAATTCCCGAAGATAGGAGGAGAGAGGAAAACAGGGAATGAGGAGGCAGCCGACGGGGACGTCGGCGCTCTGCTTTACCTTCATTTTCAGCAGCTGGTTTTCTACCTGCGCCACCTCCAACTGCCTCTGCTTTTCCCGTAGCTGGCCCACGGAGGCTTCATAGGTCTGCCGCAAGTCTCTCATTTGATCCTTAATGTTGCTATTTTCCAAAGTAACATCCACCAGGGTTTTCTAGGGATGTGAAAAGAAATCAAAACCAGAGCCAGTGATGTGAGTAAATGTGGCCAGAGTCAGGCACTGGGACATCCCTTTGGCATTAACCATTGAGGGAGAGGTCAGGCCCCGGCAGCTGCAAGCCGGGGACACTGGGGTCTGAGGGGCTGCGGGTCCCCCCACGGTGGTCAAGATGTCTGCAGCTCTGTGGCTGGGTGGCCAGCGAGCCTCTGCCCACCCACCCCGCCACTGCTCAGGATGGATGGAAATGGACTAAAATGGAGTCTTTCCAAGGAACAGTGTTCCTAAGGCATCATTTCACATTAAAAAAAAAAAAATGGGTTTTGAAAATAGTAAGGATAGAACAAATCCCATTTTAAGACGGCAAATGTATAAACATTTGTTCAAATGCATTTATGCAGAGAAAATTTGGTTAAAGACTAGGCTGAATTTCACCAAAATCCAAATACTAGGTTACCGGTAGGTGGTAGGCGTAGGGGGGGATATTTATTTCCTTCTCTGTGTTTTCTGTCGCTTTCAGATTCCCACAACAAAATAAAAAAACAAACGCATTTTGGAGAACGGAGGTGTTGCCTTTTCTCCTTACAGGGGCTGTCACCGCTGTTTGTGGATTGCCTGTCCAAAGGCTGAGGTGCTGGTGACGCCCGGCGAGTTTGCCACCTTCCCCCCTTAGAGAAGGGTGATGACAAAGGAGCACCAGGGAGCAGGGTTTGAGGACTCAGACCAGGGCCTGACAAGCATCAAAAGCCTGCAGATTTTTGCTCCCGGCCACCCACTGGAGCAAGAGCGATTGGATTCACACTGGTGTTAGTTAACACTTTGGGTTCCACTTGGTGAACTCCTCATACAGAGAATGGTCTCCATAACCCGGAATTCTTACCACTGGGGACTGGGTTATGGGCACCACCTCCCACCTCCCCAAGTCGTGTTCAACTTTCAGGTAGACAGGGAAACTGGGGTTGGACCCATTTTTTAATATGTTTGTTCTCTTTGCAGATGATCAGTCCCTGGAGCTTTTTCAAGTCCTTAGCCTCCCCTTTGGATAAAATGCCTCTCATTCTCCTTGAATCAGGAGAAAGGATTTTTGATGGAGTGATATTAAAAGAAACACAGAAGCCATTTGGAAGCAGAGGATCAGAAAATAATTTGAGCTGCAAGGGGTTTAGAAACCACCTGGCCCAACCACCCCTCTCCAAGCCCCCCGGGCTTTACAGGTCCAGCTCTCATGCTCATGAGCCTACATCTGGACCCAGAGACCAGGGTTCTAATCCTGGCTCGGCTACTAACTAGACACCTTGTTCAAGGCATCTCTCTCTGCTGGCCTTGGCTTGTTCATCCATAAAACAAGGGGACTGGAAATCATCTCAGCAGCTCCTTCCCATTCTGACATTCTGTGAAATCAAACCAGGGGTCTGGTCTCATGGTCAAGAATAATGAAAATAGGCCAGTCTGACCAATGAAAGAGGTCAGAGCCTTGCAGAAATAAGAACACAACTATCTTCAGACTCACTTGAATTTCCTGGCTGTGAATAGGGTGCCTTTCTTTTCTCCTTTTTCTCCTTCTCTTTCTGCTGCTTCTTTTTAACGATAATTTTTAATCTTTTCGTGATAAAGCTCCTTGGTCTGCCCCCAGCCAAGAGGTTGGACCATAACTAAGAACCAGTCAGGGTACCTGGGTCAAAGCTGACCCTGTTCTAACAGCTGACCTCATGGCCTGGGGCACCAGCAGATGGCAGAGCGGAAGTACAATGGGGAAGAAAAACCAGAAAATCAGAACCTATACCAACCAGGTCTGAACTCAGTTGAGGTGCAGCATCGCCCGATTGGCCAGGAGTGGGAAGATGCCCAAGAGAGAAGGAAAGGGAGCCTCGCCAACCCCCCCTGATGGCAGGAGGAAGGGAAAGCCAAAGCTACTGAATAAACCAGACCCAGGGCAGGGCCACACCTGAGGCCGGGATAACGGGCACACACCAAGAAGGACCAGGAAAAGGGTGAGGCTCCAAGCCCCCACTGGAAATGGCCTCCCAGACAAATCGGAACACGACGCCCACCTGGGCCCACTGCTGCACCCAGCTCTAGAGTTGGAGCTACTGCTGTAACAGCTGGTGATCCCAACATGAAATCTGTTTATCTGATAAGTTATTTATATAGAACCAGGAAGGACAGTAATGGCCGTGGGACCTTTAAGAGGGGAGTAGAAAGATAAGAGTCAAATGAACTTAGAGGAGAAGTAGAAACTATCATTTGCATATCTGGAGACTAAAGCCAAGGGATGCGGTTTCTGGTGAACGTAACACTGTGTCCTGAACGCTTTCAGGTTAATTTGCATAGAGACACAGGACTGGGGTGGAAGGGTAACAGGGTGGCATGGGCCTGGTGAGCTCCCAGCAAATCAGATGACTCATGAGAGCAATTCTCCGGGATTGACCACACACATCTGGAGGATCCTGAGTCTTCTGCGTCCCTGTCGGCTACTCTAGGACATCCTCTGGCATGCATAGGATTTCTTTTCTTGTGAAATAATTTCTAAATTAGGCAAACGTGCTTAACAGCCTTTGGGAGCTCCTCGCCACGCCTGACCACAGACTGTCTGTGATTAAGTCTGTCTCTCCTGTGTCTCGGTGGAACTTCCTAAACAGGGGCTGCAAGGGGCGGTGATGGGCTGTTTTAGGCACTGACACTTAAGACCCCCTCGGGTGCCTGCTGGAGAAGGGGATGCCTCTAGCAAAAAGCTCAGGATGGAAACTCCCATTTTAACAAAGGCGAAAACAAATAAAACTCAAAGGGTTAGAGCCCCTGCTTGGAAGCACTTCCTTTCACTTCCTTCACCAGCGTCCTGGCGGGGTCTCTACCGTGGCCATGCTTGAAGGATCCTGCATGATGGCCCGAAGACACCCCACGACTTGCTTTTCTCCAAAGGCGCAGGGTCCACACCTGGTTAGATGTGCTTGCCCCACCCAGAGGGCACCCAGGCTGACCGTGAGCGGACAAGTACCTGCAGGCCGATGGAGTCCGACGTTAAGGCCGAGTTCGTGGCATTAAAACTGTCCAGGGCTGACGACTGTGTCTGGATGTGATTCTTGAGATACTCCTGCTGAGCCTGGGAAGCCTGGACGGATGATGAGGTAGTTACACAAAACCACTTACACCCACAACAAGCTTCGGTTAGACTAGAACCTTCTCCTGATAGTCCAAGTAGAGCTTAAGGTTACAAAGCCCGCATCTGCATGGCCCAGAGGGGGAAAGACAAGACACTGTTCCTTCACGCCTTCCCCTGTGGGGCCTCGCTAGGTCCTCACGACACATGCGGCAGCCAGAACTCCCTCCCTTTATATGAAGGAAACCGAGTCTGAGTTCAGGGATTCGCGCCCCAGCGGCTGAGAACAGGCACAGCTGGACCTGGAACGAAGCTGCCACACCTTCTCCCGCCATCTTGCCCTTTCTAGTCACCACAGAGAGAGCACACGTGGGGCTCATGCGCTTCTCAAGCACGTTATGGGGCTGCCGCTGTGTGGTCTTTGTAGGGCGTGTGTTCCGCACATTTGACGCGGTTTCATCCAAGAGTTCCAGCAGCCTCAAGCCAGAGCTTCAAGAGGGTGGGGGGGGGGGCGCTCTACCGCTGTAGGAGGCAGGGGGAGTAGGGGTGAGGGTTCGGGGCCCGGTCAAGGCTGGACGCCCGTGGGGTCTGTGGACCCACAGGAGGCCACCAGCAATGATGGAGCAGGCGGTGCCCTGTGTGCAAGGGAGCCTGAGTGGGAAGAGTAGGCCTGGCCTTGGGGGCAGGCCGGCGGCATGTTCTTGCTCAGGGGCGAGCTCACCGAGCAGGGACTTTGCAGCCGTCATCTGGCTGCAGAAGGCAGGCTGGCCTGCAGCTGGAGGGCACTGTGGCAGACGGACAGTTCCTGCCACCATTCTCGCATGGGAAAATGGGGGTGTGTGGGAGATGGGGATGGAAAGGGGGGCACAGACTCGCTTGTGCATCTGCTGCAACGCCAACCACTGGCTTTAATTATGGCTGTTGGTGTGTGTCCGTGGATGGCAGAGTGAATTTCCATAAGTTGGTGAGGACTCCCGAGACGGCTCCCAGCAGGTCAGGGAGAACGGGCCGGGCTGGGCGGCTCTGTTTATACGCCCCCACCCCTATAATCAGGGCCATGGCTCTTACTTAAGCAGATCATCTCCCAGCCAAGCCACTGCCTAAACTTGACTGTTGCAACCGTGCTTCCTTCCTACAGATGTTTACCTTTCTGGAAAGTGTGTCATATATACATGGACTTTTTTCTTCACCATTATGAATCATAAGTATAAAAAATTTTTTTTTTTCTCACAGGATTTAGCTTGTTTAAACCAGCGGAATGTTATTTTTTCTTAAACTCCAAAATAGTACCTTCAAGTAGTTCAAACATTTACCAAATATAAAAGGGAGACACCAAAATCAATCAACCACTCCTGTCCCCTCCACTCAGGTACCACCACGCCTGCTCTGCCCCTCAACTAAGAATCTTGGTTAATTAGCTTCTTGATTATCCTTCTAGTAACTGCTTTCATATCCATAGAACTAGCTAAACATACTTATTTTCCCTTCCTGTTTTACATAAGTGGTAGCTCACTGTACATAATTCCCTGTATCTTGCTTTTTTTTTTTTTTTACCATCTACTCTATATCTTTGAGATCTTTCAGTATCTCTTTCTGAGCTCCTCTTTTTTAAATTCTGCATATTCTCTTGCAGAGTAGTAATTTAGCTTACTTTCCCCTTCTTGATGGATATTTAGGTTTCCGGTCTTGTTTCTGTCGCAAACAATGTGATAACTAAGCTCACACCTCTGTCATTTCACACATGAGAGTTTATAGAATACATTCTTCAGAACAGAATTGCTAAGTCACAGGGTAGAGACCTAAGTAATTTTGTAGATACTGCCAAGTTGCTCATCCTCAGAGTGATTCAAAATCATATCCTGTCCATCAATCGGCCTGTTCCTCCACAGCACTGCTAGTACAGTGTCCTGTCCACCCCCACAGGGATGCCAGGCTCATGGATAAAAATTACTATAAGTTATCTATAACAAATATTTTGCCTATTTTTGAGTTGTGGCCTTTTTTTCTTGATGTCTGTGCACTCTTTAAGTACTCGGAAAATTAGCCTGTTACCTATGATGTGAAGGACAAGTCATTTGGGCTGGGTTTGCCATTGGACTTTGGTGTTTTTGCCAGCACACATCTTTCATTTCAGTTTAGTCAAAGTTATGAAACTTTTCTTTTGTAGTTTGAGATGTCGTGTCAAGAGTAACAAAGAGCCTTCTCCATCCCAAGAGTATAAAAGAACTCACACACCTTTTCTCCCGGCGCTTTTAAATTTCACCTTCAGCATTTAAGATTTTGATCTCTTTGGAATTCATCCAGATATAAGCCTTTCATGACATCACATAAGATGTCCCCACAGTGTATAATGACTGGCCCATTTTCCTCCCTTTAGGTTGCTACATTTATCACATACTGACATACATCTCTGGGCTTTTTTCATGGATGCTTATTTATTTACGTGCCAATATGATACGGTCTTAATCTCTGAAGCTCTCTCAATTTCTTGTAATATTAATAGAGCTAGTCTTCTTCATTGCATTTCTCTCCAGAATTTCCTCAACTCTTCATATTTATCTTCTGTCTACTTTGGGATCATCCAGTCCAGTTGCAAAAACAACATAAAATAAAAATCTGTTGGAATTTTTATGGAGTTACAGCACATTCCTACATTAACCTGAATAGTACTGATGGCTTACGATTTTGGCTCTTCCTGTCTAAGCACATGGCATGTCTTTCCTCTTGGTCAGTTTACTCCTAAATATTTGGTAGTTTTCTGTTGCTCTTATTTCTTCTTACCAGTTGTTTTTTGTATACTGAAATCTATTTGCCCATACCTATTAATTTTTTTACCCTCCTACCTTACAAAATTTTTTTACAGTAGTTTTTTTTCATTGGTTCACTTGTGCTTTCTGGGTATATAATCACGCAGTTTGCAAATAGTGGCAGTTTTACGTCTACCTGTCTGACTTTTATACCTCTAAATTAATTTCTTTTGTTCAATTCCATTGGCTAGTCTCTCAGGTACAATGTTAAGTAGTAGTGATGACGGCTGGTTTCCTTGTCTTGTTCCTGACTGTGGAGGGAATGCTTTTAATGTAAAGATCATTCTTGCCACAAAAATATCCCTTTAAATAATAAACTTAATTCCATGAAAACATTCCCTGAGTTCATTTAAAATAGGATTCCACTCGCAAACATCATCATAAACTCAAATATATTCAGGTAGCAGACCCTCACAAGGAGTGCTAAGCTCTACCACCCCTCCATGTTTCCAAGTCACTGAGATCGTCACTTACTGACAATTCCTGGGTGAGCTGTCGAATCTTCTGTCTCATTTCATCATAGTCTCCATACATTCGCTTCCTTACTTCTTCCAAAGTGGCTCTCACCTGCAGATGAGATGCTATTAGAGATCAAGCTATAACATTTTCATGTGAAATATGTTGAAACCTTAATGACAGGAAGGCCCCCCCTAAAAAAACAAAAACAAACAAACAAAAAAACAATTTTAAGAACATGACAGTTTAGGAGATTAAGGGATAAAATCACTCCTAATATCTAGTTAGAAGTCAAGGGAATTATCCAAATAATATCAGTAATAATACATATGCACTATGATTGTATATGATTATAATTATTAATAAAGGTTAATTATCCAAATAAGAACCTCTGAAGAAGGTTTGTTGAAATTCACCTATCACCTATCCAAACACATTCAGGCAAGATTTACCCCTTTTCCTACCATGCATTCTTAGAAGTAGAAAATTTTTAACCAATTGACTCTATAAACAGCTGGCTAGGAGAACCAAAAAACCAAAACCAAAAAGCCCTCTAATTTTCCCTGTGTCATCTCTGACTACCAAAGAGCAATGAAGTGTCTGGAATACACAGCAGGGAAGTATGAGCCCAGAGAGACCATAAATTTGAACATTAGTTCCTCAACAATCACCAATAATACACAAGACACAAAATATAACAAGGGTCAGGGTGATTCCCCTAAACATCTGTACAACCACTGACGAAGTTTCTCTACAGTAGCACTTTAGAAGGATTAACAGGTCCTTAAAAATTTTATAAATAGGGCACCTGGGTGGCTCAGTGGGTTAAGCCTCTGCCTTCAGCGCAGGTCATGATCTCAGGGTCCTGGGATCAAGTCCCACATCGGGTGCTCTGCTCAGAAAGGAGCCTGCTTCCCCCTCTCTCTCTCTCTGCCTGCCTCTCTGCCTACTTGTGATCTCTCTCTCTGTCAAATAAATAATTAAAATCTTTTTTAAAAAATTTATAAATAAAAACAAAAAACCTTGACCCCATCTCCTCCCTTCTTCTGCTGCCCCTCTGGTTGGTGGAGAGCTCAGGGGTCCTCAAATAGAAACAAAGTCTCCAGGCAGCCCCCTGCAGAGAGCTCCAGCGCTTCCCCGCAGGAAGGGCTCGAAGACAGCAGTTGGTGGGGATGAGGGGTGTGTAGGGGACAGCACAGGGGGACTCTCACCTTGAAGCTGTATTTGCATAGCTGGCACATGGTTTAAATCAGACTGCATGTTTACTAGGGCTGACTGTGTACTGGAGAGTTCAGCAGCTGGGTGCAGTCAAGGTGCCGCGCCTTCCCTAAATGAATTCTGATGACAGAGTCTACTTTCGTGCTGTTACCTACAAACATCTTGGGAAAACGTGCTGTTACCTACAAACACAACTCTGCACTCTGGGCAGACGGAATGGCTTTCACTGTGGCCCCAAGCTGGCGCTCATACTGCTCATCCATGGGCCGGCTCTCTGGCTGGGCGGCAAATACTGCAGGAAGCCAGCCAGGCCAGAGTCACCCACATCAAGTAAACACAATCATAACATGCTTAGGAATAAGCAGGCCAGGGATGGACTTAGAGGAAGCTCTAGAAGGTGGGACCTTAATTAATTTTAAGTTGCAGGTCCCAGTGGAAGCTAATAATGCAGGTCAGAACCACCCTGTGTCCTAGACACACGTCATCCCTGGTTCACGACCAGCCTCCACCTGCTGTTTTTGTCTTGGGCAATTGGCGACTCTCAGCTCTGCCTCAAAGGCCTACCTGTGAAGCAGTGCCATACTGTCTGAGGTATACGAGAAGGGACTAAGTATTTCCATGAGAAAAATAGGGAGACTAGGATATTCAAGTTGCTTCTAATATAGGAAAATCCAGAATGAGACACTCAAAGATTGAAAGTTCTACCTGAGGAGTATGTATGATGACTGGGGATTTGAGGCTGGTGGTTGTCGCAGTTGTCCTATGCATTTGTGTGGATAACTTTTTTGGCTTTTCTTCATTTTCTAAGTATTTATTATTATTATTACGTATAATCGACTTTTTTATTCCTTTTAATTATATAAGTATCCAAATCTTACAAGACACATGAAAGAAGGTGACCAAAACACTTATTATTTTTAATACTTAATAAGAGATGTTCTTTTAAAAAATCCACACAAGAGCTGACAACATGACTTTGTGTCTTATCTGTAAACACACCATATAAAAAGCTGGCAGTTTTGACTTCAGGGGTCCCCTCCCAACCTTCACAATCTAGATAGGAAAAAACTTAAGCCCGGAGAGAACAAAAGTTTGGCTGGTCCAAACACAGAGGTAGACATTGAACTGAGGCCCGGGGGGTTACTCTACTGTCCCACACTGCTCTGCTTCTCATGAGAACTTTCTAGTCCACTAGACTCGGTGCTCAGGGCCCATCACTCTCAGAGAAACTCATTTCCTCTCCATCTAATCACACTGATGTGGCCAAGAAAGGCACTAGGAGGCCGAAGAACCAAAAAGGAATGGAGATGGATAGATGGATGGATGGATGGACGGACAGATGGACAGATGGAGAGACAGATGAAAAGAAATAAAAAATTTAGAAGGAAACGTTCCTTAATAACTACTCTGGTTAAATGGTGGAATTATAGATGGTTTTGTTTTCTTCTATATTATACACTATTATATTTTCCAAATTTCTTTGAAAAAAGTATATAATTTAAAAATTAAGAAATGTAGTATCAAACACAAAGAAATGACATTGATTGGCCCGAGATGGACAGTGTCTACTGTGGTTGACTTCTCAGCATCTGTTTCAACACAACTGATTGGTCTGAACCAGCCATAATCAATCCCATTCCCCTCGCCAGGGGACCCATCCAGGGTGGATTGGGAATGGGCCTGTGACCCAATCCTGGCCAATGAGACATAAGGAGAAGCCTAATAGAGGGCCTCTAAAAAGAAAACAGAGGTGAGTGGCCTCTCTTCTTCCTCCAGACACCATGATATTTTCAGGTGATGCCATGAGCCTGAGGCTGAAGGCTAGAACCAAGGGAAACTCAGACAAGGAAGATTAGAGCCTGGACGTGCCCTGGTAAGAACCCACCTACCCCTACACTTATCCCCACATGAGACAGATTTCCTTTCTGAGATGGCATCTCTGTTCCTTACAGCCCAGAGCAACCAAATGCATACAGTTTCCAAAACTCATATGCCAGGAATGGAACGTCCAACATAATAAACAAAAAATCACTTAAAAGCCTCCATCTCATACACAGAAGAAGGGAGTCACCTGGTCTCCTGAGCATTCCTACTAAGTCACTCCAGCAGTTCACGCTAGACCTCGCTGCACAATTACATCTGTACCTTAAACACTACCGTGAAGATATGCAGAAATGTTTCCATCCAAAATGGTAATGCTAGGAATTCTTCCAAAAGGCCTTATCACATTCACGGCAATGCTTCCTACTCCGCCATCTTGCATGCTACAAAAGGAGTATGGACAAAACAAACAAACATCCTTAAACGACTCACGTCTCTGATGTAGTTCATCTCTTCTTTCAGCTGGTTGGTGGACCACCCGTACACCACCATTTCCTTCTGCTCATTTGGATCTGATCTCCGCACCACGCCGTAGACGACACCCTGAGGAAGTTTCCTGGTGGGCTCCCCATTGCTTAGGTCAGGCTGCTTCAAGAAGGGAGAAGAGAGGAAAGAAGAATGACAGTTTAGGCCTCATGGGAGCAGCTGTGACAAAGGGTGCGCTGTGTATGCCATGCAGGCTGTGTGGGCAACCAAGGAGCCAGGCGGCAAGGAGAGGCTGTCAGAGACCCAGCCCACTCTCCCTTCTCCCGCTTGCACCTGGAGGAAGGGCATCTTTCTCAAATTTCTACTGAAGCCCTATCCACCCACCTAAGAGTCCATCTGCGGGCCCCACTGTCCCAGACAGGTGCCCTTCTCATTCTCATGAAGATGCCAGATGGACCTGTGTTGTCCCTCATGATAAGAGCAAGGGTCTGCACTCTCACACTCCCAGTATCCTGGTAATGCTTCCCCCCCACCCCACCCCATATCAGCTCCTTTGGATGCCTTCCACCTCAGACCTCATCGTTGAATATGTCCCTTGAAATGCATGAGGTTGAGATACTGGGGGAAGAATGTTGGCTGCCCTCTGGGCTATGACCATTCATGAAGTAGTTCTGAAAAGCCAGGGATAGAAGCAGCATAGCTTCTCTCCAGAAGAATCTTCCTGCACCTTAATTCCTTCACCCAAAGTTTTGATCCGTGTTGAAAGGCAAACACTCCTGGGAAGGGGTACCATGTCCTGACACACCTTTACAGAATGAAGGCTCAAGAAACCAGAAAAGAGGGCAGTTAAGATTTGTTCGGCTTCTACCATAAGCCAGATACGTCCCTTAGCACGTTGAATCTTTACGACTGCTCTGTGACAGAGCGATGGTCCTCTGCACTTGACAGCTGAGGAAACCCAAGTTCAGAGACGTTAAATAGCTTGCTTCCAGCCACACATCTAGATTCAAGGCCAACTTTCTTGACACCAAGTATGCTGCAGGCTTTGATAGGTGCAGGAGGACAGAGTAAGAGCCCCCATGAGGGAGAAGGAAGGGCAGGGCAAAACCAGGGACTGAGATGTCACAGACAAACCAACCTATGTCCAGTATTCCCTGGGGCTGACCCTGGTACCTTGACAATCACAGTACAGAAGCCTGAATTCCATAATGGCAACTCTGTTCTCCCACTAATTTTTTTTAAAGATTTTATTTACTTATTTACTTACTTACTTATTATTTATTTTTTTTTTTTTATTGAACATGAGCAGGGGGAAGGGTGGAGGGAGGAGAGATTCTCAGACTCTGTGCAGAGCTCGACTCAGGGCTCGATTCCACAGCCCTGAGATCACAACCTGAACCAAAATCAAAGGTCGGATGCTTAACCGACTGAGCCCCCCAGGTGCCCGTCCCACCAATCTTTAAACCACCTTTGCGTAAATTCCTTCCATGCACTCGCAAAATATTTTTGGCATACAAAACTGTAATTTACATTTTAAAAATCATTTATTTGTGGCAGAATAAAAACTTTATAATCCCATTCATTTAAAGTTTGTCAAAGAAAAGTCTAAAAAGACACATGACAAATTATTAATAGTAATAACCTCTAAGGAGGGGACAGTGGGGGGGGGTACTGGGTATCAGAATATCTTTCAATTCTTTCTTTATACCCGTTTGTATTGCTTATCTGTCTAGGTTGGGAGCTTTAAAAACAAAAACAAAACACCTAGAAAACAAAATATCCATTGCTTCTTACCCTTCTGTACATATTTGGCAAAAGATGGGATACGAGGGATTGTGACACTGAATTTGCTTCCAGAAAATGATTCCACTGGAGTCCATGGTGCAGGGGTCCCACAGGCACTACTGCAACTCTTGAAATCTGTACATAAATTTAGGTGAAGAGGCTGTTCCATGGCTCTTGGTGGAGTGACAAGCTGGGATTCCAGGCCCCGGTTTCCCAGACACAGAATTAGGAAGAGGAAAAGCTGTAAAGAAAATCCCGGCAGACCAGGCAACAAAAGCAGGCTCTTTCAGTCAGACTCCACCCAGTTCCTGAAAAACAAGCTGATGAGGACCGGGGGCCTCGGTGAAAGGCGTTTCTGGCTTTCAGGAAGACGCTCAGGTGGCCGCATCCAGAGGACTCTGCCCTCCCGCCCGGTGGAGGGACAGGGACCACCACCCGTGGAGGAAAACACACACAAGGTCACAACAAGGTCTGTGAAAGTGATGTCTCCAACAGTTACACAAATGCAAAGACATCGAAGATCTGTGAAGTGGAAAACAGTCATTTCTGGGTTCTTGGATTTTTTTTTTTTTTAAATGTATGTTTGTGTGTAGAAAATATCTAGAAGGATGGAATCCAGACTTTTAAAGCCAGTGGGCTCTGTTAAAACGGGATTTCACTTTTTTCCCGCTTATGCTTCTGTGGGTTAGATTTTTAACCAGAAAAAAAAAAGGTGGGGGGGACGTCATTTTTTAATGAATAACTTATATTTCAATTTTCAAAAAACTAAAACTAAAAAATTCTTACCAAGCCAGGGACTAAATAAAGAGCCCAGAGAAGGGCCCAGCCCAGGACTCTGCTCAGGAGCAGGGCCATCCTCATGGGACACTCCACATAGAGAGGGTTCCCAAGGCAGTGTGACAGGGAAACAGAGGGGAGGCTGATGAAGAGCGAGCAGGGGACAAGTATTTGTCTGTTTTATTGTGCAGCATCTTCTCTCATCCTCACAGTAACCCGACCACATAAATATTATTAGTTCTTCCAAGGTGGCGACATTCAAGTGCCTGAGGACATCTCCCCAAATCTAAGCTCTTCCCTTTGACCACGAAATCTTCAAATTAGCTAAGAGTCAGGAGTGAAACTGAATCTCACGTCTCCATGGGGCAGCTCAGACCTCAGGGACAGGGCAGCCGAGAGCCGCGGCCCCAGTCCTGTCAGGGCCACCAGGAAGAGGCAGGCTCAGCACAGGCAGGCTCCCGTCCAGCCTCCTGGGCTCCATCTTTCCCTCAGACCCTCACCCCCAACCTCCTTTCTGTCCTTTATCAGTCAGCCTCCTTCTTGTCACAGGGCACTACACGGGCCATTCCCTCTGTGTGCAGTGCCCATGGCTGGGCCTAAATGTCTCCCCCTCGAGGACGTCCTCACTCACCCTTCAGACTGGTTAGGTCTCTGCACCCTCATAACCACAACGGGGCATTAGTGTCATCATACCCAGAAGGCTTGTCTATTCGCTGGGCCTTGTGGTCTTCTTTTCTACTATAATCCCTGACACCTAACAGTGACAGACTCTTGGTGACTTTCTCAATAAATATTTGCTGAATGAAGAGGGCGCTTTAGAAGTTGGAAGAAATTCTGGGGACTTTTCCAGATGATGTCAATATGGCCCAGCCAGAGGGAACATCCTCTGCTTTTCTTAGAGGGAGGGACAGGGAACTGATTTTGCCCCGGTCATAAAATTCCTATCAGAGCAGTGGCAAAGGAGCCCGAGACTGGAATCGTTCTGACAAAATGTCTGCATGTTGTAGGACACGGAAAAAAGAAAAAATGGAAAAAAGAGCTGCCATGCCTAGCACTGTGTCTGTGGCTGCGTAGTTTTCCTCGCAGGTCCTTTAAAATATCTCCCTATAAGATAAATATTAGTTTTTTAGGCATGATAACAGCACTGGGATTGTATTAAGAGATAGCCTTTATCTTTCAGAGAAACATGCTTAAATATTTATGATATCTGGGATACGGGCAGAGGAAACGGATGAGAGTGCAGACAGGGCAGGACTGAGCCTGGGTTGAGAGCTCTGGGGCTGGGTGAAGGGTCAGTGATTCGGCACCCCATTCGGTCTCCTCCTGTATACGTTTGAAATTCTCTGTAATTAAAAGTTGTTTTTTGTTTTTTTTTTTAAACTTCTTTCTAATGTTGCTTGGTTGGTATTAAAGTATCAAATTCTTAAAAATATAGTTGGCCTATGAAAAGCCTCCCGGGCATGAGACAATACTAGGCAAAACTGCTTTGAAAACCAACGCCCTAACAAAGGCACAAAATGAAAAGAGAGTTGGCGCCAAAGACGGGAAAAACTACCATCTGACCGAAATGCATCCGTGACCCCCATGTGAGATGCAGCGTAATTAAAAACAGGCGGAATCAGAGAAACATACAGAGAATCTCTCAGTTAAACTGTTCCCTGGGATGTGCTCATAGCCGAAAATTTACCGATAGGCTCATCTACCAGAGATGAATGTACCGGAAAGTGCCTTCGAAAGGAGGAGAAACTACAGAAAAGTAACGCCACCTACGTTCCTACTGCAAGGGCTTTAGGGCTGCTGAAAGAGCCAGACCATATTTCCCAAACCCTAACTCCAAATAAAGGATTTCCCATGAGATAAGCTCCATAATTCAGGGACCAGAGCTGCCACATTCACCATTTTATTCCCAATACTTGACATAAAGAGATGCTTAATAAGTATGTTTCGAAAGAGGACAGAAGACAGAATATTGGAAATTGGGTCTATGCCAGAAGATCTGGAGCATCTGGTCATCCAAAACACTCATCTGTGCAAAGGAAGAAAATCCTTTGGTCAAGAAGTGTTCTCAGGGAAGAAATACCTTCAGACACACACAGTTTAACATAAATTCAAACCAATAGTGGTAGCCCGCCCCAGGCAGCCCCTAGCCCCAGAGGCCAGGATGGGCAGCTGGTCTCCTGTCCAGGCTGCCAATGCGACTTAGATGGACGATGACATGAACTAAATCACATGCAAACTGGAAGCCAAGTTACCTCCAAAACCTTTTGCTTTGACCCACTTCTTCCAGCCAGAGGGCAGCAGCTGACCCAGGGACGGCTGAGCGGAGCCAGGGGTGTCGTAGCTACCCACCTTGCAGGCAGAGGACGGCACTGTCAGAAATGTGCTCTGACCTGTCTGACCTGTGTGTCCATCCTAGCAAATGAGGAGGGGCCTCTGGGTGGCTCAGTTGTCAGGTGTCTGCCTTTGGCTCAGGTCATGATCCCAGGGTCCTGGGATTGAGCCCCGCATCGGGCTCTCTGCTCGGCGGGAAGCCTTCTCCCTCTCCCACTCCTCCTGCTTCTGTTTCCCCTCTCACTGTGTCTCTGTGTCAAATAAATAAATAAAATCTTGAAAAAAAAAAAAATTAGGAGTCCCCGGTCATGACTCACAGTTGACATTGTTTCGTCTCCTTGTGACAAAAATGAACACGACAGCCACCCTGAGAGGCCTTCCCACAGCCTGGGAGGCAAATAGGGAGGGGAGAGACAGCCCAGTCTCCTCAAAGAAATGGCTATCTCCGGCTTATTAAGGTATTTGTTATTTCTGAGAATCTCACAGACCGAAGAGACCATTTTATATAAAATAGTAAACTCATGCTTGGACAAAGACCGATCATTTTTTATGCTTAAAAAGAAGGAGTAGAATAACTCGTAGCCAACCAGAAATACCAAAGGGAGTGTAGTTCTAATAATAGTCTCCTGATAGGAGGTAACTTTTTAAAGCTATCACCTTTCAGCTACTACGCAGACAACAGCTAGTTAGGCCCAACAACCCCAGGGAAAAGAAAAGACTATCTGGAGGGCAAAATCAGGAACTACTTGGCTGGAACTCAGTCCTGTAGTATTCACGTCAGGTAACCTTGATTGATAAAATACAAATATCCTCCACAGACCTTCCCTGATAAGAGAAGGTGTGAGGGTCAACGTTCCCATGGCAACACGGCCAAGGCACAGACCCAAGTTGGAGCTGCGAATCCAGAGTACCAGCTGCGTGGCCTTGTGCAAGTTACTCACTGTACAGAGCTTCAGCGTCCTGAACAGGACGAATGGGGAGAAAACCACCCACCTCAGAGGGTCGTTCTGGAAATACACAGCATAATATATGTAAAACCCTGTGCATGCTGCTGGGGCTACCAGGAGACATTATTAGAGGTGGGGGCTTTCCATTTCTGAGTATCTGGGGTCCTGCTAGAGTCTATGCATTTGTCGGGAGGCTTCTGTCTGTCTGCCTCTCTCTTCTTGGGTCCTTTTGCTCTTTGCATCACAGCCATCAAACTGGCCGGGACAGTGAGATGTTCACCCCTCAACTAGCCTTGCTGCTCTTCCTAGGGCGAAATCACAATCTCAGGAGGTCAAAAAATGGAAAAGAGCTGTGTAGTCCAGTGCGTTTGTAAATGGTACCCCAGCCGTCCTTGGTGTCTGACAAGGCTGGGGCAAGGGGCAGCAGGTGGAGAGTGGAAAGGAGAGACTGCTGGAGCAGGTGGCACAGCCCTGGGCTTGCTGGAAACCACAGCCCCTAGGCTTTCCCTCTTTTACTGATGGACTTCCCTACATATTCAACTGAATACGGAGTTCGACAGCTAAAGAGATTTGGAAAAACGCTGCCTCCAGGCTAACACCTACATTTGCTAGAGAGGAAAGGGAGGGCCAGAGATGCCCTGTCTGGCCCGACCTCCATGGTGGCGGGTGAGGGAACCAGAACCAGGACTCAGGCTTCTTCCCATGCTCCAGGGGCTGCTATCTCTGAGAGGCACACGGAGTCCCGCACACCATCAGGGCAGTCCCAGCGCCAATCCGAATCGTGGCAGCACGCTCCCTCCCCTGGCAACAGCCATAGCTGTTGTATAAACAGTCACACCAAGGACGAGGACTCAGCACGCTTACTCATCTAGGGCTTTAAAGGGAAAGAGGACTGTAAAGCAAGGGTTTGCTCCTTTGAAACATACTGGGCTATGAAAGTTCTCGACTTTGCATACATACATACACATGTACTTGCTCTTCCTCACTGGAGTTCTTAAGGATCTAAAGAGAGACCATTTCTGTAAAAACACAGGTCACTAACAGACACCTACAGTGGTGCAATGTTAACAGCTACTGAAAATATCATCTGCTTTGGAGTGCCTGGGTGGCCCAGTGGATTAACTGTCTGCCTTCAGCTCAGGTCATGATCTCAGGGTCCTGGGATCAAGCCCCACATCAGGCTCTTTGCTCACCAGGGAGCCTTCTCTTTCTGCTTCTGCCTGCTGCTCCCCACCCCCCCGGCTTGTGTTCTGTGAAATAAACAAAATCTTAAAAAAAAAAAAAAAAAAAAGACAGTATCATCTGCCTCAAATTACTTTGTTGCTTTGCACAAGACTTCACCATCCCACAGACTCAATCAGCAGAGCTCAAGTCGGGCTCACTAAAATTCAAGTATGCAGTGAGACCCTGATTTAGCTGATAAATCTGTAATAGCTGGTGTGAGTTCTCTTGCTGCTCTGTGTGTCCAAGAATGCACTACATACAGGTTCGCATAGGAATGGATAAATACATTCACGAAATTCTTTGGAAATGATGGGGGTTAATTTCACCATTATGTACACCAATTTGAATTTTAATGTTCAACAATTTTATAAACATTCTAGTCCATATTTATCAACTCCTCAGTATGAAATGTGTACCCACAAACTAAGAACATTTCCTCTCCCATGTTTTTAACAATTTTTAATATATAAACAAAAGCCCACAGCTAAACTACTTGAGTTGTTACTATTTTTTTTTAAGAGTTTATTTATTTATTTGACAGGCAGAGATTACAAGTAGGCAGAGAGGAAGGCAGAGAGAGAGAGGAGGAAGCAGGCTCCCTGCAGAGCAGAGAGCCCGATGCGGGGCTCAATCCCAGGACCCGGGGATCATGACCCGAGCCGAAGGCAGAGGCTTTAACCCACTGAGCCACCCAGTCGCCTTCAGATAACATTCTCAAAGAAACTTGTTGTGGGCTGAACTGTGTCCTACAAAAAAGAGATATGTTGGAGTCCTAACCTCTGTTACCTCCAAATTTGACCTTATTTGGAGAGAGGGCAAATTAGAATGAGGTCATTTGAGAGAGCCCTAATCCAGTATAATGGGTACTGTCATAAAAAGGAGAAAATTTGGATACACACAAACATACTGGGAGAACATCACGCAAAGACTAGGGTGAGGCAGCCACACACCAAAGACTTCCAGAGCCACCAGCAACTGGAAGAAGCAAGGTGGGATTCTTTTATAGCCTTCAGAGAGAGCATGGCCTTGCTGACTGACTCCTTGACCCCAGACTTCTAACCTCCAAAACTGCAAGCCAATACATTTCTGTTGGGTAAGCCATGCAGTTTGTGGTACTCTGCAATGGCAGCCCTAAGAAACTTAAAACAAAACAAACATATAGATTTAAATATCTATATCTATATATATCTCAAAAGTCATTCTTGAAGCATCTGCTATGCGCAAAGCAGGGAGCCGGGCTCTGGGAGACAAAATAAAAAGACATCACCCATTGCAAATGGCTCTGAGGGAAATACCTACGAATAACAAATGCAAGAAAACATACTTTCTCACTGGTCATTGGGCAATGGGCATGAGAGATGCCTCTGGAGGCTCACACAGAGAGCATAGGGTTGGAACATTTCCTAAATGCCATTACCTACATTCCATTCCAAACTGTCATGCAGCCTAAACCTTTCTGGATATGTCTGTTCCTATAAAGGATCCAGATACATATTTTTAAATACCAAAATAATGGTAATGCACTGATGAGATATCTGTATTCTTAAAATACCCCACGTAGAGGACTTGGCAAACTGGCCCGGCCACCAGCAGGACAGGTCAGGAGGGCAGAACTGACGGGTAGGGTGAGCATCTCCCCAGAGAGGCTGGCTCCCAGCCAGGAAAGAAGGAGCTCTGGGAGGTAAAGTCTGCAGAGCGAGGAAGCAAGGACTGAGAACATGGGCTGAGGGATGCTCAGATTTACAGAGAAGGACATAAGGACATCAAACAAAGATGCCATGGACACAGCCCAAGAGGAAGATGCGGGACAGGCAGTTTCCAGAAGGGGAGTAACTTCCAGAGGGCCTAAGGGAGAAGAGCAAAAAAGTGTCACTGTGCTTGGCATTCCAAGGGCTGAGACTGGTCCTGATTCACTGCCTCTCTAAGCAATATCACAGGCCACTTTGGTGGGTCTTTTCATACAGGAAGCTCCTTACTCTTTGCACCCAAGCATTACTATGCTTCCTTTAAAGAGAAGGAAACTGAGTAGCAGAGAAACTGTTTCAGAGCTCATCTGGGGCCTGCAAAAGGCAGTCATGGGACAGTGGGTACCTTCTAGAAGAGGACTAAAAGTAGCAGGCAGGAACAGGAAGCCTCCCCCACACACCCCTGGAACTGGGACTCCAGAAAAAGACGTCTCTGAGGTGACTGCCTCCAGGATTCTCCAAACACTCTGTCATGAAGCTGGGCAAAATCCGCCAGGCACTACAGCCCTCCCTGGTAAGGGCTTCCTCTGTAGTGATTTTGGCCCAACGGGCAGGGGCATGTGTGTGTGGCCAGCTGCCCCCATGGAATCCCAGGGGCTTGAAACACAGTAAACATCACCCACGATGGTGTCAGAGAATAAGGCCCCGGCCTGCCCTCCTTCAGCTGCAGCTCAAACAGGATCCCAGATAATGTCCCACAGGTTCTGCCTCATCGGATGCCAGTCAGGCCTTTCCCGTCTCCCCACTTCCCCATCCGTGCCAACTTCGAACCCCAGCCTTTGCACGTCCCTGGCCCCTCCCAGAAACCCAAGTTGTCCCACAGGGGGGCTGTCTGGAGTTCTTGGCGCCCTGCAGTTTTGTGGGCCACCACATCCCAGGGAGGGACAAGCATGGTGGAGGCGAATCCCGTGTCACTTTCAGGGCCTCCTTGCCCGTGCCTGACCCCTGACCCCAGTGACTCAAACACTGGCTGGGACATGGTGGCAAAGTCACTCAGGACAGCCTCACAGCCACCACCAGTACCTTCTGGTGCAACCGCCACCCAAGGACTTCAGTCCTGGGGAAAGAGCCAGCCCCACCCTCGTCCTCCACTCTACCCCGATTCTTTCACAGTGAGTCACCAACGCATCACAGAAGGGTGCATGGCTGCACCCCAGGTCCACCCAGCAGGGGGAGAGGCCTCCTGGTGCAAGCTCTGCCCCGACAGCTCCTCCCTGCTGCTCCTCTCAGCCCTGGTGGGGGGGAATGTTATGCGGGGGGGGGGGGGGGGGGGCCTCTGGCTTTTTTCTGGTTTACATAGGAAGGCTTGTAATAATATTTGGATTAAAAAATTAAAAGAGGGTCCTATCACTTTGAAAAGTTAGAAAAGCAGAGTTTCAGACTAAATGGGCAAATCGAAGTATAGGACTTGGCTACCAACTCCCGCTTGGTATGGAACACATGCCTGCTTTCCTTGGGAATACCGGGTTCCTCTCAGCGGCACCTCACAGCGGCAGAGACCATTCACAGACATCTGCCCAGGCACGCAGTCTGGGTCTGACTCCGACACACCAGACTCCCCACTTCCCCTGTCAGGCTGGTGGGGCTAGCCATTATGGCCTTGTCCTTCACACCCTCCAGCCTGGGCCACTTCCTCAACAAGTGCTCCTTCTCATTCCTCATGTGTTAAGCAGTCCATGAGGCCCTGCACACAGCTCAGGTCCAGTTCCCTAAAAGGGACAGAAAAGGTGGCAGAGAGGGCAGAAGGGACATCCCTCCCCCCCCAGTGGCAGAGCACCCCCCCCCCCACCTAGTCAACAACATGTGTCTGGCTGGGTGATTCTGGGGATGAGCTTTTACCCCCAAACTTTTCTTTGGAGAATATTCAAAGCTACACACAGGCTGAGAAAATAGTTCAAAGTACCATTATCACAAGTAAGAAAAGTTAACAGTTATTCAGTAATATCGAATACGTGGTTCAGATTCAAAACCGTGTAATTATCCCAATATGACTTCAACTGATTTTTTTTTGATCCCGGATCTAACCAAGGTTCACTCATTATATTTGACATTAACTCTCTTTAGTCTCCTTTTGGCCAGCTGTTTTTGCAGAATGTCCTACATGTGGGCTTTCTTTGTTTCCTTATTTTTCGATGTAGCTGAACAAGTCTGGCATGAGTATCTCATAGGGGATACCGTCCACTCCTTGACTACGTCACGGCGGAAGCCCACCGATCAGGCTGCCTCCTTCCTGGGAAAGCTAGATGGGAGCTTTGGCTGAAATGCTGGCTACCAGATGGCACCATTTTGCCTACGGAGCCAGGAGGTAACCTATGAGGGGATATTCTGGGAGCATGTGAAAATACTGTCCCACAGCCACCCCCACCAGCTAGCCTTGGCATCCACTGGTGAACTGACCCGTGGGTTACTAAAGAGAGATTCTCCAAATTTATCAGCCGAAGTTCTATAAAACAGCTTGCCCTTTTTAAATCTCTGATGATTATTATACACTCATGAATCTTTTTTTAAATTATGCAATGTGTCCGAACATATTCCTGTCATTACTTTTTGATATTCACATTATTCCAATTTTGCCAGTGCAGTGCGACCCCCTTCAAACTGGCTTCTGGGTCCTTTGCTATGACCCCCGCTGTGTGAGTGTCCACCTTGTTCTCCGGCATGGGATGTCACAGGCTCGCTCTGGACTCACCTTGCTCCCACCTGGAGCCATTTTTTGGGACTCATTCTTTCTCTTTAAGCAGATAAGTTATGTCACTTACTCACAGCCTGGTTCTAGTCCTAACCTCATTCTCCCTGCCTGCTTCCTCCTTCCCCTGTCACTCATCATTTGAATTAGTACAAAGAGCTCTGTCCTTAGTAGAAAATGGGAAGAAGAAGGGCACAAGAGAAGGAGGGGAGAGACAAAGACCAACAGTAAATTTAAGGATTTTATCAACCATGTACCACTCAAAGAGGAGCTTCCTTTTTTACAGGGGGCTGCACTCGTGGTCACCTCCATAGGAAGGCTTGTCACTGTCTCATGATTCTACTTATAAAACTTCTATGACCGTGTATCATTTTATTGTTTTATGCTTACACAAAATATATATACAGGAAAAATTACCACCTACCCCCCAACGCACTTGTCCCCTTCACTTGCTTTGTCTCCAACAGCACTCATTACCCTCCAAATTCTATAAAATATGATTTTTTAGGGGCACTTAGGTGGCTCAGTCAGTTAAGCGTCTGCCTTCAACTCTGGTCACGCTCCCACAGTCTTGGGATCGAGCCCCATATTGGGCTCCTTGCTTAGCAGGGAGCAAGAAGCTTTTCCCTCTGCCTCTGCCCTTCCCCCGCTTGTGCTTTCTCTCACTCTGTCAAATAAATAAAATCTTTTCTAAAAAATAAATTAAAATATGATTATTTAATTCTCCTTCTCCCCCTGACTAGGAGGTAAGTTCCGTGAGTGACAGGCACTTCTTGCTCACTGCTCTGTTCGCTACTGTACCGTAGGTACGGTGTAGCAACAGCACACTCCGCTCATACACATAGTGCCTGGAATCCGGGAGGTGTCCCGTAACCATCTGCGAATGAGAAAAATGGCCTGCCTGGGACAAGAGGCCTAGAGATGAGAGGCGCCTGGGTGGCTCAGTGGGTTAAAGCCTCTGCCTTCAGCTCAGGTCATGATCCCAGGGGTCCTGGGATTGAGTCCCACATCGGGCTCTCTGCCTGGCAGGGAGCCTGCTTCCCCCTCTCTCTCTGCCTGCCTCTCTGCCTACTTGTGATCTCTGTCTGTCAAATGAATAAATAAAATCTTTAAAAAAAAAAAAAAAAAGAGGCCTAAAGGCAAGCGGCACCTCCTACGAAGCCTTTGGGCCTCTGCTTCGGTGTCACCCCCGGCAGTCAGCTGTTCCATTCCCCGTGTTCCCAGAGCCCTCCTTGCCCTTCCGGATCCAAACACTTGAACTAGCACGTCTACACTGCTCATTGGTCTGTCTCACCTGAAGAACTTCGAGCTCCTCTAAGACAAGGACAAGGTCAGACTTATCTTCACAGCCCAGTGCTTAGCACAGAAATCTCTGCTGACCTCCTCTGCCCTCCAGCCAAGTGCCCTTGCCCCGTGCCCAGGCTGCCCGCCGGGCCCAGCCTCTCCCAGCGGCCTTCGCTGTGAGCCGGGCTTCCGCCTCCAGCTGCTGAGAAAGGCTCGGCTGCGGGCAGCTCACAAAGGGCCCTTTGACTCCACGGGACTGGGCTTTTTCAGGACAAACTCGTTCCCTGCCACGGCACCCGTCACCAAGCCCAGCGTCCCGACAGCTTCGAGGCCTCCCAGAGCCAGCGTTCACCAAGAAACAAGAGCAGGGGCAGGAGGCTGGCAGGGCCAGTCAGGCAGGGCGGGATGACGTCTGGGAAGATGGAAGATGGGGTGGCAAGGTCGAGAGGGCCTTTTCATCAGCAGAGTCGCTGACATTCAGACTCTGTGAATAGCCTGGATGGAGGGCGGGCGGGGGCCAGGGTTAAAATAAAAGGAGTGCAAAGATGAGAACTTGTCAGAGCTTTGCCTCAGAGACAGCTTACTTGTTCTTTTCTTTCAGTCTTCTTTTCACCGGGCTCTGAGGCCGGACTCTCGGGGGGGACGGTCAGCCGCAGTCTGCAGACATTCGCCTAAGAGAGACGCAGAGGAGAAGCCAGTTATGAACCTGCCTTTGAGGCAGAAATTGCTGAGTGACCTTGTGCTTCCCAGAGCCTGTTCCCCTTGCTGAGCAAGGAGGTGATGTCACCAACCCCACAGGAGAACCTGAGTCTAAGACCAGCCTTTGCCTGGCCCATATGGGGCACTCACCACCCTGATCCTCAAAACAAGGACATTACCAAGTAATTTCATTGCATTCAAACATTTTTTTAAAGATTTTATTTATTTATTTGACAGGTGGAGACATTGCGAGAGAGAGGACACAAGCAGGTGGAGTGGAGAGGGAGAAGCAGGCTTCCCGCTGAGCAGGGAGCCCCATGCAGTACTCAATCCCAGGACTTTGGTTCATGACCTGAGCTGAAGGCAGACACCTAATGACTGAGCCATCAAGGTTCCCCTCAAACATTTTTTTTTTGAAAGGCTCAGGTTCCGTAACAACACGTACAGAATGGTCATAGGTCACATGCAAAGGTCAAAACACGCACCGGGTGTCTGGGCTGTAAAGGTGCTTTCTCCGGGGCTCCTGTCAGATCCTTCTCCAACAGACATAAATATGCCTAAGCACAAAGTTTTTAAAAGTCCGTACCCTCGTGTTCATAGCAGCATTAGGCACAACAGCCCAAAGGTGGAAACAACACCAACGTCCATCAGTGGCTGAACGGATAAATAAACCGTGGTATCTACGTAGAATGGAATGTTATCTGGCCTTAAAAAGGAAGGAAATTCTCACACACTGTAACATGGATGAATCTTAAGGACATTATGGTTCATGAAAGAAGCCAATCATACAAAGACCAATATCGTAGGACTCCACATATCTGAGCTACCTCAAATAGTCAAATGCACGGGGACAGAGAGCAGGATGGTAATTGCTACGGGTTGGGGACACAGAGGAATGGAGAGTTATTATTCAACGCATATGGAGTTTCAGTCTGAGAAGATACAAACGTTCTGCAGATGAATGGTGGCGATGTCTGCCCAACAAGACTGTACTTAATGCCGCGTATTAAGTACGCAGGATCAGGCCACTGAAAAAGCCCAAAAAGGGTCCCAGCAGCATGCAGAGTACCCAGCCCACAACCATGTGGGCCTGGCTCATGGGAGTGCTGCTTGTCCCTGTTATAGACCGCATTGTGTCCCCCCAAAATTCCTGTGTTGGAGCCTTACCTCCAGTAACTCAGAATGTGACCCTACTCGGAAACAGGCTCTTTACAGAGGTTATCCAGTTGAAATGAGGTCATTAGGGGTGGCCTAATTCAAAATGACTAATATCCTTATAAAAAGGGGAATCTGAAGAAAGACACACATGTAGGAAGACCACCACCACGGGAACATGCTAGAGAGAGAAGCCTGGAACGGCTCCCTCCCATACAGCCCTCAAAGGAGCCAACCCTGTCAACACCTTGATTTTCGACTTCCAGCTCCAAAACTATGGGATAATAGATGTCTGTTTGAGCCCCGTGGTTGGCAGTACTTCTTACAGCAGCACTCGCAGATTAATAGAGCCCCAACCGTGTTTGCAGGGTCTCGGGTCTGCACGGGTCCAGAGGGAGGCCTCTGAGCAGAACTACCCTGCAGGCTAGACACCCAGAATGGGATGGGACTGTGAGGATCTTTGCCAGCCTAGAAAGGAACCCCCACATGCACCCATGTACCTGGCAGGGGGATGCTGAGACTAAGGATAGCATTTTCCATCTGCAGGTAAGAGCGCCCACGTGGGACATGTGTTAGCACTTCCATATACACTGTCACCTCCCTTCAAGACATCCCATTTTGCTCCCCGGTGTCGCCAACTTCCTGATGATGAACTGCATCTTCCCATAGAACTCCTATCTAAGAGATCCGGGGTTGCCCTCAGAGATGGCAACAGAATTCCCTTTCCTTTACACTGGCCTCCTTCCCTCTGAACCTCTTCTCCTCTGGATTTAAAAACCCTAGCTCCTTCAACTAAATGACTTGGTTTCATAATTATTCTCCATCCTCACTCTCCGCTGGGCAAGCTGCATCCCCCAGGGACCCCAAAGCGCTCACCGCCCCTGATGTGGCCAACTTTGCACTGAACCCTTCGAAACTCACTGCTAGTCTTGTTGGCCAGGGACAAACCACCCATTCCAGCCAGGAGGCAGTTCTCTTCACTGACAGCCAAGAGCACAGACGGGGAATTAGGTTTCCTCCAGGGGAAGGCAAACCCCTGACTTGGGGCCACCTGGACTGGTCGAAATGAGCTGGCATTTGCACAAACACCAAAGTGGGACTCACAGCAGGTAGGCAACCCAAGTCTGTGACGGTCAATAATCTTCTGTGATAGGCTGATCTAATCCACAGCACCGTTTTGCAGAGAAAAGGAAGTGCTCTCCTCCTGCACCCCACTCCAGACGCACACGTGTGTACACATACACATGGGTTAATACACGCACACGCTTGCACAAGTGCCCACACCTACAGGTATCAATGCCTCCTGGCTGGGCTGGCTATCTATGGGCAAGCTCTTCAATCTCTTTGAATCTCAAGTGTAAATGCAGATAAAAGGAAAATTGCTACATAGGAAGCCTCTATTGGTATGAGATATTTGTATTATTATCTAGATGCAACCATCATCCTGTAAGTTCCAAAAAGAAACAGTCTCATTTGGCTTTACGGTTCTGTCTTTCATGAAACAACGATTTGGTCATGGATCTACTGTAAGTGATACCTTTTTGGAGGGTGATTGGTCCCTAATGTAACTTTCAGAATAAAGACTGAAGAGGGCACAAAGCCCAGAAGGGACTCCACTGGTCCAATCACCCAAAAGTGTACTGTTTCCCTCCCCTGTGTGAGACAATTCTTGATCTGTCCACCCAGAACCCTGCTATACCTCAGCATACTTCCCACAGCACTCAACACTGAGTCAGGTGTACCCTGGGGGATGACAAAGCCCTACAAGAAATAGAACCTATTTCCCTTAAGCCATCAGTTTTCCCTGGTGAGAGATAATGAACGAACCTAAAAGGAACCTGTAAAATCACACATTTGACTTCAAAGCTATCTGGCAATGGTAGTGGGTTCTTGAGGTCAGAGCCAGCCCCTGTGTTCAATGTTTACTCTTGTCCTTAGAGGTGCTGTAAGGCACGGGCTACACGTGGGGCCAGCACTCTCTCATCAGTACTGACCCGCTGACGGACGGACTGCACAGACACAGTGGAAACCCAGCATGGAAGAAAATCAAACGCCTTCCTAAGATGGTCAAATGTGTTGTCATGTGGGAAAAAAAAAAAAGGAAATTACAGGGAAAATGTGAATAATCATCCCATTTTTGTTTTTTAAATACACTCTGATAATTTGCATAGATTTATGGAAAAAAAAAAATCTTGAAGGAAACACAACCAATGGATGGTGGTGATGGTTGTCCCTGTAAAGTGGGATTCCCACATTGAGTCCAACTCTTCCAAGTAGGTGTAAATTTTTTAATTAAAAATAATAGCAGTGATAGCAATAATAAAGATTGAGAGACACTGTATCTAGAAAAGAGAGAGACAGATCAAGCTTTCCTAGATCCACAGGAGTGCCTCATGAGCATCAAAGAGAACCACCCAGAGGTCTAGAAAATATCCTGAATTCCTCAACAGAAGCACTAAGTAACCTTTGAAGGAACTCACTAGGTTGACCTGGTGTAGTTTACCTCCCTTTATTCATTCACTTTCAGGCAATCTCCTCATGGGAAAATTCCCCCCTGAGTAAGATCAACGTAGGGTTGCTTATCTCCCTTAGCATTTTATGATGCTGATCTTTATGGTTTCCTTAAACTCTGATATATGATCCCCAGAGCAGCCGAGGCTGGGCAGTACCTGAGAAGGGCAGGGTCCTTTATTCCCAGGACTCCCACAGTAGCTGGCTCAGCCCTATGTTCTGAACAATGCGAAGAACTAAATCTTTCTTACCCTGAACACCACAGCTACTGGATTAGTTGTCCCTACAAGCAATGGTCTGTTGCGGTGAATCAAAAGCAGGAAGGTGGACTCAGTATATTTCATCATTAGGTTATGGAACACCCACTTCTTATAAAATACTATTAAGGGCAATGAGAGTACCAAGATGAAAAAGAAACAGCCATGTTCCCAAGAGCTCAGCATCCAAAAACACACCCAAACAAGGCACATAGGAACACTTAACATTACCAGTAAAGGTCCTGAGAGGCAGGGGAACCTGGTGGTTAAGGCTTGGTGGAATTGCACTTCCTTACAAAGGAGTAGGAATATAAAAGGAACAACGGTCTTAATCGGAGGTGGGAGTATATCAAAAGCTCCTAGAGAGGACATCTGAGCTGGGTATAGAAAGACAGGAAGGACTTTGTGGTTCATTGAGGTTTGGAGAATCCATCATCACAAAAGCAAACAACTATGAGGCAAGGCATTCGCTCCAGGCCAAAGGCACAGATGTGAGAATGTTCTGAGAACATTAAGCGGGTCTCCAAGCTACACTAGAGTGGGGAAGGAAAACAGATAGGTAAGGGCCAAACTCTAACAAGCTAAAAAAAAGGCCTGATGGAGAAGCAAGGTCTCTAGTAGAAGACAATCAGGAGTCATTCACCTCTTTGCAGGAAGGGACTAACACTCAAATCTGAGTTAAGTGATCCAACAGCAGTTACTGGGTGCCTCCTATTACAGTCCATGCATTGCAACATGGATGGAAGGGGGGGCTGGGAAATAGGGAAGAGATCACGCAAGCTTTATGCTTAATTGCTTTTGTCACCCTTTGGGCTTAGTATAGTATCAACACATAATAGGCACTTACTCAGTAAATTACATGTCAGTAGGTGTTTCTTTTTTAGGTTGAAGTAAAACGCCGTAAGGCGAATATATCTGAAACTCCCCAGAGCGCCTTCTACTTTCTTCAAACCAAACCCCCCTGGGAGGGACATCAAGGGAGACACAGATACTATTCAAGCCTCCTCCACAAGAATCACACAACCAAGCCCTTGTCTGCAACTCAGGGCACCCGGGAGCTAGGCAGGTCCTCTGGGGCCCTGTTTCTGCCCACCCTCACTGTGGAGGCAGAAGGCTGGTCTCCATTGACAGGAGAAACTGGGGAGCCACATACCATCATGCTCTCAGCTTCACCAGATGGGCTCACCCAAGAGAAAAGTATCATCAAATAAAAAGGGGTGGAGAAGATGACCCAGGGAGGGGGAGGGAATGCTCATGAGTTGTCAGAGATGTATTTCCCTAAGGAAATTAGCCACATGCATTTCCATTTCTCTAAGGCCTGGTCCACTCGGTGACGGTGGCTTCCTGCCCAGTTCCACCTAACAACAGGAGGTGCAGTTTCTGTGTTGTGGCTTGGAACACAAGCACCACACTCTGCTCGGCCCAACTATAAGGCCTCTGGACTATGTGGGTCAGACTGTGTGGAGCAAGTTACGCCCCTTGGAGTTGACCTCTTCGCTCCGCTGTGGTCCTGAACGTGCAGGCCTGGTCCACTCCATCAGAGTGGGGCAGATCTTATCTGTAAAGGGCCAGATAGGAAATATTTAGGTTTTGCAGGCCACTGGAAAAGCCATTCTTATCTCAGAGGCATACAAAACAAGCCAAGAGGGCCAAATATGGCCCAGGCGGCATGAGCTGATCTACAGCCTTGGACTCTTTGTAGGTGGTATAAGGGGTTCTCGAGCCCCTCTTTCCTGTGTTGGGATGGACTCTGGACAAAATTCATAAATATAAGGACAGTGATCTCTCCTGCCTGTCCTCACTGGCTCACTTCTGTACAGGCACACAATGTGCCCAGGAATGCCAACATGCAGAGAGAATACGCAGGTCAGTGAATGCGCAGAAATACCAGTGTGACCTGGAGTGTTAGGAAACCCCCTCCCCACTCTGCACCCACCTCCACCTTGACCTTCCACAAAGGCAACGCAACCTTCCAGAGCACTGTCCCAGGAATGTCTGTATTTCCAAGAAAGCTCTAAGAAGACAGCAATGATTCAAGAAGTAGTTCCTATTCTTGGCTGCACATCAGAATCACCTGGGGAGCTTCCTGAAAAAGCCAGGTATTACTCTCCACTTTCAGAGGTTCCTGTTTAAACTGTCTGGGGTGGGGCCTGGGCACAGATATTTTAAGCTTCTCAGTGATTCTATGTATAACCAGGGTTGAGAACCACGGACTTAACCAAAGGAATGAGACGTCAACTTGTGCAACAGGATGGAGCAACTATTTGGAGACCTTCCCAGAACTGTCAAACTCTTCAGCTGGACCAGCACTCCCGACCGTCTGTCACCTGCTTCCTGCCCAGGTGGGCCAGAGGTGACAGGCTGGCTTCGTCCCAAGTTTCTCTTCCTTGTTTCTTGTTTGCTGATTCAGCGTGAGTTGTGGCCCCTGTAGGACCCCAGTGACTCCCTTCTCTTTTTAAGCACCAATTACACCAGGCTTGGGGAGGGAGGGTCCCTAACCCCTCTCCTCGGTAGTTAATCACAGATGATGTAAACAATAACCGGGTGTACAGGCCTCAAGGGAAACACAGAAAAGGCGAATTCAGACAGGCTCCCTGGAGGAGGGGACCCCTCCTCAAAGAAGCATGAAAGAGGCGAGGAACAGCATGGGAAGCTTGGGGGATGGCAAGCAATGTGGATTATCTGGGAAACGTGTGGGAGGGGGGACAAGGAAGGCAAAGGCCAGATCAGAAAGGCCTGGATGCTCGAGTATGGAATTTGGACTTGTTGCTGGTAGGACCAAGGAGGGCTCCTGAAGTGGGGTCATCCGCTGACTGGGAGTTGCATTTTAGAAAGGGCACTCTGGCCTTAAAGTACATATAAGAGTCAGCAATAGGACTGAAATTTAGGAAATAATCACTCAGCGACAGCAAGACAGAGGGAAATAGCCCCGTGTCCCTCTTCTGTGTGCTGGAGAACATCAGAACTGTTTCGGCCGGGGTGGCCAGCCACCGGAAGCTCGAAGACCATGACACAGGTAATGGCCAAAAGTATTTCAGATGGAAGCTTTTCAAATGGTCTCTGGTTCGTTAGTCCTGGATCCACAACTCCTTGAGCACAACTAGACCATTTTTGAGATGGCTGGCCTGAAAGGCTTTTCCAAGTGATCAGAAGCTTGGGCATCTGGGGTTCTTGCTAAGGTATGGGTGCTCAGGACAGGTGATGTGTGACACAGACCACGTATGCAGCCCTCTCACAGGACACTGAAGACATGGAAGGGTCCAGAATCCCACTCCATACCCTCTGCAGAAGCACCACGGGTTCACCATCTTGAGGAAATCAAGTATCCTAAGAGCCCCCCAAGACACAACGTCTGTTCATCCTTCCTCTGACACAACAAGTTGGGTGAACCAAAGCACAGAGGTTGGGACATTTTCTTCTGAACCTACAACTGTCACACTTAAGTGAAAGAGGCTTTTTGGCTAAGGCCTGAGGATGCCACAGTTCCAAAACTTTGCAACTTGGCCTGTCAAGGGCTGAGTCCAGGGGACCCTGCTGAGGAGCCTGCCTGTTTTCTGGGGGCAGTGTGCCCCCTGCCCACCCACTCCTGGTGGGTGCCGCCACTAGCTTCCTTCCACCAGACACTGAGGCCCCAGAGTGCCACGTCCCTTCCTCGGAGCCCACAGATACAGAGGTTATGCACACAGATGTTTCTGTGAAAAAGAAGTAAATACCTCTGTGACCTGTTCACTGGCCAGCTGAAGAAAATTCTTTATTCTGAGCCAATCAGATAGAAATGTGTCCTAGGATAGTGTGTGTTAGCTAAGGAGGGAGAACCAGCAGGCCAGCTGGGTTTGGACAGAAGACACCTTTGCCAAACAGAAAGATCAGCAAGACCGTCCTATCGTGTGGCCTTTTTTGGGTTTGCTTCTGTTTTGTTTTTCTTTTTATGAACCACTGGGGGGTCACGACCCATCACACCAGCCAACAATCTCTCATTATCAAGACGGCCTGGTGCTGGAGGAAACCCTTGGCAGATCTCGGTCTCTCACCGCCGCAGCTGAACAGCTTCACCAAAAGCATTTGACTGCACGAAGCAACACGTGCCTTCCCTGCTCGACACATACAACCCGGCCACACAGCGGACCTTTCATTTCAAAGGCTCATTCGGTGGGATTAAGGTTCGTTTGCAAAACTCCCTTCAAAATCGAGAAGTGATGTCGGTGTTTTTGTAAACGTCTTCCCGGCACTCTCGAAGGGCATCGTGCTGTCTGTGGTTATTCTCCAGCCAATCTATCTTCCTGCCGTTGCCATAGATAAAACTATTTTTAGTGCACAACTGGTTTGAAGGTAGATTTTTTTTTTTTTCACAACCCTTGCTGGTTGGCTTCCATAAATGCCTCTTTGCTTATCAGCTGTGACAGAAATTACTTTCCCACCAGTTTTTTTTTTTCCTTTGAGAGATGATTTCAGATAAGAAGGAAATACAAGCTGTCGGTGGCAGCCATGGGACAGGGGATAACCTGTGATAGTCTGGTCCGGCTACACCACCCTGGCTGGCTGACTCAGAAAACTCCCTGCTCAGTGTCAGCTGTCACCACCATCTCTAGCTGGCTTGACTATCTGGACCAACACAGCCTGGTTCTCCCACAGTCCCTAATTTGGTAAGCTCTTTGGATAAAAACAGAAATGCTATGATGGTGGCTAGCATGTTCTTGTTCAAGACCATCACTTGTCCAACATCCAAGAGGAAAGGTAGGATGACACAGAGTTTACTGACAAACTACTTTCGACGTCAGGAACAATTTTCATGATTAGTTGGTCTACAATTTTATTTTCAAGGTATCCCATTCTTGTTTCACCAAAAACATAAGTGTTTGCAAATTCAATATGCCATTATGATACAGTGTATGCCAAGACTTACATTAAAATGAGTAACATTTCCTCCTTTCAGTATCCCAATACCAGTCATCCCACGAACTCCTATTCACCTTGTAAGACCAAACTCAAATGGCTCCTGAAGAGAGAGGTCTTCCTCAGTTGCTTTGGGAAGAACCCTTCCTTTTATCTTCACCCAACGCTGTTAACACTGTACCCCACTGTAACAACCATCACTTTGTACGATGGTAGTCTGTGATAAGGACTGCCTCCACGGGTAGAGTGGATCCCAATGCCTAGCCCTGTATCCTCCAGGATATCTATAAATGTTTAAAAAAAAAAATCAATCAACGGATCACATCTTCCCACCATGCCCCCCCCACACACACACATACACATTGCCAGGACCTGTGGTATTTGTAGATCACAAGCAGAGGTAATCTTAAAGGGAATCCTAGAACCTTTAGATATCTTCTTTCCTGAACAAGTGTGCCAGTACTTGTATGCTCATAACAGCCCCACATGGTCTGACTTAGGTCCCTGACCCCTCTAGCCCAAAGTATTTTGGTTGTCTTAATCAAAAGGCAAAGCTTTCTCAACAGTCTGTCCACTGTGCCACTTACAACTAAAGAAATACTTGACAGTAAACATTTGAGAAAAACAATCTTCACAAAGGTTATCTAGTGTGCTAGTCCCATCTGCAGTGCACCCCCCCCCACCCCCAATCTAGCCGCCCATTTCTGGAAGGGCCCTTGACACTTTCATGCAGTCTGGTCCCACATATGTCTCTGTCCAGGCTCAGGGCTGGCTTTTTAATGACTTCATTCTTTCTCAATCTCAACTGTGTTCCAACTGAGCAGGATTTCCATAGAAAAAAGGCCAGTGCCTGTCTTGGAGTAAGGCTGGAACTGTGGTTGGAAACCCACTTGGACCTGATGGGGATGTTGCTTTACAAAGCTAATAACCAGAGGAACAGAGTTCTGTCAGTCCTACATGTCTGCACACACAGACACACACACACACACAACACCCCTCAGAATCCATCACTTGGCCCACACCCAAGAGTAACACAATGACCTTCTTCTAGAGATAAAGAAAGCACAGAAGGTAACCGCTAGTCCCTCGTCTGAAGTATGGAAACGCATATAGGCACGTGTGCAAGACTAGAAGTTGGGGGTGCCAAAGGGGGTCCTGACTTGGACTTAAGCATCTGTTTAGCTAAAACTTGGGGAACATAAGAGAAGTCTCATCCACAGAAAAGAGGCACCAAGTGATAAATATCATGAGTACTGTGAGAAAGGGATGAACTAAGCAGCCACAAGGCCAGCCCCTGGCAGGGCGCTTTGAGGCCTGATCTTGGAAGAGATACAGAACCAGACAGGTGCAACCTGCATGAGCCTAGCATCATTTCACAGAGCATCTGGAGAGGTAAGAAAAAATGCAACCAAGATGAGGGAGAAACAGAGCGCTTCTAAAGTGCAGCCTTCCTGGAGACAGGGCCCCTGACTCCCTGGGCTACCTCCGCTGCCCCTGTGCTGGTATTCAAATCAGAACGAAGAAAGCGGTTTGCAGAAACCCGAGTCCCATACCACTGGGCTCCTGGGGAACCCACTGCTGATCTCGCTGTTGTAAGGTGAAGCCCACACCTTAGCTAAGCTCACTCCAGAATCGGTGTTATTCTATCACCAGTGGGGACAAGTGACCTTTTGTTCAATCGCCGAAAGGAGGCAAGGTTGGGTGTTGAAGACATTCATTCCCTTTGAGCCTCAAGTAAGGAATTGCAGAAATGTTTCCCCCTTGTTTTTTAAACTCGTGCCACCAATTAACATGGCCTAAGAGAGGAGACAGGAAGGAAAGGAAATTTCTGGGAATTCCAGAAAGTCCCTTAAGCCCCACGAGCCGGTGGCTGGCCGTCCAGAGGATCACAGCCGGAGCTGGGACGGGATGGGAGAGTTGAGTCCAGAGTGGTGGGGGTGCGGGTCAAGGCTGGGGGTGAGGGGCGGGGGGAACAGGGAACTGTCTCCCGCGCGTCCCCATCGCCTGACCCGGCTAGGGTCCTGGCCGGGTCGGGGAAATGGGACGGCGGCGGCAGTCGCTCCTGGCTACTCACCCTCCTGCTGGGCGCCCCGGGTGCCCTGGCGCCGCCGCCCGAGAGCAGGGTGACGGTGGACGTGGAGCGCAGCATCCCGCAGCAGCGGCCGGCGGCTGGCCCAGAGCGGCGCTGCCCCCGGCAGAATAAGCGCGCGGAGCCCGCCCTGCGCGGGGGCGGTGCAGGCTGGGACCGAGGGGGCGGTGCGGGCCGGTAGCAGCTCCGGCTGCGGCGGGGCGGGGCGGGGCCGGGGGAGGGGCCCCAGCGCGCTCGCCAGACCCGTCCTGCTGCATTCTCCCCCCCCACCCCCCCGCGCAGACCCGGCCCGAGTGGCGCGCCGTCTTCTGCCCGTGGCGCAGTGCCCGCCCGGGGTCCCTCCCGGGGCAAGCGGGAGCCCTAGATACTCTGGACGCCCACGCTCTGTCTCTTGCTTGCGGTGTCAAGGTCCCCTGCCTGTTCATCCTCACGGTACTCAGTGGCCCACCGCCAACCCCCCAGGAGCCGCATCTCTGGAACCCTCAGAGATGTCATTCATTATTTACTGTGTCTCGTCCAGCACCAAATCAATCTACTGGCGCTGTCTGTCCTCATGATGTTTGCAATCTGGTCGGGATACCTAGGGGCGACAGGTGTTGGTACTTTGGTAGAAGGGGAGATACCAACAGGAGCACGCAACAGGCCCCTGGGAGCTGTCCCGTGCAGGGAGGCGGTGACGAATCTAACACCTGAAGGAGCTAACACCTGGCAGGAGCCAGCCAGGCGCAGAATGTTTATCACAACTGCTCATATTTATTCAGTGATTACTGTGGTCCCAGCCGGCAAGCACTTTGCATATATAACTCATTTAATCCTTGCAACCACCCTCTGAGGCAAGCACTATTATTTTCCCGTATCCCCATTTTGCAGATGAGGACACTCCCCCACCCAGAGATTGAGTAACACAGCAGAAGCCTCACCAGCTGGCAGGGGCAAAGCTAGGCTGGACCGCAGGGTCGGATCCCACGGCTCTGCTGCACCCCTCCCCCAGCAGAGGGAGGCGGGGGTTACAGACCAAAGGAACTGGCATATGCAAAGATGGGCACCAGGCAAGAGAAGGTGTGGTGTATTTTTTAGGTCCTTAAACTATCACAGTGTGAGGGGCCCTGATGGGGGCAAACGGAGAAGCAGCAGCAGGAGGCTGAGCCAGGTCACGAAGAGCCTGGTAGACTCAGCTTAAGGGTTGAACCTTTATCCTGAAGATAATGTGTCTTTCAGCAGGGAAAGACAATCTCTCTCTACTCACTCTTCAAAGCCCGGGTCCAACACTGCCTCCCCATCAAGCTCTCCAGGGCCCACTTGCCCTGAACACTCACACTCATGAACCTAGCAGCTCTTTGGCAACTTGTCTTCCATTAGAGGTGTGTGTGTGTGTGTGTCCCCTTCCCCAGAGGCCAGCTTCCAGAGGGTGAGGGCCAGGCCTTGCCCTTCTCTGAACCCCCAGTGTAGCACTAACATGAAAGATACTCAAAAACTGAGGCTGCGCAGATTCCCGAATGCTCCTGAGGGACTCCATCATTCCACAGATGAGGAAACTGAGGCCAGAGTTTCTAAGCAACGGTCCCAAAGTCACCTCACCTGCTGTCATCACCACCACTCCTGGGCCTACGTTCTCCATGCCCTGTATGCATTTTCTCATCCAATTCTCACCATGACCCCAACAGACGGATACTGTCACTGTCCCTATTTGGCAAACGAGGCGCAAGGACATCAGGTTAACTGGTGAATAGACTGGAGCTAAATCTGGAGTGTTCTAACTTCCAGTCTGCTGCCTTTGGACCACCCTCTCATCCCCTACCCTTCACGATAGGTCTCTTTGTATCCTACTTCCGCGCAGCCCCATCATCCTCAGAGAGTTTTATAAAACTGAAAGCTGGGTCTGCTTTTCAATAAATAGTGACGGTGGTCAAAATGTGGCCATTGAAAGCCAACACAGGTTAGAAATATCTGCCTGGTTATCTCAGCAGAAAGGAGCTCTGTTAAGTTTTGTTTTGTTTTGTTATGTTGCCCTAAGGAGAAAGGAAATGGGCTGCCCTTCAGACAGAGTCAGAATAGCCTGGCATCATCAATGTTTATTTCCATGATGGCAACCTCCCAAGTGACCACCCAAGATGGAGTCAGCATTAGAAAGGACATGTGGTCCATGGATTAATCTTCCCTCTACCTACCCAAGTCTTTTTCATACTGTTAACATATTACTTTCCATGCTTTATTACAGTTTACTACAAAAGCAGCCAACGGCACATCAGCCTGTGAGCTCTTTGTTGTAACTGGACTGCATTTACATCTCTGCCTAGAGCAGTAACCTGCATGTTGCAAGTACACACTAAGTGTTGAATAATGTTGAACAATGAAATGATATTAGAGAGCAACAGTGCAACTCACTCAAGGTCAAACAAAACAGAAACCCAGCTTCTAGGGTGGGCAAAGGTCTCCAAGGAGTTTGCCAGCAGAAGTAGTCAGAGCCCCAGGACTATCCCAGTTAGGAAAGTCCCCCACACTGGCTGTCACTGTGTTTGGACACAGTGTTGGCTGTGATTGGACAGATACCACAGTCCCTCCCTACTAGGCCAACACATATGGAATTGCAAGAGAGAGGAGAGTGGGGAGCCCCCAGCAATGTGGGAAAGGAGAAAGATGGGGAGTGGGAAGGCAATTTGGGATTGAGAAATCAATGGAAAGTATATCTAAAATGGAAGAAAAAAATAAACAAAGTCATAGTCGTGAGTTTCTATGAACAGTTCTGGGAGGAAAAGATGGAAAGGAAAGATTGACTCCTTTCAAAAGGGGAATTAAAAGTGAGCACTTCTGCTCTAGTCAGATGTCCTCTACAGCCTACAGAACTGAAGGGTTGGATGGGGCAGGTGTGAGAGGGGTAGAGGCAGGGCTCTGGGGTGGAAGGTCACCCTGTTCCCTTTCAACATTCCTCCCATCTACTCCGGGCCCACCGTGAGCTTTGGTAGCCAAGGACCACTGCTGTTCTGGCAGAAGGGAACAAGACCTATGACAAGACTGCCTTAGTTGCCATCCTACCCATCCACAGTAGCAGTCACACATTCCTAAGAGCTGTCCTGAATTTCCCTGCTGAAGCACAGGTCTATAGAAAATTCCAGATGTCTGTATAGACACTCTTTATTCTCTTGAAATCAACCACTGAATTGAACCTCCTTCTTTCACCCTACTTCTAGAATGCTCTCATATCTTCCCTGCCTCTGCTTTCAGAATTGTCCTTATCACTCTCTGCTGCTCCCAAAACTCTCCACTGGCATCTTTAGTTGAGGGGCTAACGAGGGGATCCACTTCTCCAGCAAAGTCATGAGCCTCAGAGACTGTTGACTTGATATTTCTTGGCAGAGACAATGAGAAATTGAATTGCTGGACAAGGACACAGGGTAGGTGAGGCCAAGCAAAGCCAGGTTTCCTGCTACTCTGTGCCCTCCTCACTCTTATGTCTCTGAAGCTTCCCTTTTCTCCCTCTGCCATTCAGCTGTCACAGTCCTGGCATATTCTCCTGTTCTGAATGCTAAACAGAAAGCAAATGTTCACAATAAAAGACAGACACATTTCCAACCCAAGGACAAGAGTATTGAATTATAGAGCAGCTCTGGCTGAAGTAGAACAAGAACTACCCCATGTTCATGGGGCGTTGGAGAAGAAGAGGGCAGGCTCCAGAGATAAGCAGACCAAGAGGAACCCAACACCCTGGCCAAGTCACCCAGATACACACCATTTATAAACCTGTCTAGACATGGGGCTGGAAGCCGCTGCTGGTCCACTCTGGGGAATCCAAGCTCATTGAAAATAATCCTGCCCTCACCAGTTAACTCGTGCACAGATGAACCACTGGCAAAATATAATAAGCTCATTCACTGAACAAATATGAAGGAAGTCCCTACTGTGTACCAGGCATTGGGGACACCAAGATGAAGACCACTCCCATTTTCCAGGTGTTCATTTATAATCAATTTGAGAAGACAGGCAGGTACTTAGTAAAGTAAAATAGTATCTACCCCTTCGATGGCACTCTCTGCATTCAAACGTTTCCAAATACACCAACTCATTGAACCTTCTGGGCATCTCCATGAGGAAGGTGCAGGTCTGTCTCCTGTTTTGCCGAGGAGGAAATCACAGCCCTGGGAGGTGGTGTGACTTGTCCATGGTACCAGAGCTAGTAAGGGGTGGGGCTAAGTAAGCTCCCATCCAGCAGCATGGCTCCAGCTTCCTGAGGCCAGCCAGCTCACTCTGATACTGGGTGGAAGCAGACGTGAGAAAGTCCAAAGCACTGTGGTGGGCAGGGGAGAAGGGGGGGGGCAAACTGTTCCTCGAGCAGAGAGCAGAAAGCCTTCCCCAGGAAGGCAGCATGGGGGCTGGCCCCAAAGGATGAGAAGGAAAGGTCAGGGCATCCAGGGCCAGAGGAAACCAAGGGGTCAGAGAGTCTGGGAAATACTGTATTATCTAGTTTAGCTTGACCTTCGGAGCAGAAGGGACTGGCCAGTAGAGCTCAGATTGCCAAGGCCTTGAATAAAGTTGAGAATCAATCCACAGGTGGAGGGTACTATTAAAGGTTTGCGAGCAGGGCAGTGATGTGCTCAGGCAGCAGAGATAAGAGACTGGATGGAAGGCAGAGACTGCAGAGCGAGCATTTTGGCATCTGCTGAAACGGTATTGATGTGAGACAAAGAGGCTCTGTACTAGGGCCACCAGCAGCGGAGGAAAGGAAAGGAGGGGAGGAATTCAAACGGCAGAAAATCAACAGCACTGAGTGACCTAGCCCAAGCTGGAGGATTTTTGTGAATTGTAGGTCACCTTAGTGAATAGTCAGCCAATACCTGTATAGCTCCTGAGGGAAGGGGAATCAATAAAGGACACATGATTCCTTTCTCAGCCCCGGGACTTTGCTGTGCATTAAACGCAAAGGGGCAAATCTAAAAACAGGCATCCTTCTGACTTTTCCAAATAGCTCCGTGGGCTTGTAGTAGAAAATTTGCAGGTGCAAAGGCGGAAACCTTACGTATTTATGTTTTCAGGAAGACGTTCTGGTGACTGTCTTTAAGAGGAAGCCGGCTCCACCCAATGTCAAAAAAAAAAAAAAATTCTCACAGAAGGGAAGGAGTAAGTCTGGTGAGAAATGTTAAAGGAATTAGGGCCCTTCCTGAGCAGAGCTGCACAAGGAACATCCCCTTCCGTAACCCAGTGCTTCCTTCCATGAGTAAGTCAGATTTGCCTGAATGCTTCTGGATTGGTGACTTTACAGGAAATCCCATTTGGACTGATCAAAATATGAGTAATACCCGTATTTGCATCTATACCAAAAATGAAATAGCCAATATACAATGGGAAGTGGGTTTTTTTGCTTTTTAAGAAATAAAAAAGCCCTGAGATGTTTAATAAATGTGTATTCATGCAGGATATTGGATCTATTGATGTCATGACTACCATCTTCTCCCAGGAACAGTCTCTGAGCCAAGGATTCATATGATTACCGAGGAGGTGTTCCGAAGGGAAACCAGGAAGGGAGTGGGGACAGAGGAAAAAGAATAAGCAAGCAAGGACACCATTTTAGGGAAAGTTCCAGATCCAGCCTGATGCTGTGGACATCTCTGGAGTATACAGTGCACCTCAGAGGTAGTCACGCTTTAAGACAAAAGGGTGTTTGTACTCTTACACCGGCCAGTCATTCCCTGGTGTGGGGGTGAAGGGGAGGGCAGGGAAGGAGGTATATGGCTCCCAAGCACTGTGGAACTCTATAGGGGCAAGAACCTCCATGGCCACAGGAAATCCTCTGAAAGTCACAGGTACAAACTATTAGCATCAAAACACATGGTTAACAGTTAGGAAAGAGACACTCAGAGCTGATAAAAGAGGGCCGAGGAGATTGAGGTGGGCACCAACCATGTCCACGACATCTATGTATTGTGTCTCTATAAAATCTAGATGTACATGCTGATACCAATGGGTGTGTAATATGGCATGGCTCAGAGTAAAGATCACAGGTACAGCAGTAACCACAACCACCGTGTGGCCTGGAGAGTCCGGTATAAACCAGTCTGAACACAGACATTCTGAAAGATTCAGAGGAAGGACCCCTCGATCTACAGAGGGGAGAGGCAGGATCCAAAAAACCAAGAGGCTGGAGAATCTGACAAGAGGGAATGTGACAGGAATAAACCTATGGTCCTCACCTTGGGTCCAAAGTCAACAATGGCACCAGGAGCAGGGAGAGGAGACCCCGCTCAGCAGCGTCATGTACTAAAGACACATGTGGAACTCAGCTTGGCCAGTAACTCCACAGAAGCCCACCTTTCCATGACCCAGAACATCTCACCTAATTTCACAATACATTAGAGGAAGGCAGGGTCCGGACCAGAGAGGCAAGAGGCCCTGCTGTGTTGTGTGAACTACACCAAGCCTAGAGTGTGGCCTTTGATTCTGGGTGCCACAATTTTTTTTAAAAGATTTATTTATTTGATAGAGAGAGAGAGAGAAAGAGAGGGGAAGCAGAGGGAAGAGGCAAAGGGAGAGGGAGAAGAAGGCTCCCTGCTGAGCAGGGAGCCCAACATGGGGCTCAATCCCAGGACCCCGAGATCATGACCTGAGCTGAAGGGAGACGCTCAACCGACTGAGCCACCCAGGCACCCCTGGGCACCACGATTTAAAGAACGTGGACCACTCAAATGATTTTAGAAGAACATGACACAGATGATCTATGAACTTGGCATCAAATAATGGGAGATGCAGGTGACAAAACTGGGAATGTTGTCTCTAAAGAAGGAAAGACCTGGGAACATGTTAGTGCCTTCAATTCTGTCCCTGTGACAGAGCAGTTAGACATGTTCTGCGTGAACCAATGTATAGAATGGGGCTCAGAAAGTAAAAGCTACAGGGAGATGGGGTTCAATGTAATCTAAGGGATATTCCAAGAGCCAGAGCTAGCTGAGGAGAAGGACTAGAGAGGAGAACTTGGGGAGGGGGAGAGTGATGGGCAGGGCCCACTCCAGAGGTAGGTGGGACACTCACCATCACCGGAATGTGGCTGCATGAACTGTCCCCAGGCCCACTCTGCACTGAAACCACATGAGGGACTTTCTAATAATACCTTTCTGGGATGACAAACAGAAGTACATATTCTGATAAGCTTCCCAAACTTTTGCCAGCATTTGTATAAGACCAGGGTCTGGAACCACTGATGGATACATCTCGTCAAGGATGTCTAGAGGGAGCCCAGGCATCAGCTAGGGAAGGAGGCACAGAGAAGATGCATGTATTCCCTTCAAATCCTAGACATCTCTGGCCCTGGGACTGTGGGATTCTAGGTTTTACATCAGAGAAGTCAGTCCAAGGAACACTATTTGATAGAGAACACAGGCTTTGGAACCAAACGAACCTGCGTTTACATTCAGGCTTCTGCTGGGAAGTCCTGAGCCAGTTGTTGCTACTTTCTAAACCTCAGTCTTCTCACCTGTGAAATGGGAGCTCAGCCTCCACCTCTTAGAGTCATTGTGAGGCTTGAACGAGAGTACGGAATATAAACGCAATGACTATAGCCTGTGAGGTCCCTTCTGAAAAAAAGCAGGAATCACCTGGTCATTTTGGGGGTAATGATGAGCGTGAAAGAGAATGGAACACTCCTTAGATTTGGAAAAAAATTCTTCAAAGCAAATACATTGAAAGTTCTATCCCAGTGCGGAGGGAAGACATTCAGAAAAGAATAAATGCCATTATTTCCCCGTGTTTGGTTTGCTCTATAAAGAAGGACTAATATAGAGAATTTATCTGCTCTTAGCGTGTATGAAAGAGGATCGTACGACTTCAAAACAAAACAGCATTCGTTAGTTTTCAATTCTAAGGGGGCCAATGATACTAACATTCCTGCCTTTATACCTCTAATGAATTCATGCAAGCAGGCTTCCTCGAGAGCTGTGAGGCAAATATCAAGTTTACTATAAAACATGACATGGGGATATGAACGATGCTCCAAATTCAGTTTGTGCTGCTCCCAGTACCCAGCTGGCCCCATCCCGCCTGCAGGCGGGGCCTTTCTGTTGTGACCACAGTCACTGGGTGCAGGGCCTTTGTATGAGGTTGGGAAGGGTGTTCACAGAGACAGGACTTCAGGCTGGACAATCTAATGTTCCTCTTGGTAAGCTGGGCCCCCAATGTGGGGCTGTGCCCACCAGAGGAAAGGACACCATTTCTAACCCACACACAGCCATATGGGCCCAGCTATCGCTGGGCACGATCCTCTCCCCACAAAAAAGCTATTTCTGCCCTAGCTTTCCCCACTTCAGCTGATGGCGGCTCATTCCAGAATCCCGGGAGGCATCCTTGACTTCACCTTCGTCTCATACCACACCTTTTATCTATCCAGCTTTACCTTCAAAACAGGTCCAACGTCTGACGCCTTTTACATCACCACCCCCTCTCCCGTGGATCCTTCAAATACGACCTCCTCGCTGGCCTCTCTGCTCCTACCCCCGCACCCCTCTAGTCTCTTGACAGCACAGAGGCCGCCGGGATCCCTGTGAACCCACACTCCTCTGGGCAGACCCTTGCAATGACTTCACAGCTCCTCAGACAAAAGCCTGAGTCGTGGGCCTTTGGTTTGTGTCTGTCTCCCCAAAGATCCAAGGTTTAGGAGGCACAGGTCTGTTTTGTTTATTCCTCGAGCCCAGAGTCTGCAGCACTGCCTGTCACCAAGTAGGCATCAAGTAGAGCAGTCTTGAATGAGCGAGGGGTCTTCCCACCGTCCCCAGGCCTCCAGCGTACTCAGTCCCGTGAGGTCCCTGCACCTCTGGATGGGAGCCTCCAGGGCTCGCCGGCTCTGGAGAAACACCCCCTTCTGGTCTAGACCTGCCTCTGACATGGCTGTGGCGGCAACACGTCAGCTCAGGCCCTCCCCTGCAGGAACGTCAGCCATCTCTCAATAAGTCAGAACTTTAGAGAACAAAAGGAACTCCTGATCCAAACCTACACAAAGCCTTGCAGCAGGGAAGTAGAAAGGCTGGGGAAAGACAGGGGAGGAAGGAAAGATTTCTATAGCAGTGAAAAGGAGGGAATTAATCACTCCCTCAGCTGTGTTAACCCGTGTTAACCCTTGATTGAGCTCATTCCTCCCCACGTCTCCATCACCCTCCTCAACGGGGAGCAAGCTTCTGAGACCACACCTTCATGAGCAGACATCTGTGTGGCCCAGACACGGACACAGCTGCCGGTCACAGGTGCCAATCCTCCAACCTGCGATGACCGGGCAGGGGTGGGGGAAGGGTCCGGGAGGCCACAGCTTCGGTTCCCTAGACACACTGCTCTCTCTCTGCGTCCACACAAACATGTTGGGGCAGCCCCATCCCTCCCTCTTAGCCAGGGTCCCACGGCCATGAGCCTCTATGAGAGAGCCACTCAGCTCCCCCTGTGCCTGTCAGAGCTAAGGGCAGGGCGTGCATTTCTTGAGTCTGCGTGAGGCAGATGGGATGGGGTCGGGATGGGGTCTGCTCATACAGACAGCAAGGGAACATCAGGTCTGACCCAGCTGCAAGGGGCTGATGAGGGTGAGTTTAGCTGAAAGACGGGGATTGACTTGCAGTCATGGCCCCAGACTGGGAGCAAGGAGTTGAAGGTCAAACAGCTGCTCGTTCTATCAGGGAGGCTGAGACCAGCACCAGGAATCCCTGGAAAGGTCAGGGAAGCCCCAGGGCGGCCTCCGGGAAGCTGCAGGCATGGAGCAAGGCTCAGGAGAGATGACCAATGTGCCCTGGTACGCCTGGGATTTTCTCGGCTTCGGCAGTGGGAGCCCCTTGTCCCAGGGAACCCTGTCAGTCCCCTGCGAACCAAGACCAGAAGCAGAGAGCAGAGCCCCAGGAGCAAGGCCAGACCCTGGCGTTGGAGGGGACGCAAGGAAGATACAAAGCAGTGACTCCAAAAGAACGACCAAGACATAAAACCCTGTTGTAAGAACCAGAACAAATGAGAGAAATTGGGCTCAGAAAGGTGAGATGAAGTCCCTTCAAGAAGGTTAAAACGTTCCATTACCAAAAAAAAAGTTTTTAGAAAGCTCTACATGAAACAAAAGTAGGCAAATTTAAAATACAACTTATTGCCTTAAAGTAGATGGAACATCTTCTCAAGATTTATAACTATGCAGTGTTTCTCCAACTTAACCAACCACAGGACCTTCCCCATCCATGGAATAACTAATACACAGAGCTCATTGGAAGCTAACAAATCAGACTGCTGGGGACGGTCCTAAGCTAGCTTTCCAGAAATATGCCTAATCTAGGAAGAGAAGTTCACACAGAATCTGGTTATGTGAGCTAATTATTGTCTGGCTCAGAGAGGCCGATCAAGAGACCAAGCCTCAGTTCTAGACAGGACATCCAGAATTGAGCACCGCTCTTTCCCACACTGGTGAGTCAGCAGTCGTCCATTTATCAGAGGTTCAGTTGCTGCTACTGATTGCAATTATTGGTCATAACATGTGTCCCTGCTGAAGGTCAACTTCCTGACACCCCTTTCCCCAGAGACGTACATTTGTACGTCCAACGAACCTGAGGAGTGTGGTGAAGAGAAACCACCAAGCCCACAGCCAGAGCTGGCACTAAACACCTCAGTCTTCTCACCTGTGACATGGGAGCTCACCCTACCACCTCTTAGAGTCTTTGTGAGGCTTGAAGGAGAGTACGGAATATAAACAGTGACTACAGCACGTGAGGTCCCTTCTGAAGAAAGGCGCGTAGATAGAGGTCCCCTCAGTCATGATTTCTATGGCTTCCATATTTGTCCTGACCACGGCCTTGGGGGAAGATGGATGGCAGTCTTCTTCAAAGGCAGTTTGCACTCCTTTGGAGGCATCACTGTCACAGGACAAAGACGAAGACAAAGGGCTTACGTCCAGGTTCTTATCAGGAAGAAGTATAGACTGCCCTGAGGAGTGGTGGACAGACTGATACACTGGCTTCCCGTGGTGGCTCTGACCTGAGGTCATGTTTCCTCTCTGGGGCTTCACACCTCCCCATGATAACTCAGGGCCTTTGCACAGGATGTGCTCTCAGGCTGCTTTGCAGCTTTGACATTCCAAAGCCTTGATAAACAGAATGATTCCCCAACATTTCTAGATTGTTATTTACTCGGGTCACAAACCGCCATCTTCTCTAAGTCATCAACAGTTTATCCTTATAATAGGTGAAGCCCCTGGGGCCCAGGGCGGCCGTGCAGGCTAGGTTCTGGAGAAAACTGGGCACGGGTCCTTCACTGGACATTCAGTACCACAGGAGGAGCTGCCTCCGTGGTAGGTCCCGCACCCACCCCCATCCTCCAGCCTGCCAGCCCAGGACTGTTTTGACTTACTGTAACACATTCTGCACCTTTACCCCTCTGTGCTTCCACATGTCTTGGGTTCCCTAGGACCCACACTATGAGGCAGGCAAGTATGCAGGAAGGTTTCAGGGATGTCTTGAAGAGACCCACCTGTCGTGGAGTAGGGGAAGCAGGGCTGGGAGAGGGAGGGGCGGCCTTGTGGTGTAGGCACACCAGAGGCTGCGGCTGATCCCCTGGGGTGCCCTGGAGTAGGGATGCCCTTCAGAGCTGTGCCCAACTGAGGCAAGGAGGTGGGGCCTTTGCGCACCCCCCCCCCCCGCCCCGCACGGATCAGTCCCCTGGGGAGGAGTCAAGGGCAATCCAGTGAGCCACGGACAACTGGGAGGCCCCTGAGGGAAGGAGGGAAGCAGAGGGGAAGAGCCAGGGGCAAGCTGAGGTTTACAGTCGCAGAGCTGCGTCCTGCTTCAGATGTCATCAGGAGAGTTATTTCCACACAGATCTCTGAAAACCCTATCTCTCCGTGTTTATTATCTCCCCCAAACAACAGTCTCAGCGAATAAGAAGACAGACATATCGTAAAGGCCAGGCGTTTCCTCCCGCCCCAGTTTAGATTTGAGGACAATGCATTTACGACTGTTGCACCACACGGGCCAGCACATATACTCTGAAAATAGGAAACAGCCCGATGAGAGGGGGCTGGGGGGCTGCTTGCCTGCATCCTGTCTCCCACGGGGCCAGGCCCTGCCGGATACCCCACGAGAAGCCCACTTCCGTCCTCGCCATCCCCTCGCTCAACAAAACCATCCAGGAGGAAAACATTTCCCCGTCTTGGGTGGAGAGAGAGACCTTTGTCCCGCCTAGATGAGGACGAAAGGGGGAAGTACAGTATGACCAGCATGACCCGACACTTCCAAAGCTCCAGTGTTCCCTCCACATGTCCACACAGCCTCCCCAACATGGCTCTGTTCAACGCGTTTGTATTCAGATCACTTTATTTCATCTTGCTGAAAACCCTACAGGGTACAAACAAATGTGAACTTGCCATGAGTTAAAACCCCTGAAGGCATCACTATCTGTTATAAACACTTGACTAAAAGAAAGCCTCGAGGGTCACCTGGGTGGCTCAGTCGGTTAAACAACTGCCTTCAGGTCAGGTCATGATCCCAGGGTCCTGGGATGGAGTCCCATGTGGGGCTCTCTGCTCAGTGGGGAGCCTGCTTCTCCCTCTCCCTCTGCTCCTTCCCCCTTTTCATGGCTCATTCTCTCTCAAATAAATAAATAACATCTTAAAAAAAAAAAAGTAAAAGAAAGCCTTGTCAGTTCAGCTGGTCTGGTATATCACTCTGGTTGGACCATGTGGAATGAGATCAGAATAGAAGCCATCTTAGCCAACTAAAACCCAAAATCAATCGCACTGTTTGGCAGAATGGCTTATCTCCGTTCATGTATTTCGCCTCTATTCACCTAGAAATTGAATGGTAAATGTATTGCGTAGGCTGTATGGTATGGGATGTGTCGAGTACTGTCTTAGGGCTGTAGGAAATGTGAGGATGTGTAGGAATCATCCCCTGCCCTGGGGAAGCTTCCAGTGGAAAGGAATGAGATATGTGGGCTGCTTGAAGGAATTATGCACTTGGAGCCTAAGATGGTAGCGAAGTACGCACAGGCAAGGAGAATGGGCAGGAGGATGGCTCTGCACAGAACCTTGTGTTGCCATGAAGTTTGCCATTAAATTTCATCCCAAAGGCTCTGGGGAGCCACTGAAACCCTTTAAGCAGAGGAGTCCCATGGTGCCATGTTGCCATCAGACTGTCAGGGGCCCAGAAGAGACTATGAACAGACAGGGTTGAAGGCAAAGCACAGGGCTTAGAGAGCCACAGATCTCTAGCGATCAGCCCATGCCCCACAAGAGAGGCTCGGTGACTGTTGAAGAATGAATGAGTGCGGGAGGGTGGAGGGGACGGGGGGAGCTGGAGGATGTTGCGCAACAGCAGAAGAAATGGGATCTCTGGAGAGGACAGGAATTGGGACCTCAGGAAGTTTGGAACGTGTTTAGAATACCCACCATGAGAATCCAGGAGTTAATAAGCAAACGATGGCTAACAGGTGTGGCCATCATTAAATGCCTTCGGAGAAATGCACATCAAAACTGTGACAGGATACCGCTTCAAATACACAGGAATGGCTCTCGTCAAAAAGATGAACAATAACAAGCATTGGCAAGGATACAGAGAAGCGAGAACCTTCCTGCAGCACTGGTGGGAATGTCAAATGGCTCAACCACTCTGGAAAACGGTCTGGCAGTTCCTCAGACAGTTAAACATAGACTTAACATGGGACCCAGCACGTCCACTCCCGGTATCTACCCCAAAGAAATGAAAACATACGGCCACTCACAAATTTATATACAAATGCTCATGGCAACATTATTCATAATAGCCAAAAAGAGAAACCACCCAAATGTCCACCAGCTGATAAACAAATAGACAAAATGTTTTATACTCATACTGTGATATTGTGACTTCTAATAAGAAATATAGGAGCACCTGGGGGGCTCAGTCGTTAAAAGTGTCTGCCTTCAGCTCGGGTCATGATCTCAGGGTCAGGTTCTCCGTTCCATTGGAAGTCTACTTCTCTCTCTGCCTGCCACTCTACCTGCTTGTGCTCTCTCTCTCTCTCTCTCTGACAAATAAATAAAATCTTTATAAATGAAAAAATAAATAAATAAAATGTGGAGCCAAGTTCAATGGGTACATGTAGGTGGGCAGTGAAGGTCACGTCAGTCCTTGTCTCGGGATCAATCACAGGCTGGGTCAGAGCAGTCCTTATTGCTTGAAGGGGTAGTTTCCATTTCCCTCATCGGATGCTTTGCCCACAGTGTCTTTTGCCTGAGTTGGGATAAGCTGGAAAGAACTTAATCAATTAGAAAGTGCAGACTGACTAAGGTCAGAACGGGAGGTAGTAAAAGTCTTCTTTCAGACTGAACACAACTTGTGGGATCTCATGTCTCCAGATAAATAGTATCAGAAAGCTATCTCCAAGCTTCTGCTTGGGTCATGCTCTCTAGGTCCTGGGATCGAGCCCTCCATCAGGCCCCCTACTCAGCAGGGAGTCTGCTTCTCCCTTTTCCTCTGCCCCTCCCCTTGACTCATGCTCTGTCTCTCTCTCTCTCTCTCTCAAATAAATAAATAAAATCTTTAAAAAAATACATACTAACCACATATTTGTGAATAAAAAGTTGACATACACACACACACACACACACATATGCATGCATGCGCGTGCACACACACACACACACACACACACACACACACTGAGGACCAGGCCGTGGGCAGGTCTAGCGTGGGAATAAGGTGACTGCAACAGAGGCGAGCAGTCTTTCTCTGAGCAGCCCCGGCAGCTGAGGGAAGAAAGCAGGTGGAAAGACAGTAGTAACTAAGGATAGCTAATATTTGCTGAGAGCGTCTATGATCCAGGGACTACAGAAAGCTTTACCCACATTATCTCATTATATGTACAAATACACACATATAATTATTCATCCCATCCTGCCCTATGAGGTAGGTGCTCTCATAAATCCCAGCGAACAGATAAGGAAATTGAGTTCCAGAAAGAGGAAGTAACCTGCCTAGGGTCCCACAGGCCGTAACAAGGAAGGCATGGGGACAAGGCCCAGGCAGCCTTCCCCTGAGCACAGGCCCTTAGCTCTGGTCAAGGTGACCTTCACGGAGGGTGAGGGCTGGAGGCACAGGTGGAGGTCAAGGAGAGTGGGATGGCCGAGTACTGGAAGGGCCCAGGTCCCTGTGGTCTCCATAAAGACGAAGGACTGGTTCTGTGAGGGCGACAGTGGCGTGTAGAGCTGGAGCATAAACTAAGGAATTTATGGTTCCAGCTCTGGCTTCCTTCTTGGAGACGTGCCACATTCCAAGGCGTGGAGTCCGTGAGGCTGAACAGAGAGCACAGGGATTGGTCATGGGGCTTGGGCTGTGAGGGCAGGCTGCTCATTATCCCAGATGGTGAAATGATGGAAGTTTTCCAAATCTCGAAATTCTACGAAGTTTGAAGGGATGTACATGCCAAGGGCATATCTCAGGGGGAAAGTTGAGGGGAACTCTGTCACTTACCAGCCAAATGTGGAGACCAAACCTGCGAGAACTAGGACCCTAAAGGATACAATTACCTCAGCCTGTGGCTCCCAAACTTGCCATCACCAAGGGCAGCGTTCAGGAATATCCTCCAAGAATAGCACCTTTGGACAGATTTTGACTATTCGATCACATCTTCACGCGTAATTCTTTTTCAACACTTTCATTAACTGGAGAGACTCAGAGTTGCCAGTTAGAGCTTCCGACCAGTGGAGACCACCACCCTTGCTGGCTGGGTTGCCAGAAGCTACGGGCTGGGAACCACGGATCTCATCAGCCAAGGAGGCAACACTCGGGAAGCTGTAGAATATTTTTCTGCCAAGCTTTCCAGAGTAGTGGAATGGCCTGCAGTCCCCCCTGAGAATCTCTGCAGCCCCTCGGGATGTACCGGCCTGGGTCAGCAACCTTGACCTCGCCTTGTCTCCTGTGGTTAGGGGTGGCTTGTGACAGATCTGTGGAGGGTTGGGACAGCTGCGGATCTGGCCAGGGCTTGGGACCCTGGAGGACAAGGTGCTGCTTATTTAATTACCGAATGAAGCCTAGGGCATCGAGATTGCATGAAGACCTCTTCCCAGCTTTCTAGAGTATGGCCAAGTCTGTGTGATTTTGTGCCTTTCAGTAAAGGTCTAGTGTCTAAATTGCAATGTCCAGTCAAAATATATAGCGAGCCAGTTTTGGAATTTTTAATTTTTCAAAGAGCCACATTTCAAAAAAGTGAAAGGAAAGAGATAAAATTAATGTCAATAATGTCTTTTAAGTCACTAAATCTAAAATATCATTTCGACACTAATAGTAAGGTTAGTATTTATAATAGTAAAATAGTAATGAGATATTGGATATATTAGGGGTACTAAGTGCTCAAAATCTGGTGAATGTATTGTCGTCTCCACACATTTCAGTTTAGACTAGCTACATTTCAGGGCTCGATAGCCAGTGCCTACACAGCTAGCATTGGGGGGGGGCAGCACAGGGAAGCCTTCCTCAGACCCCAGGCGGTGTTGCCCCTGCTTATTCCAACCACAGGAAAGCCCTTCTCTGAAGGGGCCCTCAGGGATCAGCCAGGCCAGCTACTCAGCCAGAGGGGGGCCCCCTGATAATGCAGCCTGGGGGGTCAGCAGGGACAGACCGGCGGGGGCAGGCCCCTTGGGACAAGTTTTCCTTGTCACTTATGGTGATCCCCTGGGTTTTGGGCGCTTGCACCCGGAGCCGGCCAGCCTCGCTGCCCGCAGAAGCCCCAGGACACATTCCTGTCTGGCCAGAGGGCTCCCAGCCTGCACTCTGGCTCCTCTTCCAGACAGGAGTGTGGTCACTCCAGATGCTCCCCACAGCCCCTCAGCATTGCTGGGGATTCTGTAAGCTCACATGGCCCGTCTCAGGAGGAGGAGGAGGAGCTTGAGCCCCACTGGATGGTCTGTGGGACATGCTAGACTCGTGCTCGGCTATGCCCTCGGTGCTGCCATGAAGGCCTTGAGGTCTCTGTGGGCCTGTGTGTCTCCTACAAGCCTCTTCTCTACAAGTCTCTTCTCTTTTACTGTTGTTGTTTTATGGTCTTAAAAGAGCTGAGTGCGGTATGAGTAGGGTTTCAAGAAGGAGCAGCAATAAGTGAGTTCAACCTGCCGCTTCACCGAAGATTTGTGCCGTCTTGCTGAGTTACTTTGTATCTCTAGGCCTCTTCTCCGTCTCTGGAAAACGCCACCAATAATACATACCTTCCAGGGCTATTCTAGGAATCAAATGAGGCAGCATTTATAAAACACTGTAATAGTAACTGTGAGGCATACGATATGTATTCAGCGCACCACGGTTCCTGTTTCCAGGTACTAGATCCGCTCTGAGACAACGGTCTGAAGGCAGCAAAGAAATACTCAGCCTCGGCTCAAGAAGAACTTCCTAAATTCCTAAACATTAGATCCTGGAGATTATCCTTTGCTGAGGATGTCATCTTCCCACACCCATGAAACCTGAAGATTATGATGGGCAGACAGAATGCGATGGTGACTTTACACACAGTCCTCTTTGGAAGCAGGAACCGAGGGCGATGGCTCTGAAATCACCAAGAATCGGTGCATCTCTGATGAGTCAATATCACAGGGACACGGGACTATGGAGATAAGGCAGCTTACTGTTGCTGGGAATCGGAATTGCTTTATTTCCAGGTGGCAGTTTGTTGGACTATTAGAACTATCTCTGAGCAACTGTAAATATAAAAGTGGGTTATAGCAACAAGTCGTGTAGGGTAACACTGCAAATTGTATTTAGAGCTAGAAAATAAATCTGAATTTAAACAAGGAACCTCCAGCCCTTGGACTGACCACGGGGCCTTCAGGCTAGGATTCTGGACTGCTCAGGCTGCAGAAACACACATCTCCCCAAGGAGCCTTTTTTTTTTTTTTAAGATTTCATTTATTTATTTGACAGACAGAGATCACAAGTAGGCAGGGAGACAGGCAGAGAGAGAGGAGGAAGCAGGCTCCCCACAGAGCAGAGAGCCCGATGCGGGGCCCGATCCCAGGACCCTGGGATCACGACCCGAGCCAAAGGCAGAGGCTTCAACCCACTGAGCCACCCAGGCGCCCCAAGGAGCTGGGTTTTAAAGGGGGCTTATCTATAGAATCTGATATCTTTTTACCCAGGGAGAGTTGATAGAATAAGAAGCTCATGCAAAGAATACTTGGGAATACACAGACTTTGGTGAGAGAGAGAGAGGAACCTCGCTTCTCCGAGTGATCATGCCTGACCATTTTCAGAGGAAATCAGCATATACACTGATGTTGATGTTGGGGGAAAGCAGTTGTATGTGATTTATAGATGATGAAAAAACATTTGACAAGGATCTTTGGCAAAGACTCTTTTTAAAGAAGCTCTGGTTGTGAGGAATGTTCTCCCAGGCACAGAGAACTGGCGAATGGGCAAGAGGGAAGGAGCATTTGTGAACAAGAATTGCTGCTGGAGAAGAACTCGAAATCCTGGAGGCTTCTGGATCCTGGGCTTTGGACCACTCTTTTGTTTCTTCTGAACATTTTCAGTGATTACATCTTCAATGTTTAGGAAAATGAAAATAAGTAAAAAGAAAAATTCCTTGAAATCCTGCCACCAATCTCAGCTTTTCCACGAATGATTTTTGTATAAGAGGAAAGATCTAGAGAAATCTTGCGGATGGAACATGGTACTGTTCCTCCAACAATGCTGAGCTTATGGCCTCTGCATAGAGAGGGATCCCATAGGGCTGGATTTGAGAGGGCCTCAGAAACTAGTCTACTCTGTTATGGATCCACACATGCCCCATCGCAGACATGCTCATGCTATAGGCAAATACTGGCACTCAGAGAGTTCCCTCAGGAAAGGTCAACATCTCACTGGCCTTAGCACACCTTAGCAGGGATCACTTTGCTTTAATAAGGCCACTCTCTAATAAGGCCAATCTTTAATAAGATCACTCTGCTTTAAAAGCAGAGCACAGGGTGCCTGGGTGGCTCAGTTGGTTAAGCAACTGCCTTTGGCTCACGTCATGATCCCAGGGTCCTGGGACTGAGTCCCACATCGGGCTCCCTGCTCCATGGGGAGTCTGCTTCTCCCTCTGACCTCCCCTCTCATGCTCTCTCTCACTCCATCTCTCTCTCTCTCTCTCTCTCTTGCAAAATAAATAAATAAAAATCTTTTTTAAAAAATAAATAATATAAATAAATAAATAACAGAGCACAAGGTTCCAAAGGAAAGGGAAGAAGTCCAATGCCCTAAAAACTGCAAAGAACCATACAAAGAGAGTGTCATAACTGGTCCTAAGCCTGGGATTTTACGTAAAAGTGTAAAAGAGCCTCTACACTGAAGTCAGGTATCAATAGGAATGATCGTCTAAACACATGCAAACATGAGACATGAAGACCCCATACACCTGCCAACTTGTCTTGCAGAAAGATAAGAGGATCACAGCTGATTGAGAAAGTCCTCTGCACTGTGGGATTGTGAGCTAGGGAGTCATTGGGCCAGCTGGCCTGCGACTGGCTAGCTTTTAGAGACTGTCATGGTAGCTGCAATGAAAAAGCATGAAATCCCCCTACAAGGTGAGTGTAATCACACAACTGTGCAGGCACTTTGGGCAACAGCTTGGCATTCCTCAGAAGGTTAAGCAGAGAGTTACCTTATGACCCAGCAATTCCACTCCTAGGTGTGTACCCAAGGGAACTGAAAGCACATGTTCAAATAAAAACTTGTACACTTAGTTCATAGCAGCATTATTCATAATAGGCAAACAGTGGAAACAGCTCAGATGTCCATCAACAGATAACTGGACAAACAAAATGTGGTCTATTCACACAACGGAATCTTATCAGCCATAAAAAAAGAATGGAGTATCAGTACGTGCCACAGAGGTGAACCCTTGAAAGCACCAGGCTAAGTTCAAGTCAGACACGAAAGCTTATATACTGCATGATCTCATGAATGTAAAATGTCCGGAATAGGCAAATCCATAGAGACGGAAAGCTCATTTGCAGTTGCCAGTGCCAGGAGGATGGGGTGGGGAGTTGGGGCAGGGGAATTGGGAGTGACCGGTATGGAAATGGGATTTCTTTGAGGGATGGTGAGGACGTTCTGAAATTAGATAGTATTGATAGTTGCACAACTGTGAGTGTACTAAAAGCCAATGAATTGGGGCGCCTGGGTGGCTCAGTCACTTAAGCATCTGCCTTCAGCTTAGGTCATGATCTCAGGGTCCTGGGATCAAGCCCTATATTGGGCTCCCTGCTCAGCAGAGAGCCTGATTCTCCCTCTCCCTCCCTCCAACTTGTGCTCTCTGGCTCTCTTTCTCTCTCTCTGTCAAATACATAATATCTTTAAAAAAAAAAAAAAAAGAATTGCATACATTTTAAATGGGTGAATTGTATGGTATGTAAATTTTTTTTTAAGATTTTATTTATTTATTTGACAGACAGAGATCACAAGCAGGCAGAGAGGCAGGCAGAGAGAGGAAGGGAAGCAGAATCCCCACCAAGCAGAGAGCCCGACGCGGGGCTTGATCCCAGGACCCTGAGATCATGAAACGAGCCGAAGTCAGAGGCTTTAACCCACTGAGCCACCCAGGCACCCCGGTATGCAAATTTTATCTCAATAAAACGTATATTAAAACAAAATACATGAAAATCCCCAGAATGCTTAATTTTTCCTTTCTGGTGCCCAGAAAAGTCTTAGCCTCCCTCCAAACACACCAAATATATATCAGCAACTAGCCTACAAGAAAGACTGGGGATCGAGCAGAGTGGAGTAACCCGGTGGGAAGCTATTCATTCCATGTGGAGAAACCAGTGCACTTTTCTTTAATAACTGACAGTGAACCTGTCTAAACACTTTCATTATCTGTGAAAACACTACAAAGATAAAACAGCAGAATCAGAGGTGTGAGACCAGCCCCCCGCCCTGACCACAGGGCACACCTTTGGCTTTGGTTGCCTGTTTCAGGAAGGTAGAAGGCCAGCTCCACAAGGCCCCACCCTGGCAGGTGCGCAGAACAGGAAGAGGAGCTGGGAAATATTGACGCTGGTGGGAGAGACAGAAGCACACACAACCAGACGCTGTCATCACAGTGCGGACTTCCCCCAGTCATGGGAGGAAACAGAACGGAGAACACTCAGTCCGATGCCAGGAGCCTTTCAGATAGGTCTCTTCCTCAACCAATTTTACCTTCTGCTGACAATTTTACTTTTCTATATGCAGCTTCCAGCAAAACACCCAACATACGTGGGAGCTCAATAAATATGTGTTTCATGAATTAAGAGCAACATCACTATGACAGCAAAAAAACAAACAAAAAAACCCCCAACTTCAATGTCATACAAAAGACTCTTGGTTCACATACATTATAATTAGGCAAATTACTTGATCTTTCTATGCCAAATTTTTCTTTTTGCTAAAATGGAGAGAATAATGGTACCTGTCATGTAGGCTTATCACAAGGATCTGTAACGAGCTTATGAATAACATTCTATCGTACAGTAAGGACAAATGAGTGTCAACTGTCATTGTTATTCCATGGAACACTGTGCAGCTGTTAAAACTGTGCTGAAGAAATATATTTTATACATGGAAAAATTCATGGTAATTTGAAAAGTAGATTATGTATTATTGGAATTATATGGAATTATATATACTGGAATTATATGGAATTATGATTCCAAATTTTATAAAATAAACAGGCAGAGAAAAAAATCTAGACAAATGTACATGAAAATATTAATAGTTCTTTCTAGATAGTGAAACCTGCTCCCCTCCTCTTCTCCTTCTTATTCATATTCCTGTAATTATTAATCTATCTGTATTTATTAACGATAAGTACAAATTACTTGAATAAGTGAAAAAACTTAATATTCCATTTGGATTTTTAAAAAAGCATTTGACATAATAATTCCAATTTTGGGACACTATTCCAAGAAATAACCCCAAATACCAAAGGAAATATTGCCTATAAAACTTAGGTAAAGTGTATTTTCTATACATTATAGAACAATATAGTGATTTTAAAAGATGTTCAGGATATCCTAAAACATTAGAATAATGCTTTAAAATATTAGAAAATATTACTGATATTTAGTAAACTAGAGTCAAAATATTGATCTCAAGCATACAACAAAAAAGATTAAATGTCATAAACAAATTAAACTAGAAAGAATTAGGAAAAAAAATTAACAGGAAAAATCATCATTAGCAGAAGGCATGTTTGATTCTCTGTCCTTTGTTGATTAGTCAACTCCATTTGTCAACTTTTGAACAGAACAGGGTAGATTCTTTCTCAGTGATTCACAGATTAACTTAGAAACTTGGGGCACCTGGGTGGCTCAGTTGATTAAGCATCTGCCTTCAGCCCGGATCATGATCCCAGGGTCCAAGGATCAAGTCCTGCATCAGGCTTAGCTTAGGGGAGTCTGCCTCTCCCTCTGCCTCTGCCTGCCATTCCCCCGTTCCTTCTCTTGCTCTCTCTCAAAAATAAATCAATAAATCTTAAAAAAAAAAAAAAAAAAAAAAAGAAAGAAAGAAAGAAAGAAAGAAAGAAAGAAAGAAAGAAACTTCTGAACTCATTAGAACTTCCATGGGTGAATGGTACCCTATTACACAGGACTAAAATCAACACACCTATTTGGTCTAGGAGGAGAAAGGCCCAGAGGAAATATGTGTTCAATTCACAAAATCATACAGTTTAGGTAAATATAGCCCTGATCACTGATCAAAATGTGAAACAAAAGTCATTTCAATTCCAGCATCGATGAGGTCCCTCCTACAGAGATGAATAATGAGACACAGTCTTCACCATGGTGGAGCTTACCACCTAATGGTGAAGGGCAAAACAACTACCAGCTAACATGGTCCAGGAAGAGCGACATTAGAGCTAGGACCAGGGGAGCCCAGAGAAGGGAGCAATTTGTATCTGAAGGGTCAGGGAAGGCTTCATACGGGACTTTTGTACTAGCATGGGTACAATTTTGGCAGCTGGTGGGTTGATCAGTCAGAGCCCAAGCAGGGATGATGTCCTTCATTGAAAAACTAACAAGCAGAGTGTAACCGATGACTCTCAAGGCTCTGTGTTGGTTTGAAAAAGGATCAAAGTCAACCAAATGGCCCTTGGAGCTGCTGACAGGGACAGTCCTTGCATGAAGGAGCAGACGTTGCAGACATCTGAGGGGACATGGCAGGATGCCATCTCACTCAGGAGGGCACCTAATTCCAACCTGTGTCTCAGTCAGGGCTGGTCTCTACTGACCACAAGGTCTGCCTGAAGGAGGTCCCCATGGCCACAGGCTAACCTGAACATTCTGGACCCCACAGTTCCTATTCCAAGTTCTAGTTCACCTTACACTCAAGACAAAAACCATGCTGGAAGAAACCTTGAAAGTTATCAAATCTACTCCACTCCCCAGGGAGGGACTAGATGGGGAGAATTCTGAGGGCCAAGCAGATGGTAGTTGGGGTGGTTTCGGGAGTGGGGACATCCAGGAGGAATGAGATCCAAATCACTAAGCACTCCCTTCTACAAATGTGTCCTTACATGCTGGACAGCTTGATGCTGAGGTTGGTGTGCATGGTCATTGGGAGGCAAATCCCTGCAATGAAGCCTTAGGAAACAGCAATCTCCACCCTCCCGCCGACCCCCCCCACCCCCCCCCACCCCCCCCCTGCCCGGTTCGTCCAGTGTGGTGAATGTGGTGCTCTCTGCTGCCACCCAGTGGACATACTGAGAATAGTCAGGGAGGAAATGCAATCCCAAGGTTCTCCCGGTGCATCAAATTCTTGGCTGTTCTGAAAACTCTGGGAGTGAGGCCAGCAGTCAAAGTTTTAACAAGTCCTCCAGGCTGTTGTGATGCACACTCAAGTTCAAAAAGCAACGATTTAGACTAAGTAGTGATTTGCACCTTGGGATGTTTAAAATGGATAATTAGAGAATTCTCAATGGGGAGAAGATGATTCTTCTTATTGATAATCAAGGATAATACTAAATGTTACCAGCCACTTAAAAAAATTATTCATCTCTTTCTCAAACAGGACACGAAAGCATAAAACTCAACCCTTGGTTTTTGTTGTTGTTGTTGTTTATCCAGAATCTCCTGCTTATAAACATCACTGCTTCCCTGTTTCTGGGAGTCTTCCATCAACAAAGTAGGGATAGATGGAACATACCTCAATATCATTAAGGCCCTATACAAAAGACACACAGCTACTATCCACCCGCAATGGGGAAAAACAGAGCTTTTTCCCTAAGGTCAGGAACAAGATAAGGATGTCTACTCTTGCCATTAGTATTTAACATAGTACTGCTTGTCTTAGCCTCAGCAATCAGACAAAAAAAAAAAAAAAAAGAAAGAAAGAAAGAAAGAAAGAGAAAGAAATAAAAGGCACCCAATTTAGCAAAGAAGAAATCAAATTTTCACTATTTACAGACAATATGATACTCTATGTAGAAGACTCCACCAAAAAAATTGCTAGAGCTAATACATGAATTCAGCAAAGTAGCAGGATTTTAAATCAATGTACAGAAATCTGTTGCATTTTTATACGCCAATAATGAAGCAGCAGAATAAGAAATCAAGGAATCGATCCCATTTGCAATGCACGAGAAACAATAAGACACCTAGGAATAAACCTAACCAAAGAAGTAAAAGATCTGTACTCGGAAAACTATAGATCACTTAACGAGAGAAACTGAAGAGGATGCAAAGAAATGGAAAAAGTCCATGCTCATGGACTGGAAAAGCAAACATTGTTAAAATGTTTATATATCATCCAAAGCAATCTATACATTTAATGTAATCTCTTATCAAAATACCACCAGCATTTTTCACGGAACAAGAACAAACAATCCTAAAATTTGTATGGAACCACAAAAGACCCTGAATAGCCAGAGCGATTTTGAAAAAGAAAAGCAAAGCTGGAAGCATCACAATTCCAGATTTCAAGCTCTATTACAAAGTTGTAGTGATCAAGACAGCATGGTACTGGCACAAAAACATAGATCAATAGAACAGAACAGAAAACCCTGAAATGGACCCACAACTGTATGGTCAACTAATCTTCGAAAAAGCAGGAAAGAATGTCCGATGGAAAGAGGCCAGTCTCTTCAACAAATGGTGTTGGGAAAACTGAACAGTGATATGCAGAAGAATGAAACTGGACCGCTTTTTTACACAAAATAAATTCAAAAATAAATTCAAAATGAATGAAAGATCTAAATGTGAAATAGGAAACCATCAAAATCCTAGAAGACAGTTCGCCTGGGTGGCTCAGTTGATTAAGCGGCTGTCTTCAGCTCGGGTCATGATCCCAGGGTCCTGGGATCAAACCCCACTTCAGGCTTCCCGCTCAGAGGAGAGCCTGCTTCTCCCTCTCGCTCTGCCTGCTGCTCTGCCTACCTGTGCTCTCTCTCCATCTCTCTAATAAATAAATAAAATCTTAAAAAAAAATCCTAGAGGAGAACACAGGCTGCAACCTCTATAACCTCAGCTATAGCAACTTCTTACTAGACACGTCGCCGTTGCCGGAGGCAAGGGAAACAAAGAAAAAAACATCAAGATAAAAAGCATCTTCACAGTGAAGATAACAATCAACAAAACTAAACGGTAGCCTACGGAATGGGAGAAGATATTTGCAAATGACATATCTGGTAAAGTGTTAGTATCTAAAATCTATAAAGAACTGATCAAACTCAACAGCCAAACAAATAATCCAGTTAAGAAATGGACAGAAGACATGAATAGACACTTTTCCAAAGAAGACATCCAGATGGCTAACAGACACACAAAAAGATACTCAACATCACTCATCATCTGGGAAATACAAATCAAAACAAATATGAGACACTACCTCACACCAGTCAGAATGGCTAAAATCAACAACACAAGAAACAACAGGTGTTGGCGAGGATGCAGAGAAAGGGGAACCCTCTTACACTGTTGGTGGGAACGCAAGCTGGTGCAACCACTCTGGAAAACAGTATGGAGGTTCCTTAAAAAGTTAAAAATAGAACTACCCTAACTACCCTATGATTCAGCAGTTGCACTACTAGGTATTTACCCAAAGGATACAAAAAATACAGATTCGAAGGGGTACATGCATCCCACTGTTTATAGCAGCCAAAGTATGGAAAGAGTCCAAATGTGCATTGACTGATGAATGGATAAAGAAGATGTGGTATATATATATGCATATTACTCAGCCATCAAGAATGAAATCTTACCATTTGCAATGATGTGGAGCTAGAGTGTATTATGCCAAGCGAAGTAAGTCAGTCAGAGAAAGACAAATACTATATTATTTTGCTCATATATGGAATTTAAGAAACAAAACAGATGAACATAGGGGAGGATGAAAGAAAAGAGAGAGGGGGGAAAAAACCACAAGAGACTCTTAATGACAGAAAACAAACTGAGAAGTGATGGAGGGAGGTGGGTGGGGGATGGGCTAATGGGTGATGGGTAGAAGGAAGGCACTTGTGGTGAGCACTGGGTATTGTATGTAAGTGATGGATCCCTGAATTCTACTCCAGAAACGAACATTGCACTGTATGATAACTAACTACAATTTAAATAAATTTTTTATTTCTTTATTTTATTTCTTTATTTATTTTATTTAAATTTTTTAAGAATCTTCCAAAAATTGGGGCACCCGGGTGGCTCAGTGGGTTAAGCCGCTGCCTTCGGCTCAGGTCATGATCTCAGGGTCCTGGGATCGAGCCCCGCATCGGGCTCTATGCTCAGCAGGGAGCCTGCTTCCTCCTCTCTCTCTACCTGCCTCTCTGCCTGCTTGTGATCTCTCTCTGTCAAATAAATAAATAAAATCTTAAAAAAAAAAAAAAAAGAATCTTCCAAAAATAGGGGTGCCTAGGTGGCTCAGTCCTTAAGCGTCTTCCTTTGGCTCAGGTCATGATCCCAAGGTCCCGGGATCAAGCCCTATATTGGGCTCCCTGCTGGGCGGGAAGCCTGCTTCTCTGTCTCCCACTCCCCCTGCCTGTGTTCCCTCTCTCACTTGTGTCTCCCTCTCTAAAATAAATTTTTTAAAAAAATCTTCCAGGGGCGCCTGGGTGGCTCAGTGGGTTAAGCCGCTGCCTTCGGCTCAGGTCATGATCCCAGGTCCTGGGTTCAAGCCCCTCATCGGGCTTTCTGCTCAGCAGGGAGCCTGCTTCCTCCTCTCTCTCTGCCTGCCTCTCTGGCTACTTGTGATTTCTCTCTGTCAAATAAATAAATAAAATCTTTAAAAAAAAAAAAAATCTTCCAAAAATGTAATCCCAAACCCATTTTCTAGCCTCACCTCCAATCACTCCTCTATTTCATTTATCTAGACTCTAACACAACTGGCTGATTCTCTGAATCCAGGCGTTCACCCTGTTCTTTATACCAAAGAGGCACCCATCTGTAAGATTAAAATCTCCTTCACAAAGCCTTCCCCAATTCCCCTAGCCAATAGCAATCTTTCCCCTCATGAACCACATCATAGTTCCCCTGTATCTCTTCCAGCGCTTTAGACTCTACCCCTCGTTTTTTCTTAGTGGTCATTTCTTATCCCTTTGATTCCAGGTACTGAGTCCTACTTATCTCAACATAGGCCAGTGCAGAGCAGGTGCACAGCAAATGCCCTCGGAAAGGGGAAACGGAATAGCTTTGGTCTCACGAAATAGCATCTCAGAACAAATGTTAGAAATAAAATCGGTGGGATGTAAATACTGCAACACAGCAGTAACTTAGGAGCCCCAGATGAGCTGGGCTAGGCTGGGAAACAAACGTTGGTATTGTTCAAAGTCCTCTCTGCGACTCCACAGCTGATGGTCTGGGCTCCGGATATGCAGGTCTGCTAAACCACCATTGAGGCCAGTAGTGACCACAGCTCCCCCTGCTGGCCACTACAGCGATGGCACCAGGACTCACTGTAGGTAGCCAGCCCTGTGAAGCCTTCTATCCCATCAGTCTCTTATACCCTTAAGGAAACACCAGAGAACCCATGAGCCTTTGGAAAACTACACACCTGCAGCCACCATTTATACATGGTTATTGGGGCCACCTCCCACAGACCCTGAGCCTTTGGTACAAATCTCGTAATGCCATCTCAGGAAAATAGGGGTGACCCTGTAATTTCTCTCCTCCCAGGCCCCTTGCCCCAATGGTCCCAATCCTCAATGCCTTCACAAATAAATGTCCCTATATTTAGGATTTTGACCATGTGGACCTGCTAAAGGAGAGAAACGCACTGGGTCTGACAAAGGGTGGGACAAAGAAACTGGGACAAAGGGTGTCCTTAAAAGAGAACAAAAACCCAGTGGGAAATCAGAGAGTAAAAGGAATCCAACCCCCCTCCCCACCCCCTGAGAGGAAGTGTTAGAAGCAGATGAAAGTCGCCAAAGAGGGACCAAGGGATGTGATGCCTGAGTGCACAGGTGAGAAAGGACAGTCCACAATGTAATCTGGGGCTGACACAGCCATGGCCCAGGACTTGACCACAGAGTCCTAGGCATTTCCTGGCACAGGGATTTGGGTGCCTGGATCCCTTCTGAAGGCCTAGGCCTCTTCAGACAGATATTGGCCTCTTGCGGTGAAGCCCCCTCATGTATTTGGCAATAGTTACTGGAGAAAAAGCCTTGTGTCAGCCTTCCTTCAGGATCACCTCACTGGGTTAGGAGCTCTAGTCCTGAATGTAGCCCGGCTAGTGAGTCGTCCAAAGGTAGGTTCCCTTTTTTGTGGGGAAGTCAGGGAAGAGGCAGCCCCAGGGGTGGTGGGGGGGAGTCCCAGGGCCCACGGCCACCTCACCATCTTTTAAATCCCTTCAAGTTGCTTTCATTTATTTTCTGTGAAGGTGCCCCATGGGGACACTTACAAATTCTGGGGCCTGGATGAAAATCAAGAAGTTGGCTTGGAAGAAATAAAAGAAACTAGAAAGAATGGTTGCTTCTGGGTAGAGATTGGAGAAACTGGGGTCAGGGATGGAGGACTCTTTTTTTTTTTAACTGTTTTACTCTATTACATGATTTGCATTTTCTAGTCTATGCTACTTTAAAAACACACTAAGCTTTAACAGAGAAAAAATTGAAAGAAAAACAATGGACAGCTCTCAAAAGAACATCTTGTGAAATAAACCTCACTGGCAATACAAAAGGACATTAACCTGATGAAAGAGGTTTTCCTGTTCTTCAGGAAGAGACGTAAATTAGCAAGCTGAGGGGCAGGGGATGTGGAGGAAAGACCACATTTGTATATTATTAGTGTCTGTGTAAACTGCTGAACCCTTCTGAAAAGCTATTTGGTGACACTTAACAGTGACTTAAAGATTTGTTTTTCACCTCACACCCCAGTAATTCCACTTCTGACCTCTACCAAAGCAAATAATTTGAAATATGGGTAAAAAAAAAAAAACAACCTACAAATACAAAAATATTCATGGTAGGAAGGCGAAATTTAGACTCCTACACACCCAATAATATGGTGATGGTAATGCACTCAATGGTTTGTTTTGTAGTATTTTAAAAAGTGATAAAGATTATCCAGTATCAGGAAACAGGCTTATTGGAATGTTAAGCGACCACACCGCATATATAAAATCACATAAACACCATGGTTGTGGTTATATTCAAAGAAACTGCACAAGGAAAAAAGACAGGAAAGAAATGTGCTAAAATGCTCATGACAGTGGGATCAGGCTAGTAGGGTTATTTGCTCATTTTTGGTAATACAGTTGTCTTATTTTATATGGAAAAATAAACACACAAAGAAAGAAATGAGGTCTTTCAGTCCCTCTAGCTGCCATGCAGGAGTACCCGTGAGGCCTCTCTCAGCAAGTTGAGGGGTGATCCTATTTCCAGAATCTTCTGGCTGGGAAATGCCTGCTGAAGGAAGAACACCATAATGCCCGTCTCCATTGCCATACTGTTAGAGGAGCTATTCCTGGGATGGACGGATTCCAGCCACTATGGTGGAGCTAAAAGGGAAGTCTACCAAATGAAGCACACATTCTGATCAGCGAGGGGCCGGACGGAACACAGCAAAAGAAACATGGCAGCCAGGCCCCAGCTGGGCTGAGTGATGTACATGGCGCCCTCCTCACCCATGTGACCGGACAAGAAAGGTTGTAAGCACCGGGGCCCATCGAGGCAGCAACCAAGGAACAATTGCAATTCCGGGCCAAGACTCGGTGAGTCCTGGAAGGACAGAGGATGCCACCACTCTTTGTTCCCTAGGGCAGATAGCCAGTGAGACCTTGGTCTTTGTGAGCCTGGAACTAGGCTTGTGGGCACCACAGGCAAGCTGAAAATGCCACTTCCCAAACGGGCAAACCACGGGGTGTTCCTTCAAATCCATACTTTAATATTTGCCCACCATATTTGAGAGACAGATGGGTAAGGAAGGAGAAGGAAATATCTCTGGGGCAACATCCCAAATGTGGACATCCCAAGTCAGCCAAACGAGAGCCCTGCCCCTGTCTGGGTTCACTATTAGAAAGCAGCTTAGCCACTACACTGTTACTCAAGTATGCCCCTTGGGGGGATCTCCCCACTCCCCAGTGCAGCTGCCATCTCTCCCCCTAAGGTTCTCACCTCTAGTCATCCCACATCCCATGCTTCATTGATCCTGGACGCTGGTACAACTGGCTGATTCTCTCAATGGTGGTTGTCTCTGGAGGGAGAAAAGGAAAGAGCAGGGAGTGAGGGGCAAAGGGAGAAAAATCTTCAACTTTCTCCAAAACATTTTATTTATATATGGGAAGCAGATATGACCCAACGCTAGCCACGGTTAATTCTTGGTGGTGGGAATACAAATTCCTTAAACAAACAAACAAACAAACAAACACACCCAGACTCCTTAACTAGAATTCCTCAGAGATCTGTTGCGGTGCTAACTTTGTGCATTTCTGTCTTCCTCATGTTTGCTGCTTCCTAAATCCCTTTGTTGCTGATGTTGGTAACAAAGCCACAGGCACTAACTCCCAGCTGGCCTCCTAACAGCTGGGGAGCACTCTCTGGACATATACTGGTACTTCTCAGAAATACCCTTGCCCTCCAGGCTGCACCCCTTGACCATCACAGGGCTGAGCGAGCCCGGCTTATCTTGGGCACACCCAACCTTTCCGTGGGGCCTGGGAAGGCCGCCCCACATCAGCGAGCCCACAAACACTCTGTACCTGAATTTTAGAATCCAGCAGCAATGAAACACACAAACCAAAGAAAAAACCAGCCTTGAAGGGAGGAGACAGTAGAGACGGTTTCTTTTCTCAGAAAAGGAAGCTGGTTTGGGAAGCCACACATGAGTCAGGAATGGACGCTGCTTGGAGGAGTCGGGGCTTTGGGTCGCGGCTGATCAGATGAGGAGGTGGTGGCCAGGTTGAGGGGAAGCCAGTTTTGTTTCCTAGTCCTTCACCATCCGAATGCCAGGAGAATCTCCCCAGGGAGACTGGACAGCGACTCAGCGTATCCCCTTCGAGAGGGGCCAGGAGCTGGAGGGTGCCTGTTACCTTTGACAGATCCAGTTTCCCTTGCCTAACTCTGCGGGGAGCCCTGTGCCCATCTCCAAAGAGTCCTGAATCCTTGGCCGTTGATAGGCTGGGAACTGCAGGGAACCCCTGGTACCCAGTGAAAGGCCAGGCAGCCCCAGCCCCAGAGAGGGACCTCAGCAAACCAAGGAGCCAGGCTTATCCGTCGGGCCCTTTTGAAAGCCAAAGGGCATTTAATCCGAGATACCTGGTTTATCTTAATCTCCAAGCCTTTCCCTGGAAAACAAGCCTGTCCTGAAAGGACCAGCAGGCTGAGGTTGGCCAGGCTGGCAGCCTGCTGCTGGTGGGATGGAGGCATACAGAAGGAGGGGGTGGTCCAGAAGTTGGAGCGCTGTGACCTCAGACAAACCACCCAGACTTTGGGCCTAATGGCCTCCGCTAGGGAAGTCTAGAGACGTCAGTGTTGACTGTTTCTGAGGGGCAGCAGGGAAGAGTGGCCAAGGACCCGGGAAGCTCCGGGTTGTAAGAGCAGCAGACAGGGGCTCTCCCCCAGCTCCACTATTTACTAGCTGGTGACTTTGGACAAATTATCTCTCTTTCTGCACATGTTCCCCAACATGGGTAAGGGGTCTTAACATTAGCCCCCTCACAAGGCACACATTAAATCAGATAAAAATGCAAAGATTCCTGGCCCATGTGTGTCTGCCCAATTGCAGCTTCCACCCTGTTAAGGGATTTTAGATGTTCACAAAGAATCAATCCTACACATTAAAAAGAAAAAAAAAAATCATTCACCACGAGTAAGTGGTGAGATCTCTGCTCAGTGGGGAGCCTGCTTCCCCCTCTCTCTCTGCCTGCCTCTCTGCCTACTTGTGATCTCTCTGTCAAATAAATAAATAAAATCTTTTAAAAAAAAAGCCATATGACCATTTCAATAGATGCAGAAAAAACATACGACAGAGTACAACAACCATTCATGATAAAAACCCTCAACAAAGTAGGTTTAGAGGGCACATACCTCAACATAAGAAAGGCCACATATGAAAAACCCACAGCTAACATCATACTCAAATGGTGGAACACTGAAGGCTTTCCCTCTAAGGTCAGGATGCCCACGCTCATCAATTTATTCAACACAGTAATGGAAGTCCAAGCCATGGCAATTGGGGGGGGGGAGACATATGAGGCACTCAAATTGGTGAGGAAGAAATAAAACTTATGCTACTTGCAGATGACACACGATATATAGAAAACCCTAAAGATTCCACCAAAACACTACTAGAACTGATAAATGAATTTTCTAAAGTCACGGGATACAAAATCAACATACAGAAATCTCCATTTTTATGCACTAATAATGAAATAGCAGAAAGAGAAATTAAGAATGCAGTCCCATTCACAATTGCACCAAAAATGATAAAATACCTAAAAATAAACTTAACCAAGAAGGCAAAAGACTTATACTCTACAAACTATAAAACACTGATGAAAGAAACTAAAGACAAGACAAACAAATGGAAAGATAGTCCATGCTCATGGATTCCAAGAACAAATATTGTTAAAATGTCCATTCTACCCAAAGCAACAGACTTAATGCTGTCCCTATCAAAATACCAACAGCGGGATGCCTGGTTGTCTCAGTCAGTTGAGTGTCCAACTCTTGATTTCAGCTCAGGTCTTAATCTCGGGATCATGAGTTCGAGCCCCATGCTGGGCTCCACTCTGGGCATGGAGCCTATTTAAAACAAAAACAACAACAGCAAAAAACTACCAACAGTATGTTCCACGGAACTAGATAGAACAAAGAATCCTAAAATTTGTGTGGAACCACAAAGAACTCAAATAGCCAAAGCAATCTTAAAGGGAAAAACAAAACAAAACAAAACAAAAACCTCAAGGTATCACAATTCCAGACTTCAAGTTGTATTACAAAGCTGTAGTCATCAAAACAGTAGGATACTGCCACAAAAACAGATACATACCTCAATAGAGCAGAAAAGAAAGCCCAGAAATAAATCCATGATTATATGGTCAATGCATTTTCTTTTTTTTTTTTTTTTTAAGATTTTATTTATTTACTTAACAGACAGAGATCACAAGTAAGCAGAGAGGCAGGTGGTGGGGGGGAGTGGGCTCCCCGCCCAGGAGAGAGCCCAATGCCAGACTTGATCCCAGGACCCTGAGATCATGACCTGAGCCGAAGGCAGAGGCTCAACCACCCAGGCGCCCCGGTCAATGCATTTTTGACAAAGGAGGCAAGAATATGCAATGGGAAAAAGATAATCTTCTCTGACAAATGGTATTGGGAAAACTGGACGGCTACATGCCAAAGAATGAAACCGGACTGCTTTCTTCCACCATACACAAAAATAAACTCAAAATGGATTAAGGCCTGAATGTGAGGTCTGAAAACATAAAAATCCTACAAGAGAGCACAGACAGGAATTTCACTGACTTCAGCCATAGCAACATTTTTCTAGATTTGTCTCCTGAGGCAAGGGAAGCAAAAGCAAAAACTACTGGGACTACTTCAAAATAAAAAGCTTCTGCACAGCTAATGAAACAATCAACAAAACTAAAAGACAATCTACTGAATGAAAGAAAATATTCGCAAATGTCATATCTGATAAAGGGTTAGTATTCAAAATATATAAAGAACTTATACAACACCAACCCCCCCCAAATAATCCAGTTAAAAATGGGCAGAAGATATGAACAGACATTTCTCCAGAGAAGACATTTAAATGGCCAACAGACACATGAAAAGCTATTCAACATCACTCATCATCAGGGAAATGCAAATTAAAACCACAATAAGGTATCATCTCACACCTGTCAGACTGGCTAAAATAAAAAAAAACACGGGAAATAAGTGTTGGCGAGGATGTGGAGAAAAAGGAACTCTGATGCACTGTTGGTAGGAATGCAAAGTGGTACAGCCAGTGTAGAAGACAATATGGAGGTTCCCCCCAGGACTAAAGATAGACTTACCATACGATCCCAGAATTCCACAACTGGGTATTTTCCCAAAGAATATGAAAACACCAATTCAAAGATACATGCACTCCTAGGTTAATTGTAGCATTATTTATAATAGCCAAATTATAGAAAGAGCTCAAGTGTCCATCGACAGATGAATGGATAAACATGTGATAGAGAGAGAGAGAACGCAATATTATTCAGTCGTAAGAAGAATGAAATCTTGCCATTTGCGACAGCATGAATGAATCTAGAGTGTAACACTAAGTGAAATAAGTCACTCAGGGAAAGGCAAATACCATATAATTTCACTCATACGTGGAATTAAGAAACAAAAGAAATGAACAAAGAAAAAAGGAGACAAACCAAAAAGAGACTCTTAACTCTAGAGAAGAAACTGATGGTTGCCAGGAGAGGTCGGTGGGGGGATGGGTAAAGCAGGTGAAGGGGATTAAGAGCACACTCACCAGGATAAATGGTGATGTGTAGAATTGTTGAATGACTGTATTGTACACTTGATACTAACATAACACTCTATGTTAACTGTACTGGAGTTTATGCTATCATTTTTCTCCATAAGAATTTTTTTTACATTTATTTATTTATCTAGGGACTTTCTAGACCCAGAGTGGGGCTCGTACTCATGACCCTGAGATCAGAAGTCCCATGCTCTTCCGACTGAGCCAGCCAGGGGCCCCTAACTGTGATCCACAGACTCCACCCTTCCCCAGGCAAGAGTCGGCCTCTGCCCACTTGCAAGCATCCAGAGCCCCTTCCCACTGGGACCGCTCCTCCCAGGCCCACAGAGACTATGCAGTCGCCTCCGGGAAGGCAGCCCACCATCAAGCCCGGGGGTTCCAGGCTCCAACCCAACCACCTGACGTTCTTCAACGAGCAGTTCTGGGGTGAGGGGTTTTCTCAGTGACCTCAGTGGAGAGCGTTCTGTTGAGAACAACGGGTTGATTTCGGATCGCAAGTGCGATTTTGAATGTAAAACTAACATGAAAGGGACACTCCACGATGAAGATTATTGTTATATGTGGTTCTAGAAGGATCTCACCAGAGATAAATGTTCCCTGAGAACCATCCAAATTCCAGGACTTGCTGATGTTTCTGAAAGAACACTTTCCGTGCAACGAGACAGTGGCAAGGCCTAGCGACCTCCTCAAGCGGCCATCCCACCCCAGAATCAGCCCAGGCAGAAAAGGCAAGAACACCACCAAGGGGTTGTTGAAGGTAAAATGAGAGACGCAACAGCAAGTGGCACCAGAGACAGCTGGGTTAGATGAGCAGTTAAAAATCTGTGACTCGCCTTGTCCATGAGCAAAAAATCCGTGACTAGCCTTCTCCGTGAGCTCTGCGACTTCGAAGGCTGATTTGATTTCCACCCGTCTCTAACTGCTGTGCTGAGTGGGGGACAGGCAACAGGTGGCTGAGCTGCGGAGAAACTCACACCTGAAGAGAATCTGAAAGAGAAAAGATCAGGAGGCCTGAGGGGTCAGGAGCAAATGAAAGACCTCTGTCCTCCAGGGCGGTGAGTGTGGGGGAGGGACAGCAGAGCTTCCTGGAGAGCCCCAGAACCAGACGCAGACTCTGGACCTGACAGCTCCATCTCCAACCACGTGCCCTGGGTCAGGGACTATAAATGGAAAAAATAGACAAATTTGGTAATGTCATAAACATATGAAGGACTTAATACTTAAATCTAATTTCCGCTTAGTTTAATAATCACCATTTTGATAATTATACTGTAAGCTCCTACAGGTGCTAGACTGTGGCTTAAATCTTGTACTTGCTACAACAGCTGGCCTGGGCTGGCAGGTTCTGCTCCCAGGGGGGCCTTCCCCACTCCAGATGTGACTTACGGCAAAACACCCAGCTTCTCCAAGCCTCCGATTCCTTACCTGCCCAAATTTCTGCCTTTCTCATGAAATCATTTAATTCTGTTTACCCAGAAAACCTCTGGAATCATGCTCCCCGTACCCAAGAAGTCATTGACAATCTGTTGTGAGACCAAGGGGGATTCCTCGAGGTGGGAAACTTTGCAAACATCCCCGGCACAATGGGTAGTATTGTTGAGTGTCATTTGGAACCGTGCTGGCACATTGTTTCCAGACTCGATAAACCTGGCATGGGGCTCAAATCTTGCTTTGCTCACAGAGACAGGCGTGAATGGCTACGATGATTTTCAGCGCCCTGTGCTCAACGGGTCTGAGAGCAGGATCAAGGCGTGCAGGTCCCTCTGCAAAGCCTGGCACACCACCTCCCTGTGGGGTTGCTCAGCCCCTGCCAGGAATGGGCGGTCAGGTCATTTCCCCTGTCATGTGAAAATTTGGAAAACTTTCTGGTTAATGACTATCTACCAACAAAGACAGGATCACTGCTGCTATCAACAAATTTAAGGAAGGAATGTCGAGAATGCAGATGAGGGTGCCACGGGCCCGGAAGGACTTTTCCCTTTGGCTCTGGGCTCCCCTTGGGTCTCCTATCCCCACCAGGAGGACCCTGGATGGGTGGGTTGGGGGGTAGCTGGGGGGAGACATGGACCAAGGCAAGGGGCATAAATGTAGTTTCAAAAGCAGATAACACCAAAAGGGACACTTCTTGCTACAAATGATAAAATAATACCTCAATAAATCTGATCTTAAAGAAAAAAGCAAACATCTATACAAAATCTTTGAGGACTTATTAAAATTAGAAAATCTCATTTATATCTGAGACGCTCCCTCTAATCAGAGTAAGAGGGGCCAAGGGCTGGGTGGGTGGGATGGGTGGGATGTTTACATCGCTGGGGGCATCGAGGGGGCAGTGGGTAGAGCTCTGGGCAGGAAATAGCACCCCCTTGCAGTAGCCCAAAGAGTTCAGTGAAAAGCTGCACTAGAGGGCAGGCAGTTGTGGGAACACACCAGGGCTCCTGAGGGGCTCAGAGGAACAGCAGCAGGAAGCCAGGACCAACTTAAGACCAGAGGCACAAGAAGGAGATAGGGTCACCCAAGTCCTGTGGGAGCTGGAGTCATGATGGAACCCCCCCCCACCCCTTAGGAGCCACAGCCAAAAATGTTGCACAAAGCAGGGAATGATAACAAAGAAATATCCAACCCCTATGTGCTCCTCCTGGCTGACCCCCAACAGAGCAGCCATAGGTCATGGAGGGAGCTCGGGGCCTGCAGGGATCAGCCTCCAGGCTGCAGGGCAGAGATCTATCTGAGGACAAAGAACCAGCCCTGTAGGTCCCATTCATGGAGAAGGAACCCCTTTCCGTAAACTGGGGACCCCGGTACCTGTGGTCAGCCTGCTCTCAATCAAGAGAGATCAAGTGTAAACTCTGATGGCAGGAGGACCCATTTGAGTTTAGGAACAAGGAATATACAGGGCATGTTTTTGTTTATCCTCGGTTACGAACACACTTCCCATGTTGCCTTTTTCTGCAAATGGGCAGGTTGGGTTTCTCAGAACACCAGAATCTGCAGTCATATTAATTCTCCCAGTGTTTACCACGGATCCGCGCCCGCCCTTCTAATTTCAGAAACCGGTTCTAGGCATGAAATGCCACCACGTTCCTCTTCCTCAAGCAGCCTCCAGCCATTCACCTTGGCTGTTTCTTGGTGCCCCTGGAGCTGGGCTCTGGAGAAAACAAGGGAGTCAAAATAATGGCAGAGTCAAGATTCCTGTCGGGTGACAGCATTTATTGAAAGGCAATCTTGCTTCATCCAGTTCACGTACATGGAGGTAGCTGCCCACAACCGTCTCTTCCCCATGACAACCCAAAGCAGTCAAACACCCCCAAAGCCCAAGTGCAAAAGAATAAGCTTCTTGCCTTTGTCAAAGGACGCTTCGAATCAGGAAAAAAAAAAAAAAAAATTTTAAAAGATATACGACGATTGTCTCCTCAGCATTGCATTTGGCCACATATTGGGTTATTAAATAAAATATTTTCTTTTCTTTTTAAGCTAGCTAAAGGAAATATTGAGTAGGGTTAGTTCTTAAAGCAATAAATGGGGGGAGGGAATATATAATAAAATCAAAGAATAAGAGCATGTCAGAGTTGGAAAGGACCTTGCACCACAGCTCTCATTTATCCTAGACGATCTTGGGCACTGAGAGCACATGCCCCATCAAGGCCACCCCTGTCAAGGTCACCGGGGCAAGGAGAGTGAGGACTTGAAAATATCTCAAGGCCCAGCTGGCTGTCCTTCCCACCCTGCTGCACTGCACGCCTCACCGCCAGCGCCATGCCCATGTAGAGTGTCGCCTGGGTTAACAGGTACAACGGCCCATCTTTGACCGTGAGGATGCACGGCTTTTTAACAGGGATCTCTGTTCTCTTTCCACGCATACCTTTGCTTCTTGCAGCCGGCCTCCCACTGACCACAAGAACTGGCCAGAAACAGTGACTTTCTCACAAGCCCCAGATAGATACTCGCCCCCTAAAGTTCTTTCACCTCTGACCTTCTCTGCTCCCACCTGTAGTTATGAGTGGACTGAGGCATGTTTAGGCAGACCTCTTGGCAAACAACTAATGACAGTGGAAGCAGCAGGGAAATCAGGAATATTCTGAGGGTTGCAGAACCCCCTGGGAATTCCAGTGAGTCAGGTTTGTTGTATCCTCAAAAGGACAGAGGGGCTCCAGGGCTGGGTATGGAGGGGCTCGGCCTCTGTGCCCCCTTGTATGACTATGGGCCTGCGCTCCAAGAGGGGATCTGGGTCTGTTGTATTCACGGCTGTGTTCCCCGTGCCAGGGACTGTGTCTGACACATGGTGGATGCCCAATAATTACTGGGTCCATGAATGAATGGTGAAAGGGACAAATCTCTCCACACCTCAAATGAGTAAGCAGAGGCAAGGTCCACTCAGAGCCAGCAGAGGAGGAGGAGGGGTTGGCTATCCAGGCTCCAGGAGCCCCGCCTGTTGGGGAAGGGGGCTAGTAACACCAGCCCTCGAAGCAGGCAATCACTCTGAATCCTATTCGGTGGGCTCTGTGACCTGGGGTAGGTAGGGCACTGGAGCTCCCTGATTCTCTGGTAATTGTCATGGAGTTCTCTGGTCCACAGGCTTGCCATCTCTTAGGATACCTGGGGACACTGCTGACCCAACTGAACACAATCCTCTCTGCCCCTGTATACAGGTACATCTGATGTGGTTCTCTCCCGGGCCATGGCCCTACTGAGCTGTCCACTCTACCCAGGCCCTGACCTGTGGGGGCCTGGCTGTGCCTGGACTTGGTCTCTGGGCATCCCTGGGGACCGGTCACAGTGGGCAGTGACACCAGGAAAGCCATGCAAGACTGCAAGTTTCCAATTCCTCACTCCCTGTGATGCTGCCCCAGCAATGTGGCCTCGCCCCAGAGCTCACCGAATCCCGGTTACTTCGTGCCTGATGCTGGCCCACGTCCCTCTGTCCCAGGAAGTCAGGGGGAGCCTTCCAGTCTGCACAGACACACCTCCTGTCTAGCTTTATCCCCCTCACTTTCCTGATATAAACTCAAGATCCGGCTCAGTCTGCCCCTTGTCTACACATCCCCCAGCTTTCACAAACTTCCCTGTCTTCCTTCCTCCCCACAGGCGTACACGCCTGCTTACCTCCTCTCCTCCCCCTCCCATGACCTTCCTGATACCATCCGCCTCTTCCTCACACCTTCCCACTCCCCACCCAGCAACCACCGGAGGCCTGACGTGGCTGGAGGAGGGGAAAGGACCAATAAGAAATGACAGAAGGACCCCAACCCTCTGGAAACCACATCATCGGTCAAAAACCTGACTTACAAGTCTCCCCGCCCCAACTGTGGCAAAGAAATTGCAGTTGGTGACTGGGAATTGGTCTCAGCATGGTTCAGAAATTGTAACGTCATTCTAGATAAAATTAGTAAGCAGGCCACAGATACCAGTGACTTCTGACTTTCTCTCCTTCTGTAAGTTGTTCACCAACACCACATGAATTTCTCTTCTCCGGATTAATTGTCCCTTATCACTATGACAATCCGTTTTCTCCAACTCTGATGTCAAAAGTAGTCTGTGTTCTACCCTCTCTCATCTCTGCGTCTTAATACTTAAAATCTAGTAGCTCCATGTTTTAAAAAATAGTAAGACAGATGTGTGGAGTTTACAAATAAGCCGACCCATGAAGCTTCTGGAACATTCCACAGTGGAAACAGCAGCAGCCCAGGAGAATCTGGATTCAAATATGTACAGTCTATACATCATCTCCTCCCCCGCACAATGGCTATTAGATAACAACTAGCGTTTTGGACCCTTTCCCTCAGCCGGGGAGGGAGGAGGGGGCAGGAGCACCACTGCAAACGGTAAGGCAGACAGCTATGCAGAACCTGAGCTCCCTCCCGCCGAATTAGAGCCTCCAAACCCCTCAGTGAGTGGTGGCTCCTATGCCTTGTGCATCAGCATTTAAACTGCTAGCTGTCCGGAGGAGGAGAGGTGCGCCACCACTCAGAGACCCCGGGAGGGATGCAACATGGAGGAGTCAGCCTGTTCTGTGAGGAGGAGGCGCGGGTGTCTCCGGGGTCCGCCCTGCGTAGACGCTGCCTCTCCTGCTCCCTGCGGTGGGCGGCTGGCTGCTGGGCCCCACGAGGCATGACCGGCGGCCGCCGCAGCCCCGGGAGGAGCCTCAGATCTGGCTGGTGGCAGTGCTGTCCTTGGGGAAGGTGTAGCTCAGCGGTGCCTCATGGAGGCTCCCCCCGTCTGTACTGAGGTCATCGTCGTCCGTGTCGTCCAGCACCTTGCTCGGCAGCTTCTTAAGTCTGCTGAAACGACAGAGGCACGTGTCTCGGCCCTGGGCTGCAGCCGGTCTCTGGTCAGGGGAGGAAGGAAGGGTCTGGGGCTCCCGTGTCCCCCCCCCCACCCCCCACCCCCGCCGCCGGGATGGCACAGAAGCACGGGAACCAGTCTGCTCCCAAGGGTTCCTCCGGCGACAGGGAGCAAACAGCCCGCGGGCGGGTGGTGTTGCCGGGGAGGGCCGGACAGGGCTGGGACAAATTCATCAGTCCTGGTTTTTCCTTTCACCTCAAGCTACAGTGTGTCTCACTGGGGTGCTATTACTGATCCCGTCTTAATTAAAAACGTTGATAGCTGGTTTACCGTGGGTTGTTGGCATTCACGTTTTATAGTAGTGCATTAATTCTCTACCTTGATTACTAAAATTTTGGATGCCCCCTTAAATAGTGCACCCTAATGCCAATCCTGGGGCCAGGGTCTTGATGGACAGGCCCCATTTTTGGATTCTCAACGGGCTAGGGTGTTCTGCCCATTTCCAAGAGAACCACCTGGGCTACCCACATAGCCAGCCTCTGAGAAAGGCTCAGCTCTATGCAGGAGTGTGAACTGAAACTCACCCGGCACCCCAGTGACCCTGGGGTGGGGAAAGGGACCCCCACCCCACACCCCTTCCAATCATGGCAGGGGAGTATCAGAGGCAGTTCTGTCTTTGCTGAGACCATCTTGCCCTCACAAGGATAGGAAGCCAAGCTGTATCTTGTTTCTCCCTAAAAGCAGGACTCCTAAGGGCTGGTCTAGGGGACCAGGGTGGGGGCTAGGCCTCCTGCTCTGAGCCTCAGTTTCCCCTTATGGATAAGCGGGATGAAACCTGCCTGGCTGACAGCAGGGGACAGGGATGGGGATGACACAGGCGAAGGGACCGCAGCGGACATGGCCGGTCTCAGCTGTGGGATGGGATAACCCCGCACGGCGGCCAGGGGGAGCCGGCGTCGCACGGCAGCCGTGAGCACGCCTGGACAGCACGCCTGGACAGCACTGCGCTTGCCTCAGCGCTGGGGGACCATGGGGCCGCCGCTCTCACCTCAGGTCCTTCTTCATGGCGTGGAGCTGCCCCTGCAGCTGCTCGTTCACGTCCATCTGCTCCTCCAGCTCTCTCTGCAGTTTCTTCTTAGAACTTTCCAGCCTGTCGATCTCCTCCTCCGCCTCCTCCACTTGTCGCTTCATGGCTTTCAGGCGCAGGCTCAGCTGCACGGGGAGAGCCAGCAGGCTGAGCACCGCAATGGGCCGCCCAGCCCGGCGGGGGCTGGGAGAGCCCGGCACAGAGGGGCCCGCAGTCCAGCCGCGTCTCCCCAGGCGACCACGGGACAGCAAGGGAGCAACCGTCTTGGCTCCGGGGCTCAGGGTTCGCTGAACCCCCTGCTAAAGTAGGCTGGAAAGGCCCCCTTGTTCCACGACGTGCCTGGGGAGAGGGGAGGACAGGACCAGCCTCCACAGCTCTACCGCCTGCCTGCCTGGGGTAGGAAGTCTCATCTGACCGTGAGGTGCCTCACCTGGTCCTTCTGGTCGGTCAGTGACAAGTGCTCATCATCTACCTGCAACACCAGCTCCTTCACCTTCCGCTCTAGCCGGCGGTTGCTCAGCTGCAGACTGGCCCGGTCCCTGGAAGGGCAGGGGGAACACAACCGAGGACCCTCTCATCCAGCCCCCCAGGAGGCCCCAGCCAGGCTGTGAAGGAAAGGAAGCTCCAGCCAGGTGGCCTGGTCAACTCATGGCTTAGGGTTGGAGACACATGGCAGTCAGTTTAGGAGGAAAGGGCTGCTCCCCGGACTGGTGAAGGAATGGGGCCTCCACAAAGGGGAGCGCCTGGCCCGAGGCTGCAGATCCAGCGACAGGCAGAGCTGGGATGGGAGCTGCCCTGAGCTCTTCCAGTCCCAAGCTTTACTTTGTAAGAAAGGGGGGTCCCCGACTGCTGGAGCATGAGCAATGTGAGTCTGCTCCAGGCTGCTCTAGCCCAGCCCCAGGTCCTACTAAAAACAGATAATGTACAATGTTCTGTGCACACACACCTCACCCCTTCCAGGAAGCTGAGGGGCCAGGAGTAAGAACGGAGGCCAGCCAGGCTCAACCTGGTGCTGGCCCTCAGGCTATGACCTCAGAGCTAGGTTGCAGAGAATCTGCTGGAAAGGAGGGCAGCCCTCTGATCCCAAATGCCTTCCACCCACTATGGGGGTCCTGCCCATTTCTGAGCCAGCACTGGGCCTCTGCTCTAAAACCTCTGGCCCCAGGGGCAAAGTCGACCCCCTGCCTCAACTCCAGCTCCAACTCAGTAGCCAATGAGGCAGCCTGGTGTGCTGCAGGGTGGAGAGAAACAGCCAGCACAGTGCAGTAGCTGGGGGCTCAGGCATGGGAGGCCTGCGCTGTAGTCCGCTGGCCGATACTCAGCCGCCTACCATCCCAGTGCTTACTGGGTTGGGTCTTGCTTGTCTCGTCTATTGTCCTGCTCTACCTTCCTCAGAGGAAGGCTCGTGAGGACAGGAAGAGACACAAATGGGAACGCACTGTGCAGTGAGACCACCACTGCCTGCCAGGCCTCTGCACCTCAGCCGGCCAGTCTCACCTCTCCTCGCTCTCCAGACGGTCCTCCAGCTCAGCGATCCTGGCCTCCATCTGCACCACCAGCCCCTCCTTGCTGGACCGGTAGGAGCCTTCCAGGTGGAGAATCCGGCTCTTTAAGTCCTTGTTCTGGAATCAGACAGGGGTGCTGTGAGGGCTCATGCGTCTCCCACGCTCTCCATGCAGGGTAGTGCGGGCTGGGGCGCACCCAGGGTCAGCCACTGCAAGGACCGCGGCCCCCACCCAGGAAGCCTGGCCCCGGGGCACCCCGGGGAAGCCAGGCACGTCTCCAGGGAAAGGCCTTGCGACGGCTCCTGGCAGGCTAGGAGAAGAGATTCTACCACATTCCCTTGTGAGCCCAAGTGAAATCTTTGGCTGCCGTAGGGCTCCTGGATGTCAGGCCAACAGGCGTGGCCTTGTTTTTGTATAAACGTATGTGGGAGGTGGGGATGGCAGGAGAAACCAGCTCCTGCGCCAATATCATATGATCTTGGTAAAGAGTTTACATGAATAGCATGTAAAAGAAACGATTCCAGGACGCTCTGTTGGCAACGCATGGCTTTTTCACTCCCTTTATGTCAGAAGCTAGGTTCTTAGGATCTAAAAGACGCCACCTGCAAGTCCTCCCCCCCAGCTGCTCAGTCTCCAAGCGGATTTAATATTACTGGCAAAACCTCTCTGGAAAAGGCCTTCAGAACACCTCCACCTCTCAGGTTAGTTAGGCCCCAGAGTTCTTGGGGTGCCATGCAAAGGAGACCCCACCGAGGGGGGTCTAATCCAAGACCAGCCTTACCTGCCTCTCCAGGGAAATCTTGTCACACTCCAAGTCCTGCTTGATGGCTCTCTCCTGCAGGAGCTCGGCCCTCATCTGCTCCACCTGCACCAAGGAGAACAAAGCCCCGCAGTTAGAGGGGCTGTCTCTGCATCTAGGGGACAGAATTCCAACCACCAAGCCAGCTTCTCTTCATCATGCTCTCTCCTCTTGGGGCAGGAGCTGTTGCTTAGAAACTCTTGGTTTTGTGATGATTGCAAAGACAAGGACACAAACGACAGTAACGGTCATAAAAAACCCTGCTGTTATGGGCTGAATGGTGTGCCCCCCTCCAAAGAAAGGTATACTGAAGTCTACCTCCTAGTCCCTAAGATATGACCTTATTTGGAAATAGGGTTTTTACAGAGGTAACCGAGCCCAAGTGAGGTCATTAGGGTAGGCCCTAGTTCAGTATGACCAGAGATCTTATAAAAAGCGGAAATTTGGACTGAGGGACAGACATGTACCCAGAAAAGTTAGCCCCTTGAAGAGAGACACGGAGAGAATGCCACGTGAGGATGGAGGATTGGAGGGAGCCATCTATCGTCAGGGACTGCCAAAGAGCCAGAAAGCTTCCAGAAGCCCGGAAGAAGCATCAGAGAATTCTCCTACAGGTCCAAGGGGAGCACGGCTCTGCTGACACTTTGATTTCAGACTCTGGGGCTCTAGAGCTGTGAGATAGTACATTTCTGTTCTAGGCCACCCCATTTGTGGCACTGGGTGAAGACAGCTCCAGAAAAGTGGATTCACCTGCTTCGCACTCCACAAGCACTATCATTGTCCCCACAGTCCCCACAGCAACCCCGGGAAGTAGGTGATCCTCACTCTGCAGATGGCACTGGGGCTTAGAGAAGCTCATCAGCTTACACAGTGCCCAACCACCCTGGCCAGCTCGCCCGGCTCGGACGATGTTCTCAGGGCATAGGATGTCCGGTGCTAAAATTGAGGGTCCAGACATCATTCATCCGGGGATGAGTCAGCGATCCAACTTGCCCGAGATCTACGCAACTAGGAAGAGCGGGAGCTAGCACTCCTCTGAGCTCCTGACTGCTGCATGACACGTTCAACTTCAGGAAAGTCTTCTACCCTTAGCATATCTCAGATGCTGCTAGACTGCTCCCTTCGTGGGCCGGAAACAAAAGTCCACAGGAACACCAGACAGCTGCAGGTGACCTGGCAAGGGCTGAGCGTTACAAAGGATTTCATCTATGGTAACAGGAAATGGGCCTAGGGGAGCAGTCCCCAGAAAGAAATCCCACAGCCTGCCTCTGTTTCCCAGTCCCCAGGGCTTTCTGGGCGGCAGTGACTGGAGCCCCAGACCCTGTTCCCAGGACTGTCCAGCAGAGGGCAGCCTGAAAAAGCTGGGAGAACTGAATAGGGTGAAGCAGCAGAATAAAACCACCCCTTCCTTCATAAGATGGGGGTTCAGCTTGGGTAAGAGGTGCACCCACGACAGTCCTTGGGTGCCTACAGTGCACCTGTGATGGTCTCACCAGCCTGGTCTCCACTTGCATTTTCACCACCTGTCCAAGCCCGAGTAAAGGAAAAGCACACCCCTCCCCTGCCTTCTGCCTGGGGCGGGAGCGGGGAGGCGGGGGTGGTGGTGGCTAATAAGAGAATAAGAGGGAACATAGTCATGCTGGGCCATGCTTGCATCTGCTCCCATCTCCCACTATCCCTGCCACGGGGCATGCCCGGAATGAAAGGCAGCATGGTGTGCGTGGCCCAGAGTGCGTTACAGGGAGGGCTGAGGAACAAGGCTGGTGATGGGTGGGGTCTGGACCTAGAGGAGGCTCGGCCTCTGCCCACGGGTAATGGAGTCCCCGTGTGGCCAACATAAAAAAACGTGAGCATTTTTGCATTTCTGACTGGCAGGCTTCTAAGTCAGGGGGATTCAGAATTCTATAGCAGGGGACACTGATGCCAGGGGCGGTGATACACGTGACCAGAGAGAGCAGGAATAGAACCCACACCAAGCCTACTCATAGCCCACTACTCTGCCTGCCCTGGCTCTCCGGACCAACTTGGTGCAAAGGCTTCAGCTCTCTGGACCAACCTGGTGCAAAGGCTTCAGACAGATCAAGGGTTCAAATATAGCGGTCATGTAAAAACCAAGACCTGGGAAGAAGGCAATCTCCTTAGGGCACCCTTATACGTAAGCAACAGGGAAAAAATGCCAGCAATGCTAAGGGTCAACCGGCAGAGCATGGAGAATTCCGTCCAAGGCCCAGCTCCCGCCTGTCTGGCCCCAGAGCCCCTGAGAAGCAGCTATTACAAAGGTGCTGGAATATTCCAATAACTGCCACATGAGCACAAAGTCCACAGCTAACGAATGCGGGCTCACAGCCCCACTCCAAGTCCGGCCTCCAAACCGGCCGACACACCCCACAGGAGCATGGAGGACGTCAGTGCCGCTGGGCCACGGGACTGCCCTGTGCCTCCTGCAGGGGGGAAAGGGTTCCGTTCACACCCCAAGGGCGGAGGCCAGGCCTTCACCGGGAACACAGTTAAACTGTCACTGTGATGGGAAGTCATTACCCAGCCGAGCAGCAGAGGCCCGGCTTCTCCTCTGTCTCTGAGTTCACCTGTGTGTGACCTCAGCCACCTCACGTCCGGGAAGCAGAATCATTTCTAACACAAGGCACCTGAATGAATCAGCCTGTAAAGGCCCTTTGAGGTGGCCAGTCACACAGTGAAAGCACATTCTGGTGGGTGCTGTGTGGTTCTCCCCTTGCAGAAGCCAGAGGCCCCTGCCCCCATCCCCCCGCCGGAGTAGCCACCCCATCTCTCCAGACACCGAGGAGTGTCCCGGGAAAGGACGTGCACATCCGTGCATGCTGGGGCAGAACTGGTCTTGGAATGACGGGATGGGTGACAGGATGGGTTCATTCCTTTGCTCCAATGATGTTATCAGCCCTAGGACACTGACAAAGACCAACATAGGACCTGCCCTCATTGTAGCCTCATGGGGGACAAAAGAATACATGTCGGGGCATGGCAGTGACCACAGCACAGGCGTAGAGGGCCAGGGAAAGGACCCCTCAGTTGTGACCCACCTGAGAGGCCAGGCTCAGGCAGGCTAGAGAAAGGGGCAGGGGAGGGAACACAGCTTCCCAGACCAGGGCTACTGGTGAGTCAGAGCGCTGGTAAGCAAGAGGACGGGGTGCTGGAGAAACCAAAAGGACTGGACTAGACACGGAGGGGCAAGGGACAGGCAGGTTAAGAGCGAGGAGACAGGGAGCAGTCCCACGGGGGCTGTTATTACATGGTGACAAGAGCAAGCTTGGACTGCACTTACTGAGGGAAGCCTTGAGCATTTTTATAGTGCTGTTCACTTAGTCCTCACCCCCCACCCCCCGGAGGATGCAGGTCCTGCGCCAGCCCCTTCTACCCCTAGAGTCCAGGAGAGGCTGCAGACAGGTGCGGACACCAGGTGGCACCAGCTAAAGCCATGGGCCAGATGAGGTCCCCAAGGAGAACTGTATGAAGAATGAGGAGACCCCAGAGCTGTGCCCTGGGGAACAACCCCTCCCCCCGCCCATCTCCCATTAGGGGAGACTGGAATGAAACCAGGACACTGCCCTGTCCCACAAGCCAAGAAGGCTGAGGACTGAGGAAGGTCAGGCAGAGGGAAGCCTGGGGGAAAGCTCCTGAGCCAGACAAGAAGTCGGCTCTGGAGGGCTCGGCAGAGAGGGGAACCCAAGTACAGAAACTGGGATGGTGCTGGGTGCGAAGAGATAGGTAAGCATCTCTCCTCGAACTCCAGTGGTGAGGAGATGACAGCCACAACTGGAGGGCTGGGGACATGAGCACCCCTAAGAGGACTGCAATAGTGGGGCCTGGCACCTATTAACAGGCAAGGGTGAGAATCATGGAGAAGGGGTAAGTTACAGACGCTGGGCAGTAACAAGAAGGGAGCTGGCCAGGGAGACTGTGTATGGGGAGGATCAGGACATAGGCCCAGTGCAGGGGGCAGCATGGTGGGGGGTGGGCAGGGGACAGAACTTTCTCTGAGCCTCTGAGAGAGAGAGCATAGTTCAGGACTTCGCGGGGGCAGTCTCCCGTAACTCAGACGCATGGGAGGGAGGGAGGGAGGGAAGGAAGCGAAGGAAAGGGACATTATTTTCCCAGAAGTGGGGTATGAGGAAGAACTATGGGCTTGTGGAGAGAGAAAGAAATTTAGAAATTTAGTCGCTGTGAGGCATTAGGCTGAAAAATACCAAAAGACATAGAAGGGCGGCAGAGCGAAGACGAGGGTGTGGTTGTAGCTGTCTGTCTACGGCATCTGCTTTTAGGCCATCGGGTGCTGGTTTCTGAGGCTGTGCTCCAGGCCCGAGGACCCAGGAGGGAAACATCAAGAACCAAAGCCCCTGGTGACATGCCCGGGGTGATGCGAGCATCCTAGGCATTTCTGGGCCCGTCAGTCCTCCTGCGGCTCTCCGAGGTAGATGGTATCACCCCTTTCCCAGGTGGGAGGTTCAGGAATGTTGGAAGCAGCTTTGGGATTCTAACCCAGGCTTTTTGGCCAAAAATCATTCACTCCTTTTCTGCCTCCCAGCAAACATGGAAGACCCAGGTCTCTCAGTGAAGGAGAGACCATTCTGGCGGGGACTTCCACAGTGGAGCGAGGCAGACAAGCTCCAGGGAGGGACTCAAGGACCACCAAGGGGCCACGCGGCACTGGGCCCAGACTAGGAGGGGTTCAGGGAAATCCCTGTGACTCAAAGCAGCAGCCAGTGGCCGAAGTCTCCCTCCCTCGGTGCCACTGAGTGGAAAATCTGAGTCCTGCCAGGAAATGGGCCTCCCAGTGCAGAGGAGGACTCAGGGGGCAGCATCCCAGAGGTCTCCTCAGGTTCAAGACCTCCCTGGAGGGACACCTGGGTGGCTCAGTGGGTTAAGCATCTGCCTTTGGCTCAGGTCATGATGTTGGGATCGAGTCCTGCATCGGGATCCTTGCTCAGTAGGGAGCCTGCTTCTCCCTCTGCCTGGCTCTCCCTCTGCTTGTGCTCTCTCTCTCTCTCTCTCTCTGACAAATAAATAAAATCTTAAAAAAAAAAAAAAAACCTCCCTGGAGAGTCCTAGGCAAATGATGGTGCTCCCCAAAACCCTCTCAAAACAAAATAAAACAGTCATTATTTATACTCCCCTACCTCCCCTCAAAAGATGGCTATTAAAATGGACGTGCAAAATAAATCAGAGTGAACAACAGGAAGGAACAAGTGTGCAACCATAAAACTTCACAGTTGCTGGGACTGGGCCATCCGTTTTTCCTGACTCTTTTGCAAACCAGGCGTTTTAGCAAGCAGGAGAGGCTTCCTTCACTTCTTCAATAAGGACAGTCTGACAGGAAATTCCAAAACAAATCCACTACTTGGAGCCTTATACAAGGAATATCGTCTGGAGTGACGGACAACGTTCCCAAGGCTGGGTCTCACCATAAACCAGAAATGTTTTTGTTCTGCTCAATACAGTGATCCCTAGGACCGGCCCGATGACTTGAGAAAATTCCAAACCAGCTCCTTCTTACCCTGAGCCCACACTGTCGGGAAGGGAAAGGAAGGGAAGGGAAGGGATGAGATGAGAAGAGAGGAGGGGAGGGGAGAGGGGAGAGGGGAGAGAGAAGAGCCTCTGGCTTGGCCAGCTTCCTCCTAGAGACCAGAGAAGTAAATCCGAGGCTGGGAAAACATTTCTTTATATAAGCTTATGCTTTCCATGCTGTTTACCCTTCAACGATACTAAATAGACCGAACAAAAACTTTCCAGTCAAATTAAAAACAGAACAGGAGCTGAAGGCAACAGTTATCACAGCTGGACTGAAGGAATGCTAAACCCCGAGCATTTTGATCGGAAATAATAGTATCAGATTCTGGTGGGCTTTATGTCAGGCAGCCACGACCTGAGCCAGCTCTCAGGATTAGAAGCAGCTGCCTTCCAGGTTAATGAGAAACCCGAGATATTTATGATCACTAATAACAACATCTCACCCCATCACCTGTGTTTACCATTGGGCTGTATGTAGGGGGTCTGGGACCTATACTCCTGGCTGGTGTTAAAAACACCAGGAAGATCCTCCATCCTAAAAGAGGAAAATCATTATTAACCAACTACACACAAGGGGTTTTAAGCTGCTGGTACAACTGGAGCCAGTTCTGAGACCAGGATCATTTCAATTCAAAGGAAAGCAGCCCCATTTTGATCTTCTAGTCACTGGCTGCTCAAAGAGCCTTACTTCCTGGTACCATATCCCACGGGAAGCATGACCCTGGTGCAGACCATGGAGCAGGGGTGAGCTGACCACCAGGGCGCGGTTCCAAAAATGAATGCAGAGGGCTGCAACTTGATCCACCAGGATTCACTCTGTTGTTGCCAAAGCCACAGGGAAGCCTTACTCAGCCCCTGGGAAGACTGTAAAGCCACCCAGAGCTCTGGAGTTGGTATTTTTACTCCTGTCTGCCAGCTGCCTACATTAGAAGAACCCTCTTTCCACTGGACTGGGTCATCTCAGCTTCCACGGCCAGGGAAGCACCTCTCCACGGAGGCCCGGCCCTAACTGTTAACTGTCTGTACTCAGCCACCAGCAACAGCACGGCAGTGCTCAGTAACTAGAATAGCAGCCTGTAGGACACATTTCGAAAACACCAATGCCGGGCCTCTCTTTCACTGTGTAAATCCTGGACCCACTAAACAGTCAAGAGAAGATCATTAATCTTCATCCATATTAAAAGACACCGTGGCCTTATTTTTAACTTGGGAATAGAGGCCCCAAATGCAGGGTCTTTACCAGTCTTAAGTCTGATGCTGGAATGATGGGAACAGGTGGGAGGCAGTGGCTGGAGTCAAATCCTGGCTGGACCTCCAAGCTTCAGGAGCCTAGGTGGTCACTTACTCACAGCCGAAAACAAAGACACAAAAGCATGTACGGCAGGGGACATGGGGCCCGGCACTTAGCAAATCCTCAGTAAAGACAGCAATTGTAAATGGAGACTGGTTTTGGAGGAAAGAGAGAAAAAAAGGATTTTTTTGGATTTAAACAGAACAAAGCCGGTGAAATACCCAGTATTTAAATCAATATTCCTTCAACTTACAAGTCAGAAACCTCCTGAATCAGGTTTGAAACCACATTTGGGTGAGAAAACAAATACGCTTCACCTCTGTTTTACAGAGTAAGACACGATTTTATCACATCTAAATCCGTGCCTTCTCCATGTTAGCCAGATTTAGAAACAAAATTCAAATATCCAAAAAGTTTGGGGGAAAAAAATTCCCATTAGGATTTCCTGAATCCATCCGTCTAAAAAATTATATCCTGAGCATGTATGGAAAAGAACAGCTGGAACTCACAAATAATGTGCCCAGCATTTACTGAGTGTCAAATGTATGCACAAGAAGGGGGAAAAACATACAACGGATAGGATGTTTGATCTCATAACTGCCTTTTCTATTCTCTGTCCCAGGGAACAATTCAGTTGAGCTTTCTCTTGGTCTCCCTTTCTGCTATTCTTACTCCCAACCCCACCACATTAATCTTCTAATGTATGCTTCTGTGTATGCTTCACTGCCTGCTCCACAGTCTTCGAAGGCTCCCCACTGTCTTCAGGATAGGGTCCATTCAATACCCTCTACCTGCCTCTCCAAACTTACCCCCTGTTATTCCCTTATGGAAACCAAGAACCCGATCAAGTTACAGTAGTCCATTCATTGTCCCCCAAACACTGTAAATATCCTACTTCCCAAGCCTAATTCACACTACCCATTCTGTCTAGGATTCCCGTCCCACTCCTTGGTTTGTCTAAATCTTACCCTTTCTTCAAAACTAGCTCCAGGGGGCACCTGGGTGGCTCAGTGGGTTAAAGCCTCTGCCTTCGGCTCAGGTCATGGTTTCCGGGTCCTAGGATCGAGCCCTGCAACAGGCTCTCTGCTCAGCAGGGAGCCCGCTTCCCCCACTCCCACCCCTCTGCCCCCTGCCTGGCTCTCTGCCTGCCAAATAAATAAATAAAATCTTTAAAAACAAACAAATAAAACAAAACTAACTCCAGGTTCACCTTCCTCTAAGAACTCCCACCATCATCCCTTGCTATGATGGCCTTTCCTTCGTGAGCTGCCTGAATCCTGCACTTGGCATTTAGTATCTGTTGCTTTTTGTTATTAATTATCCATTTGAGGGGGCATCCTCCATCTCTCCAAACACAGCACTCAAGGACAGGGGCCGACCTGATCATTTCTGCAGCCTCCCCACCATGCTATTTGTGTACACGGTAGGTCTTCCGAACACCAGTAGAGAGAAGCCTGTTTGGGGAGCCAGGAGATTTGCGACCAGCTCTGCAACTGACCATCTGTGCGAGCCAGCCAGATCACGGGGGGCCCTGGGCCTCAGATCTCCTGCGTACTGCATGAGAAGTCTGGGGAGAGGAACTTGGAGGTAGTGCCAGATCTAAGAGTCTGTGAAAGGGGTTGGCTCATATTGTGAAAACTTTTTTCCCCCAAGCTTTTCTACCTAAGCCCTGCCACTAAGACGAGGAAAAAAAAAAAGAGAGAGATGTTTGGGGAAAGCAAAATTCAGAAGGGGAGCTTATAAGAAAGCAGAGTTTAGGTAAGAGCTATAAACTTTTCCCCTTTCAATTGAAAGAGCAAGATCCAAAAAGTCTAACTCCCCATTCATTCCCTTTACAGTGCCTGGAAGCAGTCTGCTGAGCCTTCCGGGCGGACGCCGTAAATCAGGTTGGAGATACCAGACGGGAACAATTTCCTGTTCTTTAGGGAATGTCCCTGTTAAGGAAGCATCACAGGTTGGTGTTCGGCAGGGAGAGGAGATGGGGGTCTTAAGTTTGGAAGTTTCCCCTTTCTCTGATTCTGGCAGGAAGGCAGTAGGCACGTGGCCCAACAAATTGACCTAAGCGGATCCAAGATAGGGCCTGACTGTCTGTACCCAGGGCCCTTCCTTGGAACCTTTACTTTACAAGGCAAACAAGAAGTCTCAGATTGACCTCAGAGTTGGGTAAGAATTAAACGCCGTCTTGCGAGGCAGGCATTTGGTCAGCCAGCTCGCTACGCTACCCTTCCTCACAAATCCAGAGGCAGCCGAGGCCAGAAGACAGGCCTTACCTTGGGGGTAAGGTAACTGTTTCAGCAATTCCTACAACAAGGTAACCACAATGCTCCCTTCCTCCACTACGACAGGCACCAAGCTTTAACCCCCACGCCCCACCTCAGGGAGGACAGGGACAAGAAAGGAAATAGAAGGAGAAAACAGAACCAGCAGGGCAAATAGGCTAGAGGCTGTGGAACCCTCCCTTCGGGCGTGCACCTCAGACACAGGGAAGGCTGGGGACTTCAAGGGACTCAGACCCTTGGTTAGACGCAGCCTGGTCAGAGGAGCTCAGCGTTGGAATCTGGAGAAGAGATGCACTTTCACAGACATTAGAGATGGTGCTCAGAGACGCTGGGACTGCCCTGGGACCCCATGGGGCTGGAGCAGGAGTCAGACCCGGGACTCACAGGCCCGTGCTCTTTCCAGGAGACCAAGTTCGTTCCCTTAACCTCCTCCCTGGGCTTCCTTCAAGTTCTGGGCTCAAAGGATCTTCAAAGGACCTTGGCCACATCACGGAGAGCAGTTCTATGCCTCACGAGCTCAGGTGAGAGGACAAAGAAACCGGTCTGAGCAATCAGTTTTCATCAGGTTGGGCCATCAGCTGAGCTGAGCAAGGCAACCACTTTCTGTTCCAGTGTGGCTGTGTTTTGTTTTTGGTGTCAAACAGGGGCCTTGGAAAGTCTGTTTTGCCTGCCTCGTTATTGACAGGATGACAGACTTTGCCACCCTTCCTCCCTCCCTAAGCCACAGGCAGCATTAGCAAAACAAATTAATGGCTACTTCTGTTATCATGAGTGCTTAGCAGATCCTGAAATGCACTGTGGCATCATGGGGGCTCAGCCACACTGGCAGGAACGTGTCACCAAGCAGCTTTTATACCAGGGAAAGAACCTAACAAATGCAGACTTTAGTAAGAACGTACAAGGGCTCAAGGGTCAAGGTTGGGCAATCCATCTGGACTTGAGGTTTTCATGACAGACTTTCCCTAAGCTTCTGCAGCTCCTGCTTGCTGGGCTGTGCCTCGCTCGAGGAGGACGGGACAAGCACAGCACTGGAACATGCAGACAGAACTTGAAGCTGCACTCATTGGGAAGAGAGGATGGAGCCTCAGACTGAATTTCTCCACTCTCAGAAACCAAACAGCATGACTATCTTACTCGTTTGCAAACTATCTGTCAATAGGGCACCTGGGTGGCTCGGTTGGTTATGGGACTGCCTTCGGCTCAGGTTGTGATCCTGGAGTCCTGGGATCCAGTCCCACGTCAGGCTCCCTGCTCGGCAGGGAGTCTGCTTCTCCCGCTGACCTCTCTCCTCTGATGCTCTCTCTCGCTCATCCTGTCTCTCTCAAATAAATAAATGAAATCTTAAAAAAAAAAATCTGTCAATAGGGAAACAATGGCTGAGGGAAAAGAAGCCAGTGATTCCCCTTCAACTTTGACGAGGGGCTGCCATCTTGGAATGGCATCGTCTCCAGGCATTAGAACTTCCAGTTCTTGGTTGTCCTGAGGTGAGGCAAAGGTGGGGCATGTGGGGAAGTCCAAGAACGACCAGAGGAAAGAGCTTCTTTGGATATAGAAGATTTTGCCCAAATTAATGTGTATTTCAGATTTTTAATTTTAATTCTTCATAAAATAAATAAAATTTCCTCATTTGTACTCAGCATCACCCAAGGCTTTTAGGTTTAGTTTGCTTTGTTGAATTAAGAAAGTGCCTGAGGGTGCCTGGGTGGCTCAGTCAGTTAAGCATCTGCCTTTGGTTCAGGTCATGATCCCAGAGTCCCGGGATTGAGTCCCACATCTGGCTCCCAGCTCCACAGGGAGTCTGTTTCTCCCTCTGACCATCTCCTCTCTCATGCTCTCTCTCCCTGTCTCTCTCTCTCAAATAAATAAATCAAATCTCTAAAAAAAAAAAAAAAAAAAAAAAAGTGCCCAAAACAAATCAAGAGGTGAAGAGTCTTCTGAATGTCTATGTATGGTTTCTCTGGTACCATTTTCAGAGCCCAGTACACAACTAAGTTGTCGTTGAAAATACATCCTTTCAGAGGTTTCTACGGATAGCCAGGGGTATCATGGATATGGAAAGCCGAGATTACTGAATACAGGTTCTTTTCAAAACTGTCACTCAGTGTGCTGAATCCTGTCCCATAATGTTTCCCCATGTGATCTGTCAAATGGTTTGGGCAAGGCAACCAGTTAAGGGGACCACCGCTTTCCAGTGACAGGACTCACGATCCCCAGGACAGAACTCAGCCACTCTAAACTTTTTTTTTTTTTTTTTAATTAAAAAATGGAAACAAAATTCAAAAACCATCGGATTACATGGAGTGTCGTTTGGAAAATTAGTTCTATTAACTCCAGTGTGAGGACAGCCAGCACTGTCCCCGGCTGCCTCCCAGTGTTGCTGTACAGATCGAAGGGAAGTAGAATTCCTCACCTCTGAGAACTCCAGAAAGCATTCACTCGGAGAGGTGGTTACTGTACTGTGAAGGCTTCATAGGTGTCTGTACTGCTATTTAGCTGGTAAAGTTCTTAAAGGACAATCGTATCCTCCACTTCCCATGGCACTAACACCATACCAGCTACCCAGTTTCACACAGTTGCTTGTTGGACTGATGATTCTTAGAGCCTCTGCTCTAAAAGCACTTTGTCTATTAGGGCTAATAGATTGTTACCCATAACAAACTTCCACTTTGTGTGTTTTATGTTATATATTAAACCTCCCTCTTCATGGCTTCCTATGGGGAACATTACTCAGCCTTCCATCATTTCTATAAGGCAAGAACTTTTCTTCCCTCCTCTAGCTGAATCCTTTGCTTTTTGCCTCTCACGTTTCCTTTCCCAGGAAGGACAATCCGTTCATCGTTCAACTACAGAGAGTACCTGTTCCCTGCTCCGAGTGATCCTCTCAGACAGCAAATCTGAGTTATTTCTTTCTTCTTCCAGTTCCATCTCCAGCTGAGACACCTTGTCCTAAGAAAGAAGGGAGACACAACACAGTATTACGGAACTCGCACTAACCCAGGTGGGGTGCAAGGATGGCCCTGGGGAATGCAAACCTCCAAGGCAGATCAGAGCTGAGTTATCACCAGAGTTCGGGGAAAGGACGCATGTCCTTCTCAGACTGTCAAAAAACCGTGTGGTATTGCTTTCATAATGGAAGATGTAATTGTGCATTTCAAAAATTTGTGAAAGGAGAAAAAATATTACCCCGAACCTAACATAAGCCTTAAGGACATTTTAGCCTGTTTCCTACCTGTCTTTTTTTTCCCCTTAGGAATCAGTAACTTTACAAAGATCTACCTAAGCCTAAGTTCCACAGGTTACCTGTTAAAAGGCAATGTGGGAGCTTAGACATCATCCAAAACACATTTCTTTAAAAATTCCAAGCTCTGGGGTGCCTGGGTGGCTCAGTGAGCTAAGCCTCTGCCTTTGGCTTAGGTCATGATCCCAGGGTCCTGGGATCAGGTCCCGCATCAGGGTCTCTGCTCAGCAGGGAGCCTGCTTCCCCTCTCTCTCTGCTCTGCCTCTCTATCTGCTTGTGATCTCTCTCTCTGTCAAATAAATACATAAAATCTTTAAAAAAATATTTTTCCAAGCTCCGGACAATGCTTTCCCTCCTTCCTGCTCAGTTTCCAAGAGCCTTGCAGGAGTAAAGGCTATGACATACTATTGCCCCTGCCTCTTTTCTAGGGCACCTCAGACACTTCATGCATTATGTAGTCAGTTCCAAATCTGCACCTGAGGAGCACAGGGACAGCGGTGGCCCCATAATTCCAGAAGAATTATCATTTCTGTCTTCCTGGCTGGCTCCTTGCTTAACACCACTGAGTGCTAAGAGAAAAGCGTGTCAAAGTAGCTGCATGTAGGAAAAAAGACGCTTCTAACACAAACCACCCTGCCTAGCAAGAGGGGCTTGTGAGGTCTGCGCACAAGGTTCTCCTGTCACCCGCCCATGTGTCATATGTCTGGATTAACTCTGCACCATACCTGCTAAAAAGCAATCATCATCGTGAGTTTTGAAACACGAGTCTGCAGAAAAACACTGGAAAAACACCGTCTCTACAGTCATCAAAGTAGGGCTGACAAGCTATGGACATCTCCAAAAGGCCCCAAAATCAGACTTACTCAACGTGAATGAGTAAATGTCTGTGAATGCCTTCCCTGCTGGTGAACAACATCTATAGGAACCCAGAAAGCTCTCTCCCGTGAGCGGAAAGGCTTGAAGACCAAGTTGGAACGGAACGTCGGGCTCTGCTCAGACTGTCCCATTTGTCCCGCGGTCCCTGCTCTTGGCAGATCTCAACAAGGATCCCCAATTGCCGCATTTACATAAAAAAGCCACCTGAGTTTCTGCCTTTACAGAAAATGCCTGGTGTTGAGAGAGCTCTTGAGTCCTGAGAATTAATTGGTTAAGTGCTAGCGAAGGAAAAGGCAAGACATTTGTCACAGTGAGACACTCCTCCCAGCTGCCTCTGAGGGGAGGCAACGCTCCTGCAGCGTGCTGCTCAGCGGTAGGGCCTTGAGAGCTGTTCATTTTGTCATTAATGAAGAAATATCTAAAATAGTGCCCAGGGGCAAGAGACATTCCATCATGTCACTGCTTCTAGACCTTGAGCTGGCAGAAGGAAATGTTCTTTCAGTCAGAATGTTCTAGAAGAAGATGACAACCCAATGCTTAACTAAAAGCACCTCCTCACAGGCCTCTCTTCCTGTCTGAAGTCTGTGCTCTTCAAAACCCACCAGGAGCATTCAGGGGCCCAGGTCAGGGGTCCATTACACCAAAGGTTCTCACACAGCTGCCCAACACGGCTTTAGCTTGCTTCGAACCAGACTGTCTGGGTCCTTGACAAATCACTTCCTAGTTAACTGGGTTGACCTTAGCTTGCCTTAAAATGACCCTCTCTAATGAGATCAGAAATAGGAACAATAGCAAAATACACAGCAATCCTACAAAAGGACAACAAAACCATGCCAGGTTATTCTAGTGTCTAAAAAGGGCCCATCTAATAAAATCTTCAATGGCTGAAACATCTCTCCCTAGATGGAAATTGCTACAAAGAGGTTTTAAAAGTTATTTTTATTTATTTGCAAAATTGAACCAGACATTCCACTGACTTTAAATTCAAACCATCTCTCCCTGTCCTTGAGCACTGTCTTTTTATCAAAACCTTGAGAATTTTAACTTCTCCCATAAGTGTGGGAACTGATTCTCTCCCTCTCCCAGAGAGGGGGAGGGTGTTCTGGTTTGTGGCTGGGTTTGTTCTTGAGGATTATTCTTTTTCATAAGCTCAGGTGGACTGATATTAAGATTCGTCCTGTCCTGCTCAGGTGCTTGTTCATGTTTCAATTCTGTTACTCAATTCCCTTTTTTCTACCGTGTAGTGTTTTCACACGGTGAACAGGCCACCCCCAGGTGGTGACCCCAGTGAGCACATTCTGACACACTGTCTTAGACCACGTATATATGGTATATCCAAAAATGAACTGAGCCACAGTTTGCTGCTGGCTTTGGCAAAGCTGGACCATCTGTCAGGAAAAAAAGGGCCAGAGTCAGGAGACACGAATGGAGTGTGTGGTGTGACAAACGAGCTGCCTGTTCCCAGGAGGTAGGTGGTTTCGGCCTGAGGCACAACTCAGCCCCTCCCTAGATCTATCTACAGCAGTCTTGTGGCCTCTGTAGTTGGAAGCACTTCCCAAAGCAACCAACAGAAAATGCACCATCTATGTGCCCTTACGTAAAGCCACCTGGCCTCTTTGGGGCTCGGTTTTGCTTCCTCTTCAAGACAAAGAGGACACTGTGCTAAACTGTTTCTATCACTCCTTCTAGCTCTGACATCTTAAGAGTCTATGAACTACCAGCTTCTTCCCAAATCAAGAAATGACTTTACTCAGGTCTGGCTGTTTCAGGGAATAAAAACCGAAGGATCCCAAAGGCTTGGGTGTGCACAGAGAGGCTACTTGTCTTGCGCCCCGCGCTCACCCTGCATGGGCCCCGGCTCACGCCCGCATGGCCTACAGACCTCCATCTGCTTGACGAGTCGGCCTCGGTCATCCTTGAGGTGAGTCTTGGCCTCCAGCTCGTACTCCAGGTCCTTCAGCGTCTGCTCCAGAAGCTGCCTTTTCGCGAGTGCTTCGTCTTGAGCTCGCTGGTAGTCCCGTAGCTCCTCCTCCATCAGGCGCACCTAGAAGGAGGGCTGGGTGGTTACCTGGGCTGCATCGGGAGAGCATCTGGACAGACAGCAGAGAGGCTGACCCCACAGATGATCAGGGGGTGCTCATATCCTGCAGTCCAGAAGACCCTGAGCCAGTTCCAGCTCCCTCTGGGCCTCAGTTTCCTTTCCTCTAAAAAGCGGCAGCTTCCTAGCTATAGGGAGCAACCCACGGGGTTATAAATTCAATTTTGTACATGTAGGCCAGCATTTTGAAATTTAATAGAACAGAAAATATCAGAGTACAAACAGATATTGTTTTGTGAAACCTCTGTATTAGACCCTCATACATCTGTATGGATGCACATATTACTGGGTTGCGATGCGAGGTGGAGTTCTTAGTATATAGGTCACGGCCAAAAACACTTGAAAGTCACCGAACTAGGTAAGTGCTTCCCACAGTGCAGGTTATTACCCACCTGTACCAGCATCATCTCAATGGAGGGTCAAAATGAGGGGAAAATAAAAAACGAAATTAATGACCCCAAAACAACTCACAGGCACCAAATCCAATAATATAAACAGACATAGAAGGTGAAACCATCTGCTCTCTAGAAGAAAATCCTGCCTCCGCTGCCATAATTCACAGTGTTTTTTTCATCCACAAGGTGGCACTGAACTAACAGCTTTGAAGAAAGTCCAACGAAGAGATTGACCCGTGAGGGGTCGTCTCTGTTTTCTACTTCTCTGGAAGGTCCCTGAGGGGACGAGCCACCTCAGCACACTGCACGTAGGTGTTCCTCAAACATCTGCGTGGATTGATTCAGTGAAGACAAGGGCTGCGTGTTTTGTCTCCAACTTCCTTCCCACTTGGGGCAGGTACAGGGTATTGGGTGAAAGCAGTCTTCGGAACAACTAACTAGTCCAGGGCTTTAGCTCCTTGATAACAGTGAGGGGCAAACTCCATCAGAGCACAGCGTCCTTTGGGGGTGATTTTCACAGAGGAGTTGGGGACGCCTCAAAGACAGTCTTGGGGGGGGGGGCACCAGGTTAGGATAGTTTCAGAAGCCCAGTGGCAAGACTTTAGGAAACAGGTTCCTGGAAGCTGACAGGAACCCCTGACCTTTCTGTGAGAACAGCACAGCCTGAAGAAGGCCTCTCCAGATAAAGACCCTGGTCTGGTGTGGTGCTAACAGTCCGTCCTAACATCTCGCGAGGGCTCTGTCAAAAAGAGCACTCAATGAGGCCATGCCCCAGCGGATGTGGAGAGCGTCTGGGATCACAAGCACTCCTTGCTACACTAGTGATCCCTTTAAGTAGTCAGAACTGCCCTTCGCTAAGTGGGTTTCAGACAAAAAACCAACAGTGAACTCAAGTCTTCATTCTTTAGAGATAACCTTCCTCAGAACTCCTCTGGCTCCACACCAAAGGCAAAACAGGTCAAATGTCTATTGCTTTTAAAGCAAAGAAGGCAGTGCTTTTCCCCGAGGACAGACCCCCTGCCCCCCTTATGTTAATGGACAGCTTTATCTCGGCTCAACCAAAACACAGGGTTGGCGGCCATGAACAGAGGCGAGCTTGAGTTTTCCAAGGATCCACGGTGACCCTGGCTTGCCAATTCCAACAACCCCACCGACTTCCATAGCTCGATGCAGGGCAGTATCTGCCTGCATTTTCTTTCCAGAATGATGAGGTGTCCATCTCTGCCATTCTGACGGAAGCTGTGTCTCACAGGGCTGCACCCCTGACAAAAATCGAGGAAGAGCCATCTTTCGTTTTCATCATGAGGGATCTTTTTTTGAATGACTGCTCTTTTATACACAAGACTGGTCTCCTTGTGGCCATAACTAATCTCTCTGGACCTCAGTTTCCTCATCTAACTAGAGGATCTCTAAAGTGCCTTCCAATCCGAAGATTCTGGCAGAATAATAACCATTACACAAAAAGCATTTTTTTTGTTTTGCAGAGGTCATCGTGACCCTGTGATTTTTCTGAAATCAAAGCAGCAGAACCCTGTATTTGTTGGTGTTCTGGCAAATATCCGAATCTCCCCTCCCATCTGCCGTAGAAATACAAATGACTTTCTTTTAATGCCAGAGAGAACTGTGATGTCACTACGCTAATTTCAGTTACGGGGGCCCTACCTTCATACGCCCCTACAGCAGAGGGGACCTGTTATCAGGATCCTTTCAGAAACGTTCTAGAAGTCTGTAATGAATATCCTTTTTTCTTTCACACAGTACCAGCACTGACTCATGGGTGACATTTCTTTGATCATCAAAGATATTAAAAGTTTGTTTTTAAAGAAAAACTTGTTTTCCTGTGGAATCTTGATGCTCTTGGCCCTGCTTATGAAAAAAAGCAAAACCTTGGACTCTTAAAAAAAAACCTTAACATTCGTGTCCAGGATATACAAACCCTCGGCTCTCCAGCCTCACACTTTATCTCATTTCATTATTAAATCATCGTTATTGGGTGTGTTTTCAAAGAGGAAAAACAGATGCTCAGAAGATTGGGGTAAGTTGCTCAAGGTGATCCAGCTGGCAAGAAGCATAGCGAAAAATCGACACACACCGTACTTGTGTTTTAGAACTTTCAGCTTTCCATTAAAATAATCAAAAACATTCCCATGATTTTTCTCAGTTCTTTCTAAGTCAAGATTGAAGGGAGCGAACACTGGAGCTACTTTGCTCTACTATTTCTAAGTATAAAACTAAAAATATGTTTTAATAATTTCAGGACTCATAAATTCCTGAAGATTTCTTTTTGTCCCCATTTTCATTGTCCTGAAGTTCACGTCCACCACACGCGCTCTCATAAAAGTCTATGTTTTATAAATGAACGTCAAAAAGCAATTGTTTGCTATAATTCGTGTTCTAGGGTTAAATTAAAACACTAGTATACATCAATCCTTAAGACACAGCTGGGTATACCAGTGGTGCTCCATAAATGGCCGCTAAACATTTTAGTCAGAAACTCTTGGATTAATCGAGAAAATAGTAACTTTAAAGTTATGTCAATTTCACCCCAGAGGCCCTGGGACTTTGTGTCTTTGAATGCCATTTGCCCCATGTGACCATCCTAAGGGTTAACACTGAAGAATCAAGTCCAAATGCTGTCTTCCAATATACCCCGAGTCTCTCCTAGAAGAGGTTCAAGGCAGTCTCCCCGGATACTTTGAACAAAGTGGGGGTGGGGTGGGGGTAAACCAGGAACCGATCTGGCCAGGTATTACCTCATCCTGCAGTTTCATGGCAGTCAGACGTGACTTTTCGGCCTCCAGGGATTTTTCCTTCAACTGCCTTTGCATTTCTGCGAGCTCCCTGCGATTTTTCTCCTTGTACTCATCCAGCTGGTTCTGGAGCTCCAGGGTTGATATGCGGGACACCTCGACAATGTCAGCCATCTGGAAGGAGTGACATGGGTGTGAGCCCACCCTGTGACGCTCCAGCTGGGGCCTGAGAACCAGGTTTGGGTTCCATCGAAACAATACATCTCTTCCTCTTCCTTCTACAACCTCCCCAAAGATTTTGCAAAGCACCTGGTCATGGGCTATCCAGGCTTAGTCACCTGTAACATGGAAGCAGCAACGAGGAGTGAACAAGCACACCTTTCATGGCTAGATACATAGCCCAGGGTCATGCCCCCTTGCTTTGCCACTTACCAGCTATGTAACTGGGCCATGCACTTAAACCTCACTGGGCCTCTGTGGTGTCCTCATGGGAAATACTGGAATCATCATATCTACCTTACAGGGATGTTGTCAGAATTAATACATAAGGGATAGAATTCCAGTTACAAAATAGCTAGTACAGTGACTGGTACACAGTAGGTATCAGAAGATGGCAGGCATTCCTCTTGGCTCCTAGAATGGGGGGAGCCCCTCAGCTCTGTGCTTCCCCCCCTTCTGAGGATTTTAGGGCAGAGGTGGGCAGAGATAAGAAGTAACAACTACTAGACTTTGAAACTGCCTTTCATGCTCCTGGACAAGAAAGATGGGTGCAAATGCAGACGTTACCCAGGGTTCTGAATCAGATAACATTTGTTAAGTCTGCCCTTACGTGCCAGGCTTCTTTGGGGAATTGGTGAGAGGAGTTGGGCCCAGAATCCAGAGGATACTGGCATTTTCTAGACCAGTTTCCCTTTAACTGGGATTCTCAACAAGTCCAAAGAGCTGCTTCAGGGGACCCGGGAATCTGATGCATGCCTGCTTAGACAAAAGGGCAGGCTTCCTTCGCTCTCAACAGGTCCTCAGAGAGCACTGGGCCCCAGCCCAGGTGTTCTGCCCACATCTCTCGCTCCCCTGGCCCTCACCTCCTTCTGCAGTTTCTCGATGGTCTTGTCCAGGTGCCACCGTTCATTCTCCATCTCGTTCTTCAGTCTCCTTAACTGCTCCTTCTGCTCTGTCTCATCTTTGAGCTTTTCAGACAACTGCTTCTGCTCCTGGGTGGCCTGACTCAGATTTCTCTGCAGACGGCAGGGAAGGGACAGTGCAGTCACCTACCTACTGGGGCAGCCCCAGGAACAGGCAGCAGAGGGAGTTCTGCAGTAACACCTCAAAGCAATCAGACCTGCTACATGGGTGATAAGGAATAGGACCGAAGCAAAGCCATTACAAGACACAAGGACATGGTTGGTTCTGAAATTCAGGGACCCAAATGCAAAGTTGACTCAGCCAAAAACACGCATGAGAATAAAGGGACAGACAAAGGATTTATTATAGAAATACAGAAGATGGCCAAGGCTGCTCAGGCCAGTGATTAAGGACAGTGTCTGAAAACATGAAATTTCCAAGTTCGTGCTTGCAAAGAGAGGTAAAGATGTACGTCTGACAAACCTGAACCAATGTGGCCATTTACATCCTGTACTATGCAGCAGTACACCTCACATTCTAGAATCCCCTCTGCTCTGCAGATGCATCTTAGTTAAAATACCCAAAAATGAATCCATGAGGAAAGAGAACGTTGACCCACAGGTCAAGAGTCCACCTGGGTAGAAGGAGTTGTAATCAACAGAATCCTGGGTTGGACTCATACACAGAAGAAAAAGGAATCTGGCAATCCACAGGGAGATAAACTTGATGAGTAGTAGGGTGAAATGGAAAAGACACTAGTTAGAAAAGTGCAAATGAGTGTTGATTAGTGATTCAGCACCAAATCCTAGCACTTACCATAAAATGAAACTATCTTGGGTGCACTATTTCCCTGGGATGCCCTGAAGCTCTCACCTCACCTGGTCACAGAGCCTGACCTTCTTTAAGGTCAGAGCTCTAAAACAAAATCCTAAAGTATCTTAGAAAGATCGTGCTGGCTTTTTTAAATGGCTGAGTGCTAGGGCCACTGACATAAAGATACTAAGAAGGGGCAGAGCTCAGAAAGGGGCAGCATGACCCAGACCTGGGCTAGATCATCTAGAAAATGGTCTCAGGGACTGAAGGCTGAATGTGAGTTGCTACACGCCTGCTTAGGACTTGTGTCTTATGTCCCCGCAGATGCTGTTGGAAGGACGATGGTTTATATCTGTACAGTGCTTAACAGTTTACAAGCTGCTCTCACACGTACCAACTCAGGCCTCTTGAAAACACTCCCAAATCACTTGGGGCACTCCTGGTTTGCAAAGCACAACCAGCCATGCTGCTGGCCAGCCCTGTGACCTGGGGCCAAAAAGCCACCTGTGGAGGCCTTCTGGCTCTTCCACTCTGCCAGGACAACTGCACTCAGAACCAGCCAACACAGCTGGGCTGCTGAAGTTAACTGCTGTGGGAAACCAAGGTCAACAAAAGCTATTGGGAGAGAAGAAGGTGGTAAAAGGAAGGTAATCAGAAGTTCAGTGTGAAGGCAATTAGCAGGAGTGTGTCCCACCACAGTCCAGCTGGGCACACACCAGAAACAGGGTCACCTCCTGGGATTTGTGTTTGTGCTTGATTCTGTGGTGCTGGAGGGCAAAATGGAGCATGCAGGGTAAGGCAAGCATGGTTCCATGTGTGGGAGAAAACTCTCAATAACGTACCTCAAAATGTAAATTCCCGAAAAGCAACAAATGCAGAAGGACATGAGTGGCTTCCTATAGGATCCAACTCAAGCCGTGCCCCTGCAGATCCCCTAGCCTCTCTTTTCCTCCTCCTGGATCCCACTCCTGGAGGCTCCAGGCCAGCAGCCAAGCCAGGCTTGGCTCTAGTCAGCCTCCATATGTTGTGTGCGTCTCTGCTTCCCCTTTGGCTGAGGCAGGGCTCCCTGTCTGGCCCCGGTCTCCCGTGCCACTGGAGACACCAGACTCACCCACTCTGGGCCTGGGGCTCTGCCCAAGACCCCACATACCCTACCCTGACACTCACACATTTGCCTGGAAGAAATGTTGCTAAATTATTTTAAAAACATTTCTTATAGCTTGCCTCTATTGCCAAGGTAGTAAGATCTGTCAAGGCAAGGAAGAGATACCCATCTGGGTATGTCTCATAGTCCAGCTTCACAATGAGGGCTATGATAAGAACTTGGTGGCTGGAAATTAATACCTATCCCCAAAAGTGGTCTAAAGACTTGGTATGTCAGAGTCACAGGGTGAGGACGGAGTATTCCTAACTTTAAATGCAGATTCTAGCCCGTTGTGATGGAATCACAATTTTCCTGACTACCGAGGGCCCATAAATTTAGAGTTAAGAGTTACCCAGAAAATTCTAACATGCTTTAAATTTTAGAGATGCTGTTGAGAATAATGTTCTGCTTCCTCAGTCCCCCCAGAAATGTATTCCAATACACCACTGCTGAGAAAACGTGTTCCAAACTCACACAAAAAGAAACATACTCCCCATTGTGCAGCTGGGAGTCAGGAGTGAAACGCTGTTGCTACAGTGGCTCTATTTCCAAGACCAGCGATATAAGCCCACTAACCAAAATACTGGGACAAAAACAGGGGGGAAATCGATCAGTCTGGAGAACACAAAACACGGGTTATTTATAGTGAGGTAGAGTGAGTCGTACTCTTGAGCAGACCACCGTCTGTCAAGACACAGAGCCTTTTACTGTATGACTGAGGAAGGCTCCTGTTAGTCCCTGTTAACAATCCGAGTGGCAGGTGTGCCCATGGGCTCACAGGAATGAGAGGCTTGGTCAAACGGAAGCTGGGACTGCGTCTGAGCTGCAATCAGGCATTAGGCAGATTTTCAAATCTGAACCCTGACCGCTTTGTCAGCCCCTAATCTTTTTCATATGCCCCATCCCCATCCAACGGTCCCAACGGAAAATGTTAACAATCTCGTCTTTGACAACAGCACAGAATCAATGGCTTTGGCCTCCTCAGAAGCGGCCTGAGGAGTGCTTGGTGCTGGTTCTTTAAAAGCCAGAGAGGGTAGGAGGAAGGACATACCAGCATCCCACTGAGGTCGCTGTGCAAACTCATTTTAGAACTTCAGTGCAGACTTTTTTTTTTTGGAATGTACTTCCTACAATCTTGGTAAACTTCAAATGGGAAAAGCTAATTTTCTAAGAATCTACTGATTACGAATACAGATAGCTATCTAGTTTCAAAAAAAAAAAAAACAACCCCGCCTTCCTCCTGCTTTTAATAGCTGTTCTGAAGGGCCGCACTGTGTGGCGTATGCTTGCCCAGAGGAGAAAGGAAATTGGCTTCTGCCAGAGAGCTGACTCCACACTGCCTCGGGGACCGAGCCTGCCAGCCTTCTCACTCAATTCATATTTTATCTCTGGAAAGCTGTCAAGCTCTTTAATGTCTACACCAGGATTTCTCCACCTCGGCACCTCTGCCCTTTGGGGCCAGATAATCACGGCGGCGGGGGCCGTCCTGGTCTTTGTAACACCTTCAGCAGCGGCCCAGCCCTGCCCACTAGAAGCCAGGAGTGTGTCCCTGGCTGTGACAAGCGAAAATGTCACCAGACACTGCCAGATGTCCCCCGGTTAAGGACCACAGCTCTAGACGGAGGGTCTGAAGCCCGGTGTGGTTCTTACTACAGGAAACTTCCTGCAAGGAGAGGACCCATGGCGATCTATCCATGTCTGTCCCATGCTGCTTCTCCGGCGTCTTTCCTGAGGAATAAGCTGGGACAACAACAGCTGTGTTTACCTGCACGTCTTCAAGCTCGCTCTCCAGGGTCCTTCTGGCTGATACGGCTTCTCTTTCTTCCTTTCTTGCCTGCACAAGGGCCTCCTCTAATTGCCGGCTTTCGCTCTACAATGACACACGGGGTCAGAGCGCACACGGATGCATGTTGTGCCTACCTAGAGAGCGGGCTCGGGGGCGTGAAAGGAATGTGGGAGACATCCAAGGACACAGCCAGCAGCTGGCCCGAGGTGGCACACGACAGGTATGCTCTCAGATGTGTGGGCCCAACTGCAGCTCCCTATTCCGCCAGAGGTGAACGTGTGAATCATTGGCGTGACTGAAAATACATATCCAGCCTCACGTTCGGAGCTTCGGAAAGAGCAGGTATGGAATAGACGTGGGCACACACAGTTCTGGAAAAGGCTTCCAGGTGATTCTGATGAAGGACCATTTTGGGAAGCCCTGTTGGAACACATCTCCCCTTACACTGCTGTTGTCCCCTCTTGGACTGCCGGTGCGAGCTCTCACTGCCCCCTGTGCAAGGGTCTCTTGCTAACAGCCTCCCACTTCAAGAGACCTGGCAAACTAAGTAATTGGTGCAAACTGGTGCAGCTTCAAAATCCGCCAACTATGTGTTAAAGAAGAAAAAATTATCATGCGTGACAATGGGTCTGATGGTGGTGTTAGGATGGCCTCGACCCAGTGTCAAAAAGTGGAGGGTGCCTGACGTCTGGGTGAGCGGGGACACTGGTGTTCCCCACTCTGACCTCATCGGTCCCGTTCCCACCTCATTGACAAGCTCATCTCCCATTTATGCCATCACAGAGGAACAGCAGAAACGGGTTGCCGAGACGATGTGGTCACCATTGCTTTCACCTTTCCTACTAAATCGTGATGATAGTAAATCCCCTTGCATTTCCAAATCCACAGACGAAGGAAAAAGGAAGGATCTGCAGCGGCCAGACCTGGGTGGGGGGCCCGGCGAGCCTTACCTCGCACTTCTTGAGTATTTCCTTTGCTCTGGCCTCATCGCCCTTCATGTCGGCGATCTGCTCGCGCAGGCGGGCGACGCGCTGCTCCAGCTCCTCGATGCTTCCCCGCAGCTTCTTGTTCTCCTCCTGCAGAGCCTTCACATGCATTTCAGCCCCGAGCTGGCTCTGCTCCGATGCGCTGCTCCGATTGGCCAGGACCTCGACGTTCTGTTAAAGACACGGATCGGGGGCACGTGGGAACCGCCGTCAAGGGGCTGTCCCCGGCTGCGAGCACGGCTGGCTTTTATTAAAAACCCGAGATGAGCCAGGCCCCATGCGCAGCCGGGGATTGACAGGCTAGAACCTGGAGGCCAAGTCCAGCACATCACCTGTTATTAAAAATAACGTGTTCCTGGAGCATCGCCACGTATGCTGGTGAGCACGCCGTCTGTGGCAGCTTCCATGCTATAGCCGCGGAGCGGGGAGAGCCTGACGCCGGCAAGGGAAGGCCCCTGGTACTGCAAAGCCTCAAATATTCACTCCCTAGCTCTGTACAGAAAACTGTCATCATCCCTTGCCTGCATTAAGTCTTTGACGCGGGATTTCAAGCTTTTAAGGAACTCTAGGTGGCGGGTACTATCACCATTTTAGAGACAAAGAAACGGAGACTTGGGTAGATGAGGAACTCGCCCAAGGTCACTTAGGAGGAAGTGCACCTGGGCAGACCAACTCAGAACCTGTTCTTGGGAGCACTGCCTTCTGCCGAGTCCACATCCCTGACCCCTCACCACGTGCAGGGCCCCTTGGCGGAAGTTCTGGATGAAGGACAGTTTCTGTTTACAGTTTTTTAAGTTCCAATACAAAACGGAAATTAAAATTCACTTGAATTATGATAGAGTTCCTCGTGCAAGCTCTGGGTGCCATCTTCTGAATATGAGCTCTGGGCTGCCCAAAATTCCTAACAGAAAGGCATGGCGACAATTACAATGTGGTTACTGCTAATTCCCAATGTTGCATGGGCTTTGTTTTTGTTTTTGTTTTTTTTGGGCTTAGTAACGTGAAGTGATAAATGGCCTTGTCCAGAATTCCACTTCTCCCAGAAGATCTCTTGCCTCCCATTTCTCCACTACTCTAAAGAAGCCAACGTCAGCAAATCGGATCCTCACAGAACAGCTGTGCAGATGCCTACAAGGAAGGGAAGGCCCAGTGAGGGCAAGCGTTGGCTTCGAAAGTTATGTCATGCCCCCGGGGAGAGCTATCTGCGGGAACTGCTTGTTTGCTTGCATAGCCTTCCAGAAAGATCTTTAAATCTCTTGACAGTACAATAAGCTGTATTATCCCGAACTTCACCAGTTAGAGAATTTCAGAAAACAGAGCATCTTTTCGAACGCAAATGTTTAATTCTATACATCTGGGAACACCCATCACAGTCAAGCCACTGGGTCAGAACACAGCTGGTGTCCCGAAGGAGAAAACTCAAGTGCCTGACCCCTAGGGCTTCTCAGGACCACTAGGGTGTCCTTTCCTACCGAAACCAGCAAGACAAACAAGGAGAAATAAAGTGTGGTTGAAAGCCTGAGGAAGGATCCAAAGAATCCGATAACTGGTCAGACCAGGGAAGGAACAAGAAAAGTCTAGATTGCCCATTCCTGCCCTAACTTTCCCATTAAAACTTGAGACTACAAAGCTAGAGTTATAAGATAGCAAGGCACTGGCGTGAGAATAAACCTACAATTCAATGGGACAGAACTGAGAGGCCCCAAGCAAATCCAACATTTATAGTTGATTGATTTTCAACAAGGGCGCCAAGAAAATTCCATGGGCAAAGAAGAGTCTTCAGCAAAGGGTGGGACAGCTGGATATTCACAGGCAAAAAGATGAAATCGACCCCCTTTCCTTACACCATACACAAAAACTAACTCAAAATGGATCACAGACCTACATGTACGATTTAAAACTATAAAATCCTTAAAAGAAAATATAGGGGTAAATATGTGTGACCCTGGGTTAGGCAAAGTCTTAGATGTCGTCCCAAAAGCACAAGCAGAAACAACCAAAAGAGGTAAACTGGACGTCAGGAAAGTTAAGTACTTTTGGGCTACCAGTGAGACCACCAAAAAGTGAAAAGACAACCCACAGAATGAGAGAAAACAGTTATAAACCCTATATCTGATAAAGGGCCCATATCTAGAATATATTTTTAAAATTCTTCAATAATAAAAAGAGAACCCAATTAAAAAATGGGCAAAGAGGGGCACCTGGGAGGCTCAGTCAGTTAAGTGTCAGACTCTTGGTTTTGATTCAGGTCACGAAATTAAGCCCTGTGTCAGGCTCTGTGCTGGGCATGGAGCCTGTTTTAGAGTCTCTCTCTCTCTCTGCCCCCTCTGCTCCTCCCCTGCCCCATGCGCATGCGCAGTCCCTCTCTTAAAAAAAAGGGTGGGGGCGGAAGGACGTGAGTCGGCTCCTTTCCAAAGAAGAGCTACAGAAGTCCTACAAGCACGTAAAAAGATGCTCAACGTCATCAGTCATCAGGAAATGCAAATCAAAACCATAACGAAGTGCCACTTCGCACCCAATCAGGAAGATAACAGCAACGGTTGAGGAGAACTCGGAACCTTACACATTGCTGGTGCGAATGTGAAACGGCGCCGCCACTTTGCGAAACAGTTTGGCAGTTCCTCACAAAGTTAAACAGAGCTACATGACCCAGCAGTTCCACTCTCAGTGTATACCTAAGGGAAATGAAAACATGGGACCACACAAAAGCTTGCACAAAACATCACAGCAGCATTATGCCTGACAGCCAAAGAGTGGAAACAACCCAAGGATCCAGCGAGGGACAAAAGGGCAAACAAAATGCGGTATATCCACGTAACGGATGAGGTACTGACCCACGCTACAACATGGATGAATCTTGGAAACGTTATGCTTGGGGCGCCCATGTGGCTCAGTTGGTTAAGCGTCTGCCTTTGGCTTGGGTCATGATCCCAGGGTCCTGGGATAGAGTCCTGCATCGGGCTCCCAGCTCCATGGGGAGTCTGCTTCTCCCTCTGACCTTCTCCCCTCTCATGTTCTCTTTCTCTCTCTCTCTCAAATAAATGAATAAAATCTAAAAGCAAAAAAATTGACAGTGGTGATGGCAACGCAACTCTAGGGACATACTTGAAACAGGTGACTTATATGTCATAAGAAGTATGTCTCAACACAGCCAGTGGAAGACAAAGGAACCCGGGCTACAGAGTCAGGAGAAAGGGGAGAGGCGAGGTGCCGACCTTGGTGGTCTGAGGTCCTGAGGCACCAGGGAGAGGAAGAGCAGGCTGCACATTCCAGCCTGTGTATGAGCACACGCATGTGGTCACTGCTCTCTTGTTCAACCAGAAATCTCTAAAAACCGCATCTGGTGTGACCTGAACTGGCCCCCTGATGCTGTGTGTGATGTCTAGGACTTGGTATACTCTCCGATCTCAAGTGGTGGACGCCCCTCCTGAGGCCTGAGGGAGTTCAGGCCGGGAGGATCGGCCAGGCAAGGGAATGGCCGAGTGGGGCAGCGGGGCTCTGCTCCAGGGTCAGCCTTCATTAACACAGGCTGGGTGTGCCTCCAGGGGCTCTGCGTGGACGGAGAGGCTGAGTCCTGTTTGCACACACTGTCAAGTGACGGTATGTTTTCCTCTGCCTCTTCCTAGAGGGGCAGACCACATTATGTTTACAAATAAATTTACCTTAAACCTCTGGTAGCATACTTTTCTAGAACCCCTCCCCATCCCTGTGTCCCACACCCCATATACACCCAGGCCTCTATTTAATATCAAGTCCATAGGCCCAACTTCCTTTTCTGGCAACCATACCTGATCCCCATCATATCCCTTTGTTCAAGGCAAGTCCTCCATGACTTCCCAGCAGAGGAAACAAAACTGGTCTCCAGGACCTCCAAAAGCCCCCCTTCCAACTCTTGAGCCTTGGCCTAGGCATCAGCTTTTCCAAATGCTTACTCCTGTGTCTCAGGAATGGGGTGAAGGGCAGCAGAGCTCTACAGGGGCCCAGAGCCGGTAAGGACCGACTCAGGATGAGGTCACCAGAGATAGTACTGCTGACCTCGCTCAAGTTCCTATGAGCCTTTGATCTGAAGTCCTGTCTGTCTGCAACAAGACTATAGTGGCTGTTACAGCATCAGTAAACTAAGGAGCTCACCATCTCTAAAGATTCATTTAGCCATTATCACATTACCAGCATAATATCTGATTTTTTTAAAATTAACATCTAATGTATTATTAGCCCCAGGGATATAGGTCTGTGAATCATCAGGCTTACACTCTTCATAGCACTCACCATAGCACATACCCTCCCCAATGTCCATCAAAATTTTAACTACTATTCATTCCAGCAAGCAGTCACAAAGTGTGAGCAAAAAACAACTCTAAGGGACACCTGGGTGGCTCAGTGGGTTAAGCATCTGCCTTCGGCTCAGGTCATGATCTAGGGTCCTGGGATCAAGTCCTGCATCAGGCTCTTTGCTCAGCAGGGAATCTGCTTCTCCCTCTCCCTCTGCCTGCCACTTCCACCTGCTTGTGCTTTCTCTCTCTTTCTCCCTCTGAGAAATAAATAAAATCATGAAAACAAAAAACAAAAAAACCCCAACTCAAATTCCTCTGCTGCTCCAAAAGGTTGGAAGCACCTTGTGGTCATCACCACAAAGGCAAAAGTAGCAGATGTGCTATGTTCTGTTGTTTGTCAAGACTGGACCATCCCTTAAAATGGCACTGAGATCATCTCTTCACCTTTCAGGCCAAGGTCAGAAGGTGGTGGGTGGTGTGAAGTCAGAGGTTCTCCTCATGCCACAGCTGGGGGTGAGGGATGGGGGCTGGAAACTGGTATAAGGTCCTGGGGGGCAATGTGGTAGTATTAATCAAAATTACAACATATATTGCCTGTGACTCCACACCTTCTCTTCTCGTACTCATCCTACATGTGTGCAAAGTGCCATAGAAACAAGATGATTAACTCTGGCATTATAATAGCCAAGGATTGAGCTGAACTAAATCCAACTGATGGGGCATTTGTTAAACAAGTTACATCAGTTCAATGATAAGCTGTGCGGCCGAAAAAAATAAAGGAACGAGGAAGTGAGGAAACCACAAGGGACAGAACGGTACACCAAAGGGAGGTTTACATAAAAGGAAGGCAATGGGAGATAAATAGGTCATCCCCTAGCTACCCAAGAAACAGGTAGCACAGGCTGGCTGCAAGGAAGGGAAGCAGTGTTATGGAAAGGAAGACAGGGATATAATCCATTGCAAACTTTCTTGCAACTCTTGAAGAATGGAACTTCAAGAGATATTACATTTTTAAAAAATAAATACTCGTTTTCTTGGAAGAGACTATCCATGCCCACAGGCACTTGGGAGGGCAACCGCCTCCCTAGCCCAGTTTTCGCCTCCTCCAGCCGCGAGGAACCCTTCCCCAACACATTCGCAGATACTTCTGGGCCCTGAGAGAGAGCGGAGCCGAAGCCCCGGGAGCAGCTGTACAAACAGCGGAGAGCCAATGAGGTCTCCCACGCGGGTTTACATAGCTCAGAAATTCCTTTTCACCACATATAGCTGGGAGAGTGGAAAAGGCCCAGACGGCCCAGGACTTGCGCTTACGTGAGCACGTCTCCAAAATTCCCACCCAGCAACCCGAGGGGAGAGACATCCCGTGTGGGCTGATGAGAGACATCCAAGGGGCTGCAGAGAACTGCCTTTCAAGGTTTGGGTTTTTCCAACAAAACTGCATATATACATTTTTGCATCTGACACCATGGTGTGTTTCACTCTATTCCATGTCTCTTTTTATATTAAGATCCAGTGCCCGTGGTGCTCTGGAAGAGGGACCACGTCTCTCCTGCAGCTGTGCTGAGCCCTCTCCTCCTCAGCGAGCCCATCCACGTACGCCTGTCTCAACCCACTGAAAGCAGACGTAAACCACCTCAAGAAAGGAGTTCTCGGGAAGGAGCAGATAGCTCTCTGGTCAGTCGGCCAGAGCAGATGCAAACCCAGGCTGTGCCCATGTCGCTGCAAAGCATCTTTTAGCCTCACAGAGCCTTACATCTCTCACTTGACAAAAGCGGATGAGGTTACCTGCCTGGTACACTGTTGTCACTATCGAGGCAGGAGTCCTCGCCATTGACAGGATTACCAAGCCAACGAAACCCACATATGTTCCCCAAAGGGCAGGACTTGGCACAGTTCGCTTACTGTGGTTCTAAATCCTCAAACTTGGCTTCCGACGACAACCTGCACGTTTTGGGCAGCTACATGTCATAAGCCTATATTTCCCCGAAGAGAGACCTGAGATCTTCTAGTGGTCTTTCCAGGACAACTGCACTGGACCCTTCTCTCATTCCAAGGGCAAATCAGGTTTCTTGGTTGGCTAATTCATTAAAAACTTAGCCTCATTTCCAGTCGAGGATGGTCTGCTAAACTAATGGCAACGAAGGAAATTTTTCCAAAATAGACAAACAGCATGTTTCAGTGTGCTGAATTTCCACTACTTTCCAAATAGTTGACTTTTAAACATATGCTCCAATTACTATTTAAAAGGGGAGGAGAGGATATAGAACCGTATCACACACTCAAAAAAAAAAAAAAAAAAAAAGGCAAAATCCCAGTCTTTGCCAGGTACCACCATTCACTGCAAATGACTCGCTTATAAACTGGCCCATTTCCATGAGTTAAAGCCCACATTTAGAAATGCTCACATGTCCTCTGGAGCCACAGGAAACTTTTATCCATGACGAGCACAAAATTCCCAAACAGAAGCAGAAAAAGCCACGCCTGCGTGTTTGTTCTGGTCCAGAGGCGCTGATGCACTTCCCTTGCAGGAGCACAGACACCGTGTGGACGGGTTCGCTCCTGGCTTGGCGAGAGCAGACCTAACACGTGGTCATAGCAGGCTTTACTAATTAACAAGGCCTCTGGCACAGCAAGCTTTTGTCCCTTTTCTGTCTCCCTGTTTTGCTGAACGAGTAAAAACCCCTGAGGCGTGGAGGCCGGGAGTCCAGGCAATGGAACGCTGGTCTGTCTGTTCCACGTCACTGGCCACCCCCACACTCCCGTGTTTTGAGGCTGCGGGATCTCAGCCGACGGCGACCCAGAGTGGCCCCTGGGTCAGGACATCTGCTAGAGGTTCCTGCCTTTTCACCATCACAGCTGTGGACGTCCACTTTCACCTCCCCAGGGAGCACCTGGGGCCCAAACAGCGAGTCCCTTTCTCACTTGGAATGTAGGAGAACCGGGTCCCCTGTGTGGCGTCCTCAGCGTCCCCCTCACAGGAGCAACGCTAAGCAGCATACGCTGTAGTCATTAGCCTCTCATTTCATCTCTTTCCCTTGTTGTCCATGAATTTCCATGACGTAAAGCCTCCAAGCCAGGACTTATCACACTTGCTTGAGCCTCGGACTCACCTGCGGGTTCTTGAGAAAAGCTCACCCTGACTCGGGAAGCCTGAGATTCTGCATTTCTTTTCTTTCTTTCTTTCTTTTTTTTTTTTTTTTTAAAGATTTTATTTATTCATTTGACAGACAGAGATCATAGTAGGCAGAAAGGCAGGCGGGGGGAGGGGGGGTGAAGCAGGCTCCCCGCTGAGCAGAGAGTCCAGGACCCTGAGATCATGACCTGAGCCGAAGGCAGAGGCTTTAACCCACTGAGCCACGCAGGTGCCCCGGATTCTGCATTTCTAACAAACCTCCAGTGAATGCCAAAGATCTCACTCTGAGTGGTGAGGTTAAGACAGAGGAGAGGCTGTTGTGACCTTGGGGCATTCCTATGGAGGCCCACAGCGTAGGCCTCAGCTGTTTAAGTTCTCTGTGCTTCCTGCTCTGACTCCGGGGCCCAGCGTGAGCCATCAGGTGACATGGACGTGACCGCAGGCTTTGCAGCCAGCCCACATTGGGACTTATGCAAACCTTTGACCCCTCTGAGCTCAGTTCACACCATTAAAGAAGTGTAACAAGTAACATTAGCTCTGAATAGGTCAGAAAATTAAAACAAGATAAGAGATACAGAAGCTTGAAAAAGCGAACATCCCTGCACTCACGGAAAGTGATGGGGTTTCCCTTCTTCCATGCTGACTGCCTACTTACCAATTTTTGGGCAGAGTGGGGTTGAGCCACTGAAAAACACCATCTCTTAAACCCCTGCTCTACATCAGAACTTGCGAAAATTCTCTCACTACATTTCCCAAATGCCAACAGCATTCCTTCCCCACGTATCTGCTGTTCAGAACGGAATCGGTTATACAGTTGGATTCCGCCGTGAGAGGTTTGTTTGTGTTTTGGCAAGGGAGCAGCACACGAGTGACACAGGAATCGATGTGGCAAAGGGAACAGTGAAGAAGTAGAGGGTGCTCATTACCCAAACCCCAAATATCTTCAAGGAAGAGTTGATTCCAACAGCAGGCACAGTGGTTAGAAGATGTGGATTCTGGACCAGACTCGGCTAACAGTTCGCTGTGTGAGGCCCTCAGGCCATTCCTTTAACTTCATTAGCCTGCAGTTGGCTCCCCCACTCCGTTCATGACTGGGCTCATTCCAGTGTCCCGCCAGCTCTCACAGTCTGGGATTCCAGAATGAACTTGAAGAAACTGGGGCAATCATCAGACAATCGTGGAATTAAAGAATTCCAGAGGCTTTACTCATTTAACATCATGCTTCAATTTCATTTTTGCAAATGTTGTCAGCTAATCTCAGATCCTTTTTACCGGTGTCTGTACCCTGGCTTCTGGAAGTGAGGACCCTTATCCAAAGGCGGGCAACTTCTGGCCGAGTGGAACAAAGCGTCACTTCATTGCCTTGACTCACCGAGTTTAAATGTATTATATTTAAAGAAGATACCATTTACATCCGATTTTTCTCACTGCCCTGGTGGTAGTTTTCCTGCTTACTAAACCACCTCAAAGATACTCCCTTTTCAACAGATTCAATTACCCAATTTTCTCTACGTAACTGTGTGATTACAGAGGTTAAAAATATCCCTGGTTTTCTTCACAATATTCTTGTGAAGTAAGTCGATATAATTCCCTTTAAATAGTTAAGAAACCTGCAAGATTTGCTCTCAGACGTGGCCTGTCGTGCAGACACAGGTCCCAGACAGAAGTTACACTAATAAAATACCTCACATTTGTTCACAGATTGCATTTGACGTAGGTTCTCATTTAAGCCACGCAACAAGCCTAGAGAGATACCTGAGATGGGGAGAAAAACACCTCTGATAAAAATACTCTGCCCGCAGATAGGTCAAGTGCTTTTCCCAAAAAGCTACATGCTCACCAGTTTAGGCTTTGACATACGGTATGATTGCACGGAGAGGAAAGGTCCAGAACGGGCAAATCCACAGAGAAAGAGAGTAGACTGGTGATTGCCAAGGGACTGGGGAAGGGGGGATTCAGATGATGTAAGAGGCCTGCTTCACCTGGGGGTGATGGACAGTAGCTATGGGTGCCCAACCTTGTGAATACATAAACGTCATGGACTGTACGTTCTAAGAGTGAAAATGCTGAATTTTACGCTAGGTAAGTGATATGTTAATAAAACAAAAGAAAAAGAATTCTGGCCTTGGCATCAGCTGACCTGACCCAGCCCCTCTTGCTCCTCTCTAAGCTTGGTTTTCCTGTTGTTCTAATCACGAAGGGGGCATTGCTCCAAGCACAGAGCGATGCCCTGGGCACACGGTAAGAATTCGATCGATGACAGCTGCACATTAAGTTCAGGTAGCCAAGGGGAGCCTGGGTGGTTCTGTCGGTTAAGCATCTGCCTTTGGCTCGGGTCATGATCATGATCCCAGAGTCCTGGGATCGAGCCCCGCATCAGGCTCCCTGATGAGCTTCCTCCCTGCTTCTCCCTCTCCCTACTGCTCCCCCTGCTTGTGCTTGCTCGTTCTCTTGCTCTCTCTCTGACAAATAAATAAAATTAAAAAAAATAATAACAGTAAGTTCAGGTAACCCAAAGTCACACAACCCGGAGTTATATCCAGCTTCAAATCCCTGTCTCTGATCTCTGCTACCTGCTTCTAGGTTCTTCCAAATAGAGCAGCAGCTTCATTCAGCCAGAGAAAGGAAAAGATCGATACCTGGCAACTGGGGGGTTTGGCAATGTCCACACACCCACCCTGATTTAAAGCCAGTGGGAAGAGAAAGGAATATGCAATTATATCATGCAAAGAGTTTCAAGGGCTTCTCTAAAAGAGCCTTAGGTTATAAACTTTTGGTTTTTTGGTTTTTTTTTTTAATTTTTGGAAGATTTTATTTATTTATTTGAGAGAGACGGTGGGCAGGGGGGGACGTGAATGCACAGGTAGGGGGCAGGGGCAGCAGGAGAAGCTGACTCCCTGCAGAGCAGAGAGCCCCATGCGGGACTTGATCCCAGGACTCTGGGATCATGACATGAGCAGAAGGCAACTGCTTAACCCACTGAGCCACCCAGGTGCCCCAGGCTATAGCTTTTAATTATACTTTTGCCTTTATTCTTGTTTTATACAACTCCTTAGAAAGTTCTTACAAAATTTTCCCCAGCGTCCCTGGGTCCTCTCAGTTTTCAGGGTATAAAAGGAGCCTCATGTCATATTTATAAGATGCCACTTCCCTCACCCTGAGGGCCGCTGTCTAAGCTGATCTCGGAACCAGCATGTAGCAGTTCTTGTTTATGGAACCCAACATCCTCCCGCCGTGTGGCTGTCCCTGCGGGGAGCTGCTAGCTGGCTGACAGGACTGCCCCCACCCAGTGCCATCCACCTAGAGTTCTGTGTCACCAGGAAAATATTGGGGGGAGGGTAGGGGCAGGAAAAAAGCACCCAGTTATTTTGTCACTGACAGGCCAGACAGCTTTCCAAATGGTTAAAATCAGCTCGCTGTCAACACACACATGCCCAACAGGTTGAACAGGATTTTTAAAGAGAGAAGATAAACAAGCAGGTTCTCCAGAGCATTGCCAAGGCAGAGTTATGGCGACCCCTCCGAGATTAACCAAAGGCTCAATCTAGAAGCCAGTAGGTCCTAATTGCATTCACAGTTCTATACTGTTCCCTTCCCAGAAATCTAATTACTATGAAAGCTGAGCCTTCAACTTTTCCATTTTGCTGCTACTGTATTTCTACACATACGGAAAGGATTAACCTGAAATTGTAGAAATCACTCCATTTAAAAATTTTGAATAAAAATTCTTAGACCAAGAACTCTCAATCAGATGACCATTCCCATATGTGCCTCTTCTAGCCCCCAAGCTAGACCAAATTTCCATGCAGAAAATTGTCCTCTTCTCCCTTTGTCCCCCATTTCTGTGGCTGTAGGGCTAAAGCCAACAGGGACAGGACAAAGAAAAGCAACTGGCTGGACCAAAACTCTCCCCAAGCTTTGAGGCTGGTTCCCACAATAGCCAGGATTAAGACATACGACAAGGATGACCTTTATTTATTTCCTCCTTCAAAGATGTTGCCTGTCTCCTGGAACAGGGGTGAGCAGACTGAGCTCCTATCAAGCCTACGCAGGATCCCTGGGCCCCTCCCTGCGGGCCCGCCTGCCGGGGGTCTGCAGCCAGCTCTGACAGAGAGGGAGCACAGCCAAAGAGGGATGTCCTAATCCAGGTGCTAGGGTCACCAGCCCGCTCGGGAGTTTTGGCGCCAATAACAACTTCTCTGAATCATGGTTTGGTTTTCTTACAAGCAGGGGTGGTGTTACGAATCCATTCACTGCCCGGATCAGGGAAAATGAAAAATAATGGTGCCAAGTGTCCAAAAACCAGTCACTGTATAAACAGCAGTGTCCAGGAAAGAGTATGTACCACCCAGAAGTTATAGAACAGAAATCGCAGATTTCCTTCACAACAGAGGCTTGAAGGAGGCGTGGTGAGTTTCTGGCCTCCTTCCCCTTGGACCAACTATCTCTGAGCCTTGGCTGCTGGCACGACTCTCACTCGGTCCCAGACTAAAGAAAGAACAAAATGTCACCTTTCCTGTCAGAAGAGCTGGCCAGGTCCCAGCTCTAAGAGCCACTTCCTGATTCACAAATGTCCCTCCCACTGCTGCAGCAATCACGGGCCAGGGTCCCCTGGCTGATGAGCCAACCTCTACCCACACCCTGCCATGACCCCCAGGAGGAATGTAACACGAGCAAGAGATAGACTTTTCTTCGTTAAGCCCCTGAGATGTGGTTATTGCAACATAACTCAGCCGATCACATCAGGAAAAGCCCTACTACATACAGGTTCAGCCTGCCAGTCTCCAGTCCCCAGAGAAGAAAACTCTGAGTCTAGCACAAGCTTCATCCCAAAGAGCCTGTGGGGCTGTCACAAGGAGAGAGCATGGGCTTCTGGAGTCAGGCAGACATGGGTTCAAATCTTGACCCTGCCACCCACTGGCCACAGGACTCTGAGCCAGTCCATTGGCCCTGAACGGATCTGCAGTGCTTTCAACTTTGACATGGCAATTCTATTACCCGGCACACGAGGTCATGGTGGGGATGAAAGATCATGAATGTGAAGAACACAGCATGTGACCAGCCATGCAGTATGCACTAAAGAAACAGCAGAGAACATAGTGACCCACACACCATTGTCTTCTCCCTGCTCTGACCACTTACCAGCTGTGCACCAGGAGCCTCTGCTTCCTGCTCTGCAAAATGGGCGAGAAGTGCCGTGCCCGCTCTCAGGGTGGCCGCAAGGGCTCCATGTGAGTGGGTCTAGGGACAGCTGCTCAGAAAGTGAGACTACCCCACCTTCCTCCAGCCTGTCCCGAGGGAGCCCTAGTGCACTGAGGGCCAGGCAGGCTGTGACCCCCAGTGCCTGGAGGGCCCAGTCCTTGACGGGCCTTGTGCCCTGGACTCCCAGTTGCTCTCTGGGCCCTGGCCTCATCCTCCAGCCCCAGCCAACCCACTGGCTGCCATTTACCAGAGCACTGCACTGCTTCTGTTAGGGACTCTGAACTTGGGGACCTACTGAACTGCCCCCTGAAGTTCCCCCACCAGCCCAGGTGACCCATGAATTTGAGAAGCCACCTTGAACATTATCCACAAAGATCTGGGCCCTGGTCAGGGGAGGTCCCTCCCCGGGGCTCGCACTGAAAATTCAGAGAGGGAGCCTGGCGGGCCCTCCCAGCCCGAGCGTCGACACAGCGCTCAAGCAAGGCTCTTAGGACAACTGGCCACACAGGACAATCTGCCGTTTGCCACCAGAGCCCCAGCCAAACACTCAGAGGGTCCTGAGGGCTGTGTCCGTGGACAGTGACTCAATGAAATGCTATCGTGGGTCCTGACACATCCCAAATGCTCACAAGGCTCGGAGAGTGGCCTACATGGAAGGAATGCTGGAGGCAGGACAGAGCCGGCAGCCTGGTCCCAGGGCAGCCCCTTGCCTGCTGTTCAACCTGAGGCAAGTCACAAGCTCCCTGAGCCTCCTTTCCACAGCCATCAAATGTCCAGGGCAAGACAATCCAATTACGGATTTAAGCACACACACTGATGGACTACACTGGATAATTACACGAGTTGTACGTAGAGGGCACGGTGCCATTCTTAAAGAGTTTAAAGTGCCACAAATGCATTAAACATGTTCACAATTAAAATATAAGTAATCATGGGACGGCTGGGTGGCTCAGTGGGTTAAGCCTCTGCCTTCGGCTCAGGTCATGGTGCCAGGGTCCTGGGATCGAGCCCCACATCAGGCTCCCTGCTCAGCAGGAAGCCTGCTTCTCCCTCTCCCTCTCCCCCTGCTCGTGTTCCCTCCTCTCTCTCAAATAAATAAATAAAATCTTTTAAACAAAATGAAATATAAGTAATCACAGCCTGAAGAGAGGGTTGTGAGCACGACGGTCTCATGGCCTCCAAGACCGCGTCTGTCTCTGTGATTAAGAACATGGCGCCTGCAGGGCAGATAAAGTTTATTTCCTCTCTCTGGCCCACCAAAGTTTCCATTTCTCCAGATAAGTTAAAACAGACCTGGATATTATTCATTCATTCATATCTGACTCATAAAGTGGTACAATGTCAGCACTATTTGAGACACCCAATTTCTCTGGTTCAAAGCCCTATCTGAATTTCCAATACCCCCCATCTCTGTCCACCCCCGCCATGTCTCTAGCAGATAAGCAGCCATCAGTCTCAGCTTCCAGGGACTGGAAACACACTGCCTCTCAAATCAGGCCCTTCCGTTTTCTGACAGCTCTCAGCCATGGAAACATCTTCATGCTGAGCTGATGATATCTACGTTCCTACACGTCACTGGAACCAACCAAGAATGATACAGTCCTTCCTCATGATGACAGCGGTTCCAACATGTGAAGCCCCATACCTCCTTCACACCACTCTCTCCTGTCCTTTCTTCTTCAGGCTAAACTTTCAAAGGTCCGTCCTCACCCACTGGGGCATGGTATCAAGTACTCTTTCAAGTGTGTGTCCCCAAACCAAAACAATGCTCCCTGAAGAGTCTGGCCTGCTGTCCCCCTGATTACCATCTACCCCAGGCTCTGGAGACAAAGCCTTACAGGAAATAAAACAGCCGGATCCCTCCCAGATACAGGTCTGCACAGAGGCCAAAGAGGAAATGGGTGCTTACTCAAGCCCACAAGCCAGAGAAAGCTTCCACCACCTGGAAACCTACAGACACCCATGAGACCCCACCCTGGAACCCCTGTGAGCAACACTGCTAGGACCCACGGTGACAGTCGGGATATCCCCACAGGAGCTCCACTCCTGCTCCCATCCCTTCTTTGGCTCCTAGTCCCTTTCCACTTCCCCACCCCACCAGGGCATCTCCACCACCCCTGTGGCTCCCCAGTATTTCTCAGACAGCCCCAGAGCTCACCCTGTCACCCCAACACTGCTCTCTTTGCTTGTAAGTTTTCTGAAGGGAAAAAGGACTCTTTTTCCCTTAGCCTCCTTTCCCTTCCCTATTTCTCTCTTTTTATGGCCAACACCCTCTACCCCATCCCATTCCACGGCTAGGCCTGAGGAACTGGACCAGAGGCCCAATTCCCCAGTGGCCCCAAGTGAGCTGCTGGTGGCATCCCACAGGACAAGGCCCCAGGCCAGACAGGCACAACAGCATGTACTGAGCGCTCGCTCTCTGCTGGCACTGGGCCATTCCAAGGGCATCTCACTCAACTCCTACATTACCCCTCCCCTCCTGAGCGAGACACTGTCAACTCCTTTACTTAGAAGCTAGGAAATGGAGACACTAAGAGGTCAAGTAACCTGCTTATGGTTTCAAGGCTAGAAAGCAGTAGAGCCAGGATATAATCCCGGGAGACCTGACTTGAAAGCCCAACAGACTTAAGACTGCATCTCCCTCTGGCCCACCTCCATGCCTGGCACACACTGCACTCACATTCAAGTTCAATGAATCAATTGGTTCTCTCTGTTCTTCAGCGTCTAAGTATATTTGTATCTGATGGCAGTCACCAACACACACACTGCCCCAGTGCACATTTATTTTATATTGCTTTTTTATCATTAACGTACACTACCTCCGCTGTCATGTGCTACATCAACTTTTGTTATCTGACCTGAGAACCTAACCCCCGATTTATAACAATGTTGCCATGAGAAAATCCTCCCAAACACCCTGCATAAAAATAAATTTTTAACACCTTCATTTCCTAAACCGAGGCCCCAATTAGCAGATTCCTTCATTAGGGTACAGCTTACCTTCACATTACTAAGAGACCTGTCCTGACTCAAGCCTGCTTCTCATCACTGACTCTGCCTCAGGAAAAATGCCTGAATTTCAAAGGAATGTGTGAACTGGATACTCCTCACAGTTTTCACAAAGACCCCATTCTCAACCTGAATTTTTTCACAAAATTGTAAGTTCTGAGAGGCACTGCATCTCGCTTAACCTGATAAATGATTCTCCTAATTAGTGAATCTTAAATGGATTTAACAGGTATGATGCTAAGTGAACTAAGTCAGTCAGAGAAAGACAAACATCACATGATTCCACTCAAATGTAGAATTTAAGAAACAAAACAAACAAAGAAAAAGAGACAAACCAAAAAACCAAACTCTTAACTATAGAGAACAAACTGATGGTTACCAGAAGGGAGCAGAGGGGAGGTAGGCTGGGGGGGTTGTGGGGGGGAGAATGGGATGTGGGGATTAAGGAGGGCACCTATCGTTATGAGCACCGGGTGTTTGATGGAACTGTTGAATAACTCACGGTATTTTATATCTGAAACTAATAAAACACTATATGTTAACTATACTGGAATATAAAAAAAAATTTTTTTTAAGAAAAAAATGAATTTTCAGTTCCTTGAGATGGCTAAAAGGTTCAGCTTGGAAAGGGTCTGACATCTTGTAGCCACTCATTTTCCCAATGAGCAAACCAGGACCTGGAGAGGTTAAGTGACGTGTTTAAAGTCACACAATGGAATTTCCGCCGTGGCAGGAACTTGGTGGACTCAGCATTATCTATTAACCTTGGTCGTACCTCTCCTGCCCTTGACAAGGACAAGGTGAACACACACCTTCCCTCTAGCACTGCCTGGGAACCCAAGCCGTCCAAGACAGTCCTGTGTCCATCTGGCCTCAGAAAAACACAGAAAAGACTCAGTTTCAGCCTCCTGCCACCAAGCAGACAGTCACCAAGGAGAAAGGGTACAAAGAAACACATCCTTCCGTTTCCTTCTCAACCTAAAAGATGTGTTTTTTTTCCCCATCCCTCCCCTCACCCACCAAGGCCAGGCTCTTACCTCCTGGCGTCTGGAAAACTAGGACACCTGGTTCTAACACTCATGTCCCCACTCCATTCGTCTACGGTATGTCTTCCAGATGGGCTTGCCAAAAGGATCCTTCCACCACCACATAGCTCAGCTCAGCATCAAACATGACTCCTGACATAGAACAGACTGAATTCAAACTCCTAGCCTGGCCTCCAGATCTCAGCCTGAATTCAATCTGACTTTGCCCGAGACTTCAAACCCTGTATCAGACCCCACTCTCTACTCCATGTCTCAGATGACAAGTCTCTGAAGAGTATGTAGAACCCTCTTCAAAAAGTACCGTCCAAAAGAGAGCTATGTAATACAGCATTTCTCCCAAAGTATTCTATAAATCCAACTACTATGGAAGATTCTTTGGGGAAAAAAAAAAACAACTTTTGTGGGCATATAATCTGAGAAATTCTTACAGCTGAGTCCTTTCTTGGGTAACCATAACCCACATTTAGCCCACATATTAAAGGTTTTGAGAAGTCCTGTAATAAGAAAAGCCATTTAGAACTTTATCTCGGGAGTCCTCAAATTTGTCTCTGATATATCCTCTGCTCTCCATCCCTACTGCCACCATGCCAGTCTAGGCTGTCACCATTTCCTTCCTGAACAACAGCAGAAACCTCCCGGCTGGTGTGCCCACAGCCCCTCTTTTGCTCTCTCCAATCTATCCCCCACACATGAGGGCAGGAGAGAGTATTTTGAATCCCCTGCTTAAATGTTTCAATGGCTTTCCCATGCTCTTAAGGAGAAAGACAAAAACAAATAGCAAATCTTCTTAACTTGGCCCACAGGGCTTCCATGGTCTACCTACCTTCCCAGACCCATCACATCTCACATTCCTCCTCACTCACCCCATCCTTCCACTGGCCTTTTTAAACCATGTTTGCTCCTACCCCAGGGCCTTTGCACTTCTGCCTGGATGACTCTGCCCCCCCAAAACATTAGCTCCTACTCAGCCCAATCATCACTTCCTCAAGGAAACTGTTCCTGACCCTTCAGCCTAGGTCAAATCCTGGCCCCTCCCCTCCATGAGCCTTGTCACTTGTCACAAAGTTGCAATTTTCATCTACTTATATAATTTTTTTTTATCCTTGTATATTCTCTCCCAGTGGGCTGTACACCTTCTGAGAGCAAGGAGCACATGTCCACTTCTACTCCAAAGGATTAGTATAGTGTCTGGCCCAAAATAAATACTCAAAATTCCATACACACACACACACACACACACACACACACAGAAGCAATCAATCGGAGGCATGAGCAAGTGACGCGAGAAAGAAAGTACAATACAGTATATTCTGTAGTGCAGACAGAAACCAAATCCGATGGGACGGGAGGCACGGGAGCCTTAACTCCACCTGGGTGAGCGGGTAAAGCTGCAAAGTGCTCAGTGCCACACAGAGAAGGGAAGGGAAAGGCTGTGCACACCAAGGCAAGGAAGCCAGCCATGGCTGGCTGCTTCCTGCTTGATTCTGCCCTAGGAGACTGTTAAACCATCTCCTCTAGCACAAAGCCTAGTGCTCCCGAGTGAGAAGTGAACCTCTCCCTGTAGGTCAGCAGGGCTAAATTATATCAGGGGAGCCTGAGGGCCGCCCTCCCCCACGTGCGTACGTGGGCCAGCCTCCGTCTCTGCTGCACGGTGCACACACCCAGCTCCCGGTGGCCCAGAGATGAAAGCTGTGGTGTGCAGACTCCTTGGGGCCTGCCCCAGGCCTCGCCCTTCCTAACCCTCCTACTCCAGTGGAACGCCCCATTTCTGGAAACTGCAAGCCTCTCTCTGATCCCACTTTATGGCTGGCCCCTGTCCTCCATAATATTCCTCTTGAGGCAGAATAAGAAGCCTAGATTAAGAGGGATCAGGTCCCACGTGACCCTTTTCTGCGGGCTTTGACTTGGCTGTTTCCAAGTTCAAGCATGTGTGTACGTGTCTTCGGTCCACTCCCTATCTGCAGCAGGGAGACACATGCCAGACACTCCTCCAAGATCTAGCCAAGAGGAATCCCATCAGGAACCGCTCCCACCCCTCCACTTCCCAGCCCCCAATCTCACCAGGCCTGTTCTTTGTTCCACAAAAGCAAACAGCTGGTTCCGCCTGCCAGGGAAGATGAGGTGCACACACACCGGGGCAAACAAAGAGACCCTCTTGCACAAGACGTTCCTTCCTGCGGGGCTGATGCAGTCACCGGCACCCTCTGTTTGAAGTCACCGGCTGTGCAAGACACCCACGGGGACCTGTGGTCACTGGGCATAGCACTCCCTGCCCTTCTGTTTCCATTGCTACCCCTTGTGGACCCAACCAAGCAGCCTGTGGGGCCGGGATATCTGCTGCCATTGTGATTGCTGGGGTGCTGCTCATACCAAAAGTGCAGCCTACTCCCCTGCATGGCAATCCTGCCCAGGCCTCCCCTCTCCTCTCCTCCCTGGCCTGCAGGCATCGATCTGTCGCATGTGCAGAGTGCCAAGGACTGTGCAGCCAACGATCCAATGGCACCCTCGCCACAGCTCTGCGGCTCTGCTCTTGTCCCCATCCAACGGATGGGAAAACCAGGGCACAGACGAGTTAAGCAACATGCCCCAAATCATACACGTCCAGGGTTCAAGTTGGGTCTACCTGAATACAGGCCCCAGGCCACCGGCCACTTTCTTGAGCGCCTTGGTAATTCCTCTACAAAAGGGACCTGTTAGGGAGTGGAGGACTGTATTAAACCCAAACGTTGGGTAAAACATAACTCTCGGTCGGTTCGGTGAACAATTCCATTGATAATTGGAACCATTTTCTTGGAAATAGTCACATTTTGGTTTTAAGACCCCACAAAGAAGTGGGTGGTTTGGGTTTGGTCTCTCTTTTTAAATATATTTGTTGCCTTTGGGAGTGTATCCAATTACACGTTAGTCAACCCTGTGAATATTTTCCCTAAAAACACACATTTCCTCCTCTTGTCTCTCACCCGTTTATCTTATCTCCACTCCCCAGAGCTCATGAGGCTTCCCTCCACGGTCACTCCTGGTTATCAGTTTTGCTTCTACAAGCAACATTTCTCTAGATTGCTAAGACATTCTTGGCCTTCCAGAAATATGCTTTCATTTTTCTTGTCAATTAGTTACTTTAGATGCTTCCAAAGTTACGCTTTCCTAGGAAAATAGATGCCTTCCAAACTCCCTCACCCTTCACGTGGCATTAACCAAAGCTGCAACAGAACGGGACCTTAAGACTTTAAACTAAAGTCAGTCTATACCAGGAAAAATAATGCTGGTCGTCATCCAAGTGACATTAAACATTTCCCAAAACAACGGGCACTGGCTTAACTCTCTTTCTTGGTGTTTATAAGCACCTCCCCCAGAACTGCTCGTCGATGCTGTAACATGCGGAACCTGAGGACAGGAGGTTGGCTCTACTTTCCTATTTTCCCAGACAGACTGACCGTTCCGAAGGCTGATATCACCATAATCCTTTCCTTCTCTCCTTGGCGGTGCTCCTAGGTCAAAAGGCCAAAGTAAAGCCCTTTCTGAGAGTCACCAAGGCATAAAACCAGAAATTCAGGTTATACAATAAGTTTGGTTTTAAAGAAAGCAGGAGGTAATTGGCATGAGGAATTCTTGACATGGAAGGGAGGCCTTCTATGAAGACAGGTCAAAACATCCTCAAGGCATGAGAACTGGCAGCTGCGAGTTTACAATCCACGAGGAAGCTGGTAAGGAGACCAACACGAGGCAAGCCTTAGTGGTCACAAGCTGACTGACAAAGCAAGAAGACTATTAATGATATAATGCAAATGAGCTGCTGACAACTGGTTTCTGGGGGACACATGCAAGCTCGTTCAGCGGCTTTGCAGGAAAACCCTCCTCTAGAGACAACAGGGAAGGTCCATGGTTCATGGCACACAGGGTATCACCTAGCTGATTCTCTAACCTACAAAGCCCGTAAGAGCATGTTAAAAAAAAAAAAATAAGACCCTCTCCTCAAAGAATTTTGAAGTGATGACAACCATCTTCACAGCTCCTTTTATTTTTTTTTTTAAGATTTTATTTATTTATTTGACGGAGAGTGAGAAAGCATAAGTAGGCAGAGAGGCAGGCAGAGAGAGGGGGAAGTAGGCTCCCCGCTGAGCAGAGAGCCCGATTCGGGACTCGATCCCAGGACCCTGAGACCATGACTTGAGCCGAAGGCAGAGGCTTAACCCCTTGAGCCACCCAGTCATCCCCCAGCTCCTTTTATATAACCAATGGGTGATAAATCCCTAAGATAAAAGCAAAGAGAAAGCGACTACCTACAAAGAAGAGGAGCTACCTTCTGCCTTTACAATCAGTATTCTACAAGAAGCACATGGAGATACTCAGAGGGATGGCAAAAGTGCCAGTGTGTGAGCTCATGCCTAGACACTCAGGTTTCCAGGGAACACCCTTGGCCAAAATCTGTTGGATGGGATGCTGGCTGAACGCAGCGTACCATCACCAGTGGCCGGAGTTCAGGAACGAACAGAGAAACACAATCCAGTTGCTCTGGGATGGAAAATATAATACACACCAGTTTGCAATTAGTCTAAAATAAAGAATCAGGCCCATTTAGGTCCAAACAAAAAGAACAGAAAGTTCACGGGATTGGGGCCTTTCCCAAAATAAAATCCACCCTTCCTAATGCTTCTTAATTTTGTATTTCTATTTTTAAAGGCCTAATCATCTACACGAGTCATTTATTATAAGCCGCTCATGAGTGAGGAGTGCGAAATGCTGAATCTGGGTGCAGATGGGGGGGAAAAAAGACCAAGAGATGGGACAGCAGCCGAGACAAGCTCTTTCACACCCTGGACTTAACAAAAAACCATGGCAGGAACCTAGAGATGAGAAGAGAATAAAGAGAATTCTTTGTATTTCCATCATAAATAAGGCTTTTTGGCCTCCAGTTCGGAACACAGAGCCTTCTCACTTGCACACTATGCAGTTACAAATATGCACGTGACGGCTACGCCTTTAAAACAGTAAGTCACTAGATGAGCCTATAAATGTAAAATTGTTCCATGGCAAGAGCACAGGCCTGTAAAAAGGATGGTCTTTGGAGCCTTCCTTGACTTGTAAGATTTAAGTGATTTTCAGGTTGGTATCCCCAACCAGTGCTTCCTGCATCTCTGAGTGGTTACCATTTCTCTTACTCTTCTGAGTCTGGGGGAGCCCAACAGTGACCAACGATTTCAGACCTCACCTGCACAGACTGAGGACAGAAGTCTGCGTTTCTTGGAGATGGAGACCACGTCTCAGTTTTCTTCTCAGCCACCGTGCCTGGACCAGTGTCTTATGAACAACTGAACTCCATAGATTTTTGCCATTTGCCAAACACCCCCGAGTGGGGAAAATTACTAAGTACCTGTGATAACCACAGCAGAGGGCAAGAACAGAAGTCCAGACTTTGCAATCTCACTGCATCCAGCAAATGGTGCTTTGGAGGATTCTGGAGTTTGACCGTGTGCTTACTTAACGCACGTGAGGCTATCTGTGTCCGCGTCAGGGTTGACGCAGTGGAGCTTATGGCCCTCCAGCAGGCCTCCAGAGCTTTCAATCCTCCATTCTATACTTAATCCCCAAAATTGAAAGAGAAAGAAACAAGAGATGTCATTTTACCTCTTTTCAGTTCAGTCAAGCTTATTTTTTTTTAAAGATTTTATTTATTGGACAGAGATCGCAAGTAGGCAGAGAGGCAGGCAGAGAGAGAGAGAGGAGGAAGCAGGCTCCACCACCCCGAGCAGAGAGCCCGATGCGGGGCTCGATCCCAGGACCCTGAGATCGTGACCTGAGCCAAAGGCAGAGGCTTTAACCCACTGAGCCACCCAGGTGCCCCAGTCAAGCTTATTTTTAATCCTTTGCCTCTGCCTGTCGAGATCATTTGGAATCTCGAATCCATGGTCTAGTAGTTGGGCTCTCTGCCTGCTCTAGGTTTTCTGGTCATGGAAAACAAGTTCACAGAACAGGGCCAAGAATCCTGTCATCTATCACTAGGCAACGCCTTCCAAATCTCTGTGTAACCCCAATCTCCTTGCCTAGTAACCCTGTTAAAAGATAAAGCACATGACTTCTGTGAGTTTTCTATGACTTTCCAGGATTACCTCTTTCTTCAGCGCTTACTCAAATGTTTATTATTTTCCAAAGAAGGACAAAAGGATCAACGCAATTGACCTTTATTGCCATTAATGTCATTGCAAATTTGAAATCATGAATTCATTATTAAAAGCATTAGTTCTAGCCTAATCTACTTCCTTTTCTTGCCTTTTTTCCTGATATTAAACCAGATCTCAGAATCACAAATACTCAAACCCACATCTGCCTACTTATCCCTTTTCCCACCAGTGCAGAAGGACAGATGTACTACCATAATTCTCAGTGTGAAAGTAAATCTGGAAATACAATGCCCTTACCACAAGGGCTGTTCGAGCTCCAGGGCAATGACTGATTTCTCTCTCAGTCACAGGTGAGCCTAAAGCCAGTACAAATGACAGCAGGCATGTGTGTATCTTAGCATCTATCCTCTCTCTCTGCCCAGAGTCCCCAAAACTCGGGGCTAGGAAAGAAATGTAGGTATAATTTTCAAAATTGTATGTCAAAAGAAGCTTTACTTCCCCATTTTTACCTCAGTATGAACAGCAAACATCATGAGGTTGATCACGTTTCTTTTTCCACTCTGACCACCAGGAATCTCAGGGATCTCTAGACAACATGGGTGGGCTCTATTTGGTCTCCAGTTTCCCCAGGATTAACTCTATTTGAATTTTTATTTCCTATAGTTTTTTATTTTATCATACATGCTTTTGTGAGTGGTGTCAGAGTCATCCTATAAAATATATCAGAATGTAAACAAAGTTGCAAAGCTATTGCTCAGGGAAATTTCCTTTCCAAGTGCGAGCCTGGCCACCCTTAGTATTTGCACTGTGCTATTTGGTAAAATTGCAAGTGGTCTTCTGAGGAAGGAAATCAGATCAGACCTATTTCATATTCTGGGACCACTAAGAGGGTCAGACCCTCTAAGTCCTCCAGGAAGGGGTGCCTATCTTCCGGCCTGCCAGCTCTCCTTCATTCTGCCCTCACCAGTCTGAGAAATCGAAGTCTTCGGCTGATAAATAAAGTGGGCTCCTCCAGATTAGTTCTCCTACCTGTGGATGTCAAAGAGTGAAAGCCTTAAATGAAGAAATAAAGCCTCTTTAGGAGAATCCCTGGGCATGAAGCTGGTGCGGTGGGGAGGGGAGAGCTGGTGTCACCGGTACCATGTGAACCCCACTCAGGATGAACCCCATTTTTGAGAGCACTTTTACCAAGAGCATCTCATTGTGAATTTATGCTGGGCTTGAAGGCAGAAAGAGCAGACATTTCTCTTACTGCATCATGGCATCAGTATCCGTTCCTCTTCTCCCTCTTGGCCACGATGTGGGCACTTCTGGGTACAAGGACCATAAGTACAGCAAACAGTCATGCACACGGTAGATCCATGAAGTATTTGTTCTGATGCTCAATCCTTCATTCCATCAACTAACAAACCTGTGAGTGCCTGCTGTGTGCCCGAGGGATTGCATAAACATGAACGAGGAGGGCATAGTCTAGCGGGGTGGACAAGGGTGCATAAACCACAGTGCAATGTTCAAGAGAGCTAACAGAGGTGCACAGGGCATGCAACGGAGAAAGTTGTGCCATCGAAAAGAGGTGGTTCAGGATGACCTCAAGGAACAGGTGCTGAACTGGGTGTTAGAAGATTTCCCCAGGTAGGTTTACTTTGTCAAATAAAATCTATTTTTCAGAACAGTTTCAGATCAGAGAAAGGTTGCTTGGCTAATTTAAAGTTCCCATAGACCCCATACTCAGTTTCCTCTAAGATTGCCTCTTTTATTAGTATGGTACACTTGTCATAATTAATGACCCAGTATTGATACATTAGTATTATTATTAACAGAAGTCCATACTTTATTTAGTTTTCCTTAGTTTTTACTTAATGCCTCTTTTCCGTTCCAGGATTCTACTTAGGATACCACATAACATCCTGTCTCCTTAGGTCCTCTTGGTTGGGACAGTTTCAAAGACTTTCCTTAGTTTTTGAAGACCGTCCAGGTTTGAAGAGTACAGGTCAGATATTTTGCAGAATGTCCCTCAACTGGAATTTGTCTGATGCTTTTTGCATAATTAGACTAGGGTTATGGGTTTGGGGGAAGAAGATCACAGAAGTAAGTGCATTCTCATGACATCAGACCAAGGGTGTACGTGATCAATCACTGTTATTGTTGACCTTGATCACCAGTGTGTGTCACATTTCTCCATTGACCCCCCCCCAAAAAGTTATTCTTTTTCCCTCTTTCCACATTGTCCTCTGTGGAAGGAAGCCATGACATACAGCTCACACTTAAGGGGAGAGGGAGTTAAATGACCTGCCTGAAAGCAAAGTACCTATATAAATTATTTGGAATTCTGTAAGGGAGATTTGTCTATTCTTCCTCATTTATGTATTTATTCAGTCATTTGTTTATGGACAAACGGATACTTGTATGGACCCTTGGATATTTATTTTCTATACCCAATACTATTTTATCTTACTGCTCAAAAGTATTCAAGAGCTCTTTCAGTTGGCTCCTGAGTCCCTTAGCCATACCTGCAACAATACGGTGTGTGCGTGCATGCGTGTATGTGTGTGTGTCTTTCCAAACGTGTGTGTGTGTGTGTGTGTGTCTTTCCAAACTTTCTGGCACTACCAGGCAAGTTTTTATAATATGGCTTCTAAACAGCAAAGTCCCATCATGTTGACATCTTTAAGCACACCAGCACAAAGACAGTACAGAGAGCTTTAATGTAAGAGAGGACCTCAGAGTTGTTCATCTAGTACCTCCTCAGGTCACCTCAATGCCTGAGGTCACAGAGCCCTTCTGAGGAACCGCTGCTTTCTATTACTTAAGCTCATTTCCCTTATTTTTCCACTGTTCTGACTACCTACTATTGCCCATGTGTGACTGCCCAGTCAACCACAGAGAAACCGTGTCCATCACTGAATCTCTCCAGGTAACCAAGGGACCTCAGTAAGGTTGCAGGCTGAGCAGGGTCAAATATGTGCCTATGGAACCTTCAGACAGTCAGGAACGTGGCACTCTTTATTTTCCACAACAGTTGAATTTTCCTGTGCTGCCTCTCTCCCTTCTGGTTTGAACAGTCTCTTTTGGGGAAATGCTCTAACTTCCTCACATCTAGTCCTCATCACCAAACCTAAAGTCCAGGGAACAACTTAGGTGGTAAGGGGCCTGGGAAGTACACCTTAATGGGGACAGACAGGGCTAAGACCATTCATTAGGGTACAAATAGCCTCTTCAGCAAATGGTGAGGGGACACCTGATATCTACATGCAAAAAAAAAAAGACATTAGAACCTTAACCCCACACCATCCTCAAAAATTAAGTCCAAATGGATCACAGACTTAAATGTAAGAGTCAAAACTATAAAAACTAGGGGTGCCTGAGTGGCTCAGTTGTTGGGCGTCTGCCTTCAGCTCAGGTCATGATCCCTGGATCCTGGGATCAAGCCCTGCATCGGGCTCCCTGCTCAGCAGGAAGCCTGCTTCTCCCTCTCCTCTCCCTCTGCCCTAGCTTGTGTTCCCTCTCTCACTGTGTCTCTCTCTGTCAAATAAATAAATAAAATCTTAAAAAAAAAACAACTATAAAACTAAAATGATAAAACCCTTAGCTGAGTAAGTCATCATGACCTTGGTTTAGGTAATGATTTCTTAGATATGATACAAGTAACAACAACAACAAATTAACTAGACATCATGAAAATTTACAATGTTTGTGTCTCCAAGGACAGCATCAAGAAAGTGAAAAGACAATCCAAAGACTGAGAGAAGAATCTACAAATTACATATTTGGAAAAGAGACTAATATCTGAAATCTACGAAGAACTATTACAATTAAATAGTTTTTTAAAAATCCAATTCAAAAATGGGCAATGGACCTGAACAGACAGTTCTCCAAAGAAGACATACAAATGGCCAATCAGTACATGAAAAGATGAGTCATCAGGAAATGCAAATCAAAACCACAATAGAGGCCATTTCACACCATTACATTGGCTATAATCCAAAAGATTAATAATAATAAGTGCTGGGGAGAATGTAAGGAAATTAGAACCCTCACACATTGCTGGTGGGAATATAAAATGGCACAACCACTTTGAAGATCAGTCTGGCAATTCTTCAAACATTTAAACATAGAGTTACTATATGACACAAAGATGCCACTCTTAGAGACATACCCTAAACAAATGAAAACATCTTTTGCTACAAAAACTTGTATACTTCATATACTCTGTATTTATACACAGAGACTGTAGAATACTGGAGACTCTTTTAAGAAAGGCTATCTTTTTTTATTTTTGTTTTTAAGATTTTATTTATTTATTTGACAGACAGAGATCACAAGTAGGCAGAGAGGCAGGCAGAGAGAGAGGAGGAAGCAGGCTCCTTGCTGGGTAGACAGCCCAATGCGGGGCTCGATCCCAGGACCCTGAGATCATGACCTGAGCCGAAGGCAGAGGCTTAACCCACTGAGCCACCCAGGTGCCCTAAGAAAGGCTATCTTAAGGCTTTTATTTTCATACCTGGCAGCACCTGGACTTGGACCTAACTCTAGTTCATTTGGACACATGACCTCTAATTCTAGACCTGTATATTATAAGAAGTAAAGAAGCCAGTACAGGCAAGAGTCTCAATAACACTATCTACAAAGCTAGCAACTAAACACAGTTCTAATCACCCAGTCCCATATAGATACCTGCCTCAATCTTGGGCCTTCTTCTCTCTCTCTCTTTTTTAAAAGATTTTATTTATTTGAGAGACAGAACACGCACATGAGCTGGGCAGGGAGGGGCAAAAGGAGAAGGAGAAGCAGACTCCCCACTGAGCAGGAAGCCCCACTCAGGGCTCGATCCCAGGACCCCGAGATCAAGACCTGAGCCGAAGACAGATGCTTAACCAACTGAACCACCCAGGTGCCCCCACCTTGGGCCCTCTTAAAAATATAAATCATGTGAACAAAAAGTATACAGATTTATTTGGTAACACCCAATGACAAGTTATATTATTACCAATTATCAGAGAATACCACCCCCTTCAAATTCCTAAAAACATTAGTATTTTTTTTTAAATGTAGTCTAGAATGAGAAAGACAGCCAACAGAATAAACAAGCAAAAAAAAAAAAAAAAAAAAGTAGTCTAAGCCAGTATGCCAAATATTCCCACTAAGCATCATTCTTGCCCATAGAAACAAAATAAACCAAACTTCTTCTTTAATAACTTTTTTTGACTTTGCATACCTGAAAAAAAGTAATGTTGACTCAAGGGAAAGAAAACTAAGGAGGTTGAATAAACTCAAAAAGAGAAAGGAAAAGCTGTTCTTTGGAACTCACTTATTATCTTGAAAAACTCATCCCCCAAGGAGTGGTGGTTCAGATCTTCATAATATATATGAATTTCCAAACTCAACCTGACTTCTCTGAAGTACACGCACATGATATAGGGTATCTGACCTTAGTCTTTTCTACGTGTTGTGCAATTAGAGTTTAGTGTGGTTGTGCTGGTACAAAGGCCTTTAAGTCTGTCCACTCAAAAGCCTTCCTCTGCTAAAATCTTGGCTTGCACCAGGAAACAGTTGAACTGCTCTGGGAAAAACAGTGCCAAAGATGTGAATTATCTCCACAGTACTTCAAGCATGACAGGCAAGGCCAGGCCTACAATTGCTGTGACATCAGTAAGAAGTTCTAGAACACATCCTCTCAGTGGGAATATAAAACTAGGGCAGAATTCAAACAGTTTCTTCTTTAGGATCATTTAACTATTTCAAGTGCCCATTGGGGCCAACCAAGATTGGTAACTCCAGCTAGTTTCTCTCTTGTGCCAAAGACCTTTCCTTGGATGTCCCAAAGGCCCTTCAAACTCAACATGGTCACACTCAATATAAATTAGATGGAAGTCCTCACTCAGTTACGAGTCTGCTAAGACCTCGACTTCTCTGGATTTTCAATGTCTCCAGTATTCATCTGGTCATTTGGTATGAATGTCTAAAGGTCACGCCTGACAACCTGTTCTCACCCATTCAATCAAACCATGGCTACAGGCAGGGACTCCAGTTTAAGGACTCAGATGATAGAAATGAGGCAGAGGAGGATTGGGCAGATTTACCCGAGAGGTAGAAGCTAGCATACATCATGATAATAACAGTTTACTTCTTCCAGAAGCATCTATCATCTTTCTTGCTTTTCAACCCTGTTTCTCTTTCACTCACTGTTAGTTAACCACCTCCTTCTTTCTTCCCTCCCCAACCTCTCCCTGACCCTTGCAATGATACCGTTCCCATTTCCACAGAGAAAAACAGTCACAGAACCCTAAGGTTTGGTTTACATTTTTCTGACAGGTAACTTAATACAAGAGAGGGAGGGAAGCTTGACCTGGGCCAAATTTTTTGGCCACATCTGGTAGCCAAGCCCTGTGGGAGATAAAGTTTCAGACTTCAGCACAACTGAGCCCAACCCTGTCCTGTAGTATCACCAAGGCAGCTGACCCAACAAGGTCATCTTCTCAGCTTGTCTAAGTAGCCTGGGCTCTGCTCCTGACTCACCCTCACCTCTGATTCCAGTCCCCTGACTCAGCTGCTCATAAACTCATTCTGGCTCTCCCGACTCTGGCCTGGTTTGCTGACTTACCCTGGCAAGCTTTTTGATTTCTCTACAAGGAGAATGCTAGGCTAGAGTTCCGTGAGGCTGGGGCACCAGAAGAGGTAGCAGGTGGCCAAACCCTTATTAAATCATTGTCCAGGGGGCTATGTCGCTGCCAATAAAGAAAATGCAGACGTTCTACACTTATTCACCTAAAGACACTCCAGATATATTGTGAGAGGAAAATATGTGTTGTCAAAAGTATGACCTGAAACATATATTTATTTTTGGGGTGCCTGGGTGGCTCAGTGTGTTAAGCCTCTGCTTTGGGCTCAGGTCATGATCTCAGGGACTTGGGATCGAGTCCCGCATCGGGCTCTCTGCTTGGCAGGGAGCCTGCTTCCTCCTCTCTCTGCCTGCCTCTCTGCCTACTTGTGATCTCTCTCTGTCAAATAAATAAATAAAATTTTTTAAAAAGAAACATATATTTATTTTTTCCTATTACATGCTCTTATGCATTATTCAAATTATTTTAAAGCAAGCTTTTTCTAAGATTTCTTTTACTAAAGCAACTATAAAACAGAAAAATTCCTTAAAATTATTACCTGAATGGGGAAAATGGCAAATATGATAATTTATATATCCTCTACCACTGAATTTTAACTTGCAAATATAGATGGGTTTGTAAACCATAAAAAGGATGCATTCTCATTCTGTGGATGATATAACTAAGGCTGTGAGTGGTTCAGTGGCTTGTCCAACTAGAAACAATCCATTGCCCAGGAAAAAGAAAAAATTTATTTTTAACCCCGAGATTTATCTGTATTTACTATTTTAAAGTCCTTTTTTGGGCACCTGGGTGGCTCAGTCGGTTAAGCATCTGTCTTCGGCTCAGGTCATAATCCCAGGGTCCTGGGATACAACCCATGTCAGGCTCCCTGCTAAGCGGAAAGTCTGCTTGTCCCTTTCCCTCTGCCCACTCCCCCACCCTCATTCATGCTCGCTCACTCTCTCCCTCAAAAAATAAATAATCTTTAAAGTCCTTTTCTAGTAAAATATACATTCTTTTCAAGAACTCATGGAGCATATACCTCGATAAACCATAACCTGGGCTATAAAACAAATCTCAACAAATTCAAAACAAGTGGAATCATGCAAGTGTGTTCTTTGACCGCAACCGAATTCGACTGTAATCAAAAGAAAAGACAAGAGGAAAATACCCAAACACTTAGAAGTTAAACAGCCCACTTCTAAATAATGTAAGACTCAAAAAACCCTGAAAGAAAAGAAATAAGAATACATTCAGCTGAATGAAAATTAAAAGACAACATATCAAAATTTATGAAACACAGCTAAATCTGTGCTGAGGGGGAAATTCAAGGAGGAAAAGTCTGAATTCAATGATCTAAGCTGCCACCTCAAGTACCTAGAAAGAGGAGGACATTATAAACTCAAAGCAAACAGAAGGAAGGAAATAATAAAGATAAAAGCAGAAATCAATGAAACTTCAAACATAAAACAACAGGAAGAAAAGTAAATTAAACAAAAGGCTGATTCTTTTAAAAGATCAGTAAGATTGACAAACCTCTGGCAAAATGAGAAAAAAAGATAAAATACAAATTAGTAATATCAAGATTGAAACAGGGCATTGCCACAGACCTTGCAAGCATCAAAAGGATACTATAGGAATACTACAAACAACTCTATCTACGTGAATTTGACAAGTCAGAAGAAATAAGCCAATTCTTCGAAAGCATAAAATACCACAGATTACCCGAGATAAAACAGATCATTTACCTGTCCCATACCTATTAAGGAAATTGAATTCATAATATAAAAATTCTCAAAATGAAATCTCCAGGCCTATATGGTTTTGCTGGAGAATTCCACCAAGTGTTTAAAGAAGAATAAACATGAATTTCACACAATGTCTTCCAGAAAACAGAAGAGAAAGAAACACTCTTAATTCATTTGATGAGGTCAGTGTTACCCTGTGAAACCAAAACCAGACAAAATGGTACCAAAAGAACATTCGCAAAAAACCCCATAACTATAGACCAATATCCCTTACAAGTATATACACAAAAATCCTAAACAAAATAACAGCAAGTAGAATTCAGCAATATATAAAAAGAATGAAACACTAAGACCAAGTGGAGTTTATTTTGGAATGCAAGACTGGTTGAATGTTTGCAAATCAGCAGAAAAATCACATGATCAGATCAGTGACGCAGAAAAAGCATTTGACACAATGCAACACCCATTCATAAAAACCACAAACAAAAATAAAAACTCCCAGAAAACTCTGACTAGAGGGGAATATCCTAAACTTGATAAAGAGCACCTACAAAAGGCTTATAACTAACACTGGATTTAATGGTAGAAGACTGAATGCCTTCCTGTTAGGATCAGAAGTAAGGCAAAGATACCCATGCTCACCACTCTTCCTCCACAGAGTAGTGGAAGTGTTAGCTAGCATAGTAGGGCAGGAAAAAGGGAAAAAAAAAAAAAAAAAAAAAAAAGGCATACAGATCGGAGAGGAAGAAATAAAACTAACCCAGATGATGTGGTTGTCAATATAGAAAATCCCAAGGAATCCACTACCCCCCCCCCAAAATTTAGAACTAATAAGATACTATTGGTTGATCTGATGTCTAGATACAAAAGGAAAGCTGTTACAGTATTGTTCATCAAGAAATGACTTGGAGGAAAGAGAAAATCTTTGAGAACATATCAAAGAAAGTTGGTTTCATGAGGAAGGGAAATGGGCCTAAGCCAGCTGGTAAGAACAAGTTCCCAGACCCACGGAGCAATGCCTCAAGCTCACAGACAGACCACTGGGAACCAAGAATGTGTCCTCCTCCTTTTGAAAAGGCTGCATGAATTCTCGGCTAGAGTATAAATTTTTTAAAAGTGAGTATTTAACTGTGAATCATTAAAATTCTTCTTTTGACATCTTTCCAGGGGTGTCTCTTCAAACTCCCGCTCAAAGACCAAAAGAGACAGCTACCACTTATTGGACTACAGTCCTATCTTCATCAGACCTATAAATGCCACTTGGAACTCTTTTAAACCTTAAATCCAATGGATATTTTCACACCTATGCTCAATGCTACCGATAGTCCCTACAATAGGGAGGCAGAGGCCATCCATCTTGGGTGACAAAAGGTCCATTTATCCTCTTCTAGTTTCTCACACCTCCCATTTTATTTTCAAAGCCCTTTATTTAGTAACCACATGTTTTTAACATTGCAGTGAAGCCAACACTGGCTGTTCTGTGCCTAGGATCACTGTGGGCCAATAACCCTGGGGCAGAAATCCTGCCTGGGATGGCACAGAGCTCATTTAGGTTCCATCCTCTGCCGCCCTGCTTGGGTCTCTCAGAGCCATTTTTCCTCCCTTTACTCTCTAACCACGGCTCAAACTCCCGACTCCTCTTTCATGTCCTGATGTTCCCAGCCCCCCAACTTCCTATCCATACCACCGCCACCCTCTCACCCTCCCCCTGCCATCCTTCTTCCTTCCTGCCTCCACCACACCTCACTGCGCCCATCACACTTCCAACTAACAACTGTCCCTCTTGCCTGTTTCTAATGCTGATTTTCCCTGTAGCTGGGCACTGGCCCCATCCCCAGTCCTGCCCCTTCTAGCTCCTATCCTTCCTCTTCCTCCTCTCCTTCCTTCTGGCTTGCTGTGTTTGTCAGTGCCATCCTCCACACGCTCCCATCTTGGCCCAGCTGCCTTCCCCAAAAGTCCATGTGTATTTACAGAGTTCGTGTGGGTGGGCTGCAGACGACTGCTGGCCAGTGTGCTAGAAAAAGTATGACCAGGAACCAAAAACTATGTGCTGGAACCATCTCTAACCAAGTCATGGTGCCTTCCTGGAGGTCTAGGGGAAGGAGAAGGGCAGCTGGCCATCTAGGGCATCATGCAGCTCTTTATAGGGAAATAAGTGCATTCCTACTTCAGAGAGTGACACGCGACCCAACACGTGGTCATTTGGACCACTCCCTGACAGGTAAGGCTGCCTCTGGCTCCCCACGTATTTGCTAACAGCCTAGGCTTATCCAAGAGCTAACTAGAACTTCAAATCCCGCTTTCTTTATTGCTCTGAGGTTGCTTTCGTTTCAGGGAGGGGAGAGAGCAAATTCTACAGTGAGAGCTCCCCCACTCCCAAACAAAATGCCTCTAGAAGCAGGCATGCTTTTGACTTGACATTAGGAAGTTTACGCAGTTTTACCTTCATCTAGCATCTGCGGTAAAAGATTAAGACCTGCTCAAGAAATGGGGCTGGGGATGCCTGGGGGGCTCAGTGGGTTGACCTTCAGCTCAGGTCATGGTCCCAGAGTCCTGGGATCAAGCCCTGCATCAGGCTCCCTGCTCAGCGGGGAGGGGAGCCTGCTTCTCCCTCTGCTTGTGCTCTTTCTCTCTCTCTCTGACAAATAAATAAATGGAATCTTAAGGAAGGAAGGGGATGAGGAAAGGAGGGAAGGAAGGTAGGTAGGAAGGAAGGAGTGAAGGGAGGGAGGGAGGAACAAAGGAAGGAAGAAAGAAAGGAAGAAAAGAGGCTATGAATTTAAAATGAAGGCTGTGTGGTGTAGGCTGACGGGGCGCCTCTCCCCCTGCCTTCCCACTGAGCTCTCAATGTAGCTCTTGTTCTCTAGCATGAGGAGTGGCTCCACATGAAGCCAGGTCTCCTGACCTGGGATGACATCTTTATCTCATGGACACCATGAATATGGTGAGCAAACTGTTGTCCCCTGCTGGACACAGTCAGGACCTATGTAGATGAATGTCCACTGTAAACACGGAGACAGCACCCACCTCTCAACAAGAAGTTATTTCTGGGTCATATTATCCTGTTAGCTCAATGCCAGGCCAAGCTCTGACTCATTTCCACCAGAGTTGTGTCAAGGTCAACACTGGTGGCTGCAAAGAGGTACAGTAAATTATTAACCCTGGTTCTCCATGGGGCCCAAGCCAGCCACAGAGGTCAGCACCTGCCAGCCACGTTTTCTCCCCAGTTCAGCAGCGGGAAGTTCACGGTACACAGCGCACGCATCTGCCTCTGCCCGGAAGGGTCACTGAGACAGAGACGGGGAAGGGCAGCGAGCTGGGGCTGTAAGGGAAACTGGTCCTAACAGGATGGGGCGAAGGAAGCTGAGCAGGCCAGGTCAGCGCCCAGCAGCTTGGAGCCTCAAGACACAAAGTCCCAAAGCAGCAGTGGGAATCTGCTCCTCGCACAAAGTCAGGGGCTGAGAGACGAAAAAGGAAAACACCTGGCTAGGCAGAGAGGACCCTGTAGATCAGAGAGCGTGTGGGATTCTAACGGCGTACCGCTCCTTTGGGTTTGGCACGTGCTGGACTCAAGTCCAGAGTCCTATTTATAAACCCAGCTGGCTCTAGAGACTTGCCCGAACAGACTCTGGAGGACAACCCCAGTGCCAACTTTCCAGAGCTTTTTAATGCTTTGGCTCTTGCTCCAAAGCCATGAAGAACTCCATGCTTTCCAACTGGATTTGCAGGCATCAGAGGCTTGTCTGCCTAGTCATCTGGCCACACTTCTCCTGGTGCAGGATAGACATCTTTAGGCTCTTGGGCAACGCAGGAATGGAAAAGGCAAAGTTTTCACATCCTCTTATGCCACATCTGCCCAAATACTTTCAGATCCTTCTCAGCACCACCTCTTCTGGGCTCTGCCATTTACTTGCCTGACTTTCTCCTGTCTTGTTCCCAAAAGTCTCTGATGCACATCCAGCCCTTTTTTCTAACCGCAAGTGGACTCAGAGTTTCCCTAAATCCAGACGCAGCCAATATTCCTTCTCTGGACCACACACTTGAGAAACATATGCAGAAATTTAACAAAAAATCTTAACAAAAAGAAAGAAAACAAGGAGAAGTGTTAAAAGGAGAAATATGTGCCCTTGGCCATATTTCCCCCTTCGTCTGTAATTCCCTGAGGATAAGGCCCATCTGCGACTTTGAAATTTCCCAGGAAAGGAACCAACCTCTCCCCAGTCCCTTCTCCCACCCAACTCCTAATCGCTGCTGACAACACAGCATTAACTTTGTTCTTCACGACGAAAACTGCTGCAATCACCCTGTGGAACGGACATCTTGCCCTTTATTTTGTCTCTCATGAAACCAACCGAACAATGCTGGCTCCAACAAGTTCTGTTCCCCAGTGATCCCTGGGGCAGGAGGAGTTTTCCATTACATCTGCCTCTGACTTGTGCTTACACACACTTCCAGGATCCGAGTGTGTGGTCACCATGAACACATGACTTTATCGGTAGCTCAGAACTCACTAGGTCACGTCTCATCGCTGCAGAGGACACCTACCCCTCCAATGGCTTTCTCCTGCGATCCATCTGCCACTGACGATATGCCTCAATCCATTCACGTCAAATATAGAAGCCCTCAAAAATATTTTGTTGAGTAAGGAAGGACATGAACATGCAAACACATCTATCAGTTGCCTAGGGTGAGACTACGGAGGATACCAAAATGAACAGGGAAAATGGGTATCCCTAAAAGTCTCAGGAGACAACGACCCCAGAGTGTCCCATCTCCAACTCATGACGTTCCCTCCATCCGAAATGCCCTTTCCCACCTGTAAGTCACCTCACTGACTTTCACTGCTCCCAAGACATGTCCATGTCTCATGCCCTCTTGGGGAAGTCCCTTTTCCTGGCCCACCTACATGGGACAAAATCAGCCCCTTTGTATTTCTGAATAAAATGCCGGATGCCTTCACTTCTCATCATGCCTAGTGAATACACAGCTATGGGCAAGGCGAAACGATACATGTTCCTGGAGGGACAGAGGCTCTGGGGATCTCAAAGAAAAGGGCAGCAGCTATGAGACCACAGGAAGAGGGCATATGAGCTCAGTCCAAAGGGACAGCGGGGTTCTAATGGGCAGAGACAGGGAGGGGGTCTGGGGCAGGAAAGGCATTGGAGACATGCAACTAACATGACCTGAAACAGGGGACAGATGGCAGGGGCTTGCCAAGGGGACACAGGGCAAGTCCAGGAGGAGGACACAGGAAAGCAAATCAGAAAAGACAGACTGACGCCAGACTACATACGACTCTGGGAGACAGGCTCTGTTAGTACTGCTTTCTCCACAGAGAGAGGAGGATTCTGGTAATGATGGATGTGGTCTGCCAAAGGACACAGTCATCGCTCACCTGCCATGCTTAAGGTCACACAGCCTTCATCTGTGTAATAAGAAAAGAATCTATACGCGCGCACACTCCCACACACATACTGGACACGCAGATTCCAGTCTCTCAACAGTAACACATGGTGAAGGCGCCTGTCCAGCACACTGCAACATGGTTAGCAGCATCCTCGGCCTCCACCCACCAGATGCCAGCAGCTTTGCCCTGGTTGTGACAAGCAAAAATGTCTCCAGACGTAGTCAAATGTCCCCCAGGGCATGGAAGCAGAATCATGCCCAGCTAAGAACTCCCAACACAGACCACCTCCCAAAGAGGTCAGGAGTTACGAGGATAGGGAGGAGGAGAAAAATTGAGGGTATTTTGCTGATTGGTGCACAGAAACTGAATTTATTTTTTTTTAAAGATTTTATTTATTTATTTATTTGACAGACAGATCACAAGTAGGCAGAGAGAGAGAGAGAGAGAGGAGGAAGCAGGCTCCCCGCCGAGCAGAGAGCCTGATGCGGGGCTCGATCCCAGGACCCTGGGATCACAACCCGAGCCGAAGGCAGAGGCCTTAACCCACTGAGCCACCCTGGCGCCCCCACAGAAACTGAATTTAAAAAAACGTGCAATGTTACTCTACAAAATAAAATATGGTACCCCAAAAAAGGATCTCCCTGCTGCTAAGCAGTAGAGACCAAGCCCATATCTCTACTCTGTCTGCTGGAGGAGACCGCAAAGCAAAGGCCCAGAGGTGGCAAGCAATGCTGTTGGGGGCACGGGGGTTTGACAAAAACACACAGTTTTCTGGAGGCAACAGAGATGCTTTAGTGTGACTGGTGCCGGGTTCACCACAGAAAGGATGAAGTGAGGACCAGGGCCGAAAAGGCAAGGGAGAGGCAGCTTACGCAGCACTCCGTAGCAGGAGGGAAGCCGTGGGGGGTTGCGGGGGGGCAGCTGCACCTGCAGCAGGAGGGAGTGATGGGGAGGGGCCGAGTCAGGAGGGGAAACAGGAAGAGCATCACCAACCACCCAGGCTGACCGTAAGGAGGCTGAACTGTGGCGGCAGCCATGGGGAAGGAGATGAGCCAATGGAAGGGAAGCCGTGGACGCAGAAGCCACGGACCCTGGCAGCAGATGGAAGGTGAAGGACAAGGCAGAGACAGAGACCCCAGGGACAAAAAGTAATCATTTCCCACTAAACTCAGGGGTTCCTGTGTCCCACCTAGCAGAGGCACAGATCCGTACCCCCATTTCATTGTACATGGGATCAACTCAAACGGTATGAAAGGTTTTATACACAATTTTTAAAGAGTTTTCCTCTCACTCCATCCACCTGCTTGTCCCCAAAGGCAATCACCATTTACTGCTCTGTATCCTTCCTGAGCTGGTCTGTACCTGTACAAGCATATACACGTATGCATTCATTCTGGGCTTGTTTCTATTAATACGAATGGTATTCCATTTACAATAAAAAGGAATTAAAAACAAGGACCAGAAAACTTCTGGAAGTCCATAGCAGACCCAGACTTAGAACCCCAACCTCTCCTTAAGTTGGTATTCTGTTTTGCTGTTGTGCATTCTGATTCATTCACACGGAGACTACTTAGTAAGCACTCCACAAAGTATCAGAAATATAAAGGGTAAGATGGTTCCTCCTTCCAGCTGAGGAGAATGACCTATGACCTAACAGGAACGGTCCAAGGACACAAGAAGTAGAGTAGCAGTGTGGCAGGGTGCTGTATTTCTGCTAGAGTCAGTAGGCTATTAGGAAAAGCAACACAGAAGAGATGGCTTTGTCAAACTGTGGTATTAAGTATCTATTACTAGACACCACACTGTCCCCAAACTCAGCAGCCTAAAATAACACTAACCATTTACTAGCTCACAGAGTTCTGAAGGTAAAGAATCTCAAAGTGACTTGGTTGGGGAGTTCTGGCTTAGGTTCTCTGATAAAATTGTAGTCAAGATGCCAGCCAAAACTGCAGTCATCTGAAGGCTGGAGTGGGGCCAGAGGATCCAGTTCCAAGATGGTGCACTCACATGACTGTTGACGGGGTCTCAGTCCCTCACTGCAAGGGACTTCCCACAGGCTGCCTGTGGGTCTTGACAACATGGTAGCTGGCTTCCCCCAGAGAAAGTGACACAAAAGGAAGCAAGGAAGAAACTACAGTGTCTTTTATAACCTGGCCTTGGAAGTCATACTCTACCATTTCCTACTGGTCACCCAGATCACCCCTATTCAACACAGGAGGGGACTACAAAGGGGCAAGAGTACCAGGAAGCCCAGGTCACTGGGGGTCATCTCAGAGGATGGCTACCACTACGGCCTTGTATATCCGGGTTTGTTTGGACGTTGTACATATTTCTGTGTCCACACTGCTCCTTCTCTAATGGACTTAAAGCTTATGACATGTTCCATTTTCTGCTTAACGTGATCAAATAATAGTGCCAAATTTTTCCACCAAGTAGAAATCTACTTAATGATCTTGGCAGGTCTTTAGAAAAATGTTCATCAGGCAGAGTTTAGAGGGTCAGAGAGAGTATAGAGGATCAGGGAAAGTATAACACAGATTAAGTAGGATTTCTGGTAATAAAATTAAAGTGTTTTTACTTTCAGATGTTAAGGATTTAACTACTTGCAACATTCTAGTGGCTGCGACGGTCCCTGCTACTGAAAAGAGCCCTTCTCATTACACAGCCCAGTTCGTGGGCTGACCGTATTCATACCCAGGCACGCATCTGGTTACTGGCCCTCAGTGAGTGGCTACTGCTCCTGTCTCGCTCACATACCTGAGCTCTGGGTAGCATCCATGGATGCCTCGGAGACCTCAAAATATTCCTTCCATTTGGGGAGACAGGCAAGCACACCACAGAGAAATTCTCACTACTTCTATAAATGCATGAAGGCATTTCCAGCACTGAGACACTGAACCACCTTAGCAGACAAGAAACAAATGAGAACGTCCCTCCTACAAACCTCACCACCCACAGAGCAAACTTCTCCCTTCAATCCAAGGTCCCTATCCACCCTCATGCACTTGCTCATGGACACAGACTATAAATCCAAGCAACTAGTACTGGCAAAAAGCAAAACCTCACCCGCCCCCCCAAAAAAGTGGGGCCCCTCACAATCCTACTCCTTTCCCCTTCTGCCCCTCAGCAGAGAGAGGGGCAGGTAAGAACTCCATTAAAAATGCAACCTTAGGGACACTTGGGTGGCTAGATCAACAACACACTCCCAAGATTAGGAACTGAGGCCAATGTCAAATCTCCTGAATTACTTGAGCCTCGTCCTCTGGTCAAGCCTCAGTACACGTGGGAAACGGACAAGGCAGGCAAGGCAGGGACAGAATGACTTGTAAACCAGGCTGTTGTGTCACCCTTCCTGAGGCCGGGGCAAGGTTTTTCTTTACTTCCTTCCCCGCCCAATTAAGGTTCAACACTTTCTGTTTGCATGAGAATTCACTGCAATTTTCTGGGTCATCGGAGTGCTCTGGGTGTCCTGAAAGCCTTGCCTCCACCACCCCGCCCACTGGAGCTGCAGGAAAACACCCTCCTGCTTAACCACACTCATGAAGCCTCGAGGTACCATCATTAAAGCCTGGCCAACGTCCTACCCATCCCTGTGTAAGGAACCTTCCTAATGCAATCCGGCATCGTTTCTTCCTCCGGCGCTGGGATGCTCTCCACAGAACAGCAGCAGCCAAATCCACTTGTGATTCCCGAGAGAAGAGCTCCGTTACTGCTGCTGTCCGAACCAGGAAATCGAGGTCCTCCTTGTAACCACTTTATTTTTTTTTTTAAGAATTTTTATTTATTTATTTGACAGAGAGAGATCACAAGTAGACAGAGAGGCAGGCAGAGAGAGAGAGGAAGCAGGCTCCCCGCTGAGCAGAGAGCCCGATGTGGGGCTCAATCCCAGGACCCTGAGATCATGACCCAAGCTAAAGGCAGAGGCTTAACCACTCAGCCACCAAGGCGCCCCACCACTTTATTTTATGAGGTCCTCCCCTCTGGAAATCTTTTTTTTTTTAATATTTTATTTATTTATTTGACAGAGAGAGAGAGAGAGAGAGAGATCACAAGCAAGTAGAGAGACAGAGAGAGGCGGAAGCAGGCTCCCCACTGAGCAGAGAGCCCGATGTGGGGCTCGATCCCAGGACCCTGGGATCATGACCCGAGCCGAAGGCAGAGGCTTTAACCCACTGAGCCACCCAGGCCCGCCCCCCTTCTGGAAATCTTAACTGCAACTGGAATCTAATTGACTCCTTAAATAAATGCAATCTATTTTAGCTCCTCTCCCAGGTCAACGTTCTTTCTTGGTCTTGCATTTAGGGCATTTAAATGTCCAGGATTTCTAATTGTCAACTGCGAGTTTATTAAAAGTTGCTGTGTACAAAGATAGCAGCTTCAAGGGGTGCTAATGTCCAGAAAGGCTTGAAGAGGTCCTAGGGGAGGGAAGTTCTCTTTTTCACTTCTAATTCTTAAGTATTTGGTACGCAGAAGACACTTAGGGTGTCCAGGTACAGAATGGATGGGCGTGCCACTTCTCTCCTGTATTTTGCCATCCAAAGCAGTAAAACTCTCCTGCTCTCCCCACCGGCCTGCGACTCAACCACAGCACCAAAACTTCATCATCCTCCTACCTGCAAGTCTTTCTTCCTACAAGACTGTAAACGATCTTCGAAGCTAGAGACCATGGCGCGCCCACCTCTGAACTCTCAGTGACTGACACCGCAAAAGCACACTCACACGTTTGATGAGAGGGAATGGCTGTCTCTGGGACTCTTACTCTGTCTTCCACAAACACAGCAAGTGAATCTGGCAGCTCGGTTAAAGCACCAGGAGTGAAGTGCAGAGATGTCCTGTTCACCAAGGACCCCAGCACTTGGGGTCAGAATTGCAGTGGGGAGGGGGCACATCTAGGGCTTACACAGTGGCTCCCAAACAAACATGCTAGGACATCACACCATGCCTCCTATATAGCTACTTTTTTAAAAGATTTTATTTTTTTATTTGACAGAGACAGAGATCATAAGCAGGCAGAGAGGCAGGCAGAGGGAGAGAGGGAAGCAGGCTCCCTGCTCAGCAGGGAGCCCGATGCGGGGCTCGATCCCACGACCCTGTCATCATGACCTGAGCCGAAGGCTTTTAACTGACTGAGACACCCAGGCACCCCTATCCAAGATGAAAGCACAGAGATCTGTATATAAATATGTAAATGCAAAAACAGGTTGCTTCTAGAAGTTTCTCAAATATATCATTCATTAAATCAAATCCAGTGCTCTTCTGCCTGCTTTCCTGTTACTGGACCTGGCTGCTTGTCCTCACGTCTTTTGCACTTGCGTCATCCCCCTCTTCTCCTACCCTAGCCGTCCCAGTCTGCCCCGAGTGGCCCCCACCCTCGTGGAGTGGCTCACCATCCCAGCCAACAGGGCTGCCCAGTCTCTCACCAACAGCTTCCTCCAGGGGCCCCACCTGGAACTCTCCCGCCCCCAGCAAGGCCTCGGCACTTGAGGGAAGACCTGCGGCTTAGCTCTGTCTCTTCTTTCTCCCTCAGCCCAGTCCTGGCAGCCCTGTGGGGTCTTCTCCTGCCAGTCCTGCCTCTCCTGGCCACCATCCCCTAAACCCGAGGCTCCATCCTCCTCGTTCCTTACTCCTAACCAGTTTTCCACCTGCCTACTTCCCCTACCTGCATGTCACTGCTAGGAAAGCCTGTCCTAGGTCCCTAGAACAAACACCAAGTAAATGTTCCCTCCCCCACTGAAAACCACTCAGGTGTCATGGCATTATGGCATTCAATGAGTCCTCCCATCCCTCTCCGCCTCACCTTTTCTATCTTAAAGTCTTTTTGTGTTCTTAAAAAAAAAAACAAAAACAAAAACACAAAAACAAAAATATGTGTTATTATAAAAAATTTAAAAAATTGTAAACATTAGCAAAAGTAGAGCACATAGCTCCTTACCCATCACGCAACTTTGATACATAGCAACACACGACTAGTCTTGTTTCCTCCACACCTCCACGTACTTTCCTCCAAGTGGATTATTTTAAAGCAAATTCTCCAGACAGCCTACCATCTCACCTAAAAATACTTCAGTAAATTTCCTTAAAAGATAACGGACTCTTAAAAAGAATAACACTATTGTCACCCCTAAAACTTTTGGTTACTTTATTTCTTGATATCCTTAAATAAAGAGACAGTGTTTAAAAACTCCAGTGATTTCTTTTTTTTTTTTAAGATTTTATTTATTTATTTGACAGACGGAGATCACAAGTAGGCAGAGAGGCAGGCAGAAAGAGGGAGCCTGATGCAGGGCTCGAACCCAGGACCCTGAGATCATGACCTGAGCCGAAGACAGAAGCTTTAACCCAATGAGCCACCCAGGTGCCCCAACTCAAATGATTTCGTGTGTGTGTGTGTGTGTGTGTGTGTGTGTGTGTGTGTATTTGCTATTGGTTTGTTTGAATTGGGATCCAAACATGGTCCACGTTTTGGATCTGGGACTCTGCCTCTCCAAAGTCTCTTTTAATCCGTACCCATCTTAACTTGTATTGTTCCACAAGCCTCCAGCCCAAACCCACATCGCATTTTCCCACCTACAAGGTGCCGAATATGCTGGACTAAGTACATCAGGCGTGCTCAGCCTCCACAACTGAATACCACTCACATTCCCCTACATGCTGCCCTTCCTGAGCACAAGCCACCTCCTACAGCACTTGATGTCTGAGGCATCTGTTCTTTCCTACTCTGTAGTCAGCTCGAGTGTTACTTCTCCCCCCTACAGTCTTCTGGAAGGTACATTTATCTGATTTATCTTCATAACCTTCGTAACACCTTGCACTTGGCCATGGTTCGGTAAGTAAATTTGTAAATGCTCGATTTACAAATGATACAAATGGAGAAGTGAAGGATGGCAACAGTCTCCCACACATCTTCATCGTCCCTCCACTTCCCCTCATCCACTCACATCAGAGGTATCTGCTGTCTGTTGGGGTCGTAAAACAGCCTCCTGGCCCAGAAGTCATACCACACAATACAAAAATAAAAGCAGCTCTTTCAACATCCTCAAAAGGCTTGTGTCTTTTAGACACATATTAGTCCTTCGAAGATCAACACTAAATGATGACAGTGCTCTCCACAGACAAGATTTGGTCGTTTCCACAAGAAACCATTTGAATTCATCCATGAGACCCCAAAACAGCCTAATGTCTTAGGACTGTCAGGACTCAAAGGGAATCTCCTCTTTTGTCTGTTTATTCCTGTGATCCACAAACATTTACTGACCTCCAAGTAAATGCCACACACATGAAGAATGCCAAATGGGAAATGATGACAGTCCTGAGTATGACAGGGGAGATAAAACCCAGGACAAACTTTCCAGCATTCACAGGTCCCTGGAAATGGTGAGGCCCAAGAAGCAACCAGGGGCCCTTCGTGGAGGAACTGGAAATTTGAGCTAAGCCCACTCTCTGGAAAACCTGAAAACACTAAACCATTTGCCCTTCTCTTTTGCACAAGGAGTTGCAGGTGGGAAGGAAAAACTAATGCTCTGGACACGCTTCATTTTTCTCTCAGACAGCAGTCACTCACAACCCCACTCACTGTCCATTTCTTCACTTGGATCCCGGCCACGGCCACAGACTCAAGGACAGAAAGGACATCTCCTTTTCTTTTCTTTTCTTTTTTTTTTAAAGATTTTATTTATTTATTTGACAGGGACAGATCACAAGTAGGCAGAGAGGCAGGCAGAGAGAGAGAGAGAGGGAGGGAAGCAGGCTTCCTGCTGAGCAGAGCGCCCGATGCGGGACTCGATCTCAGGACCCTGAGATCATGACCTGAGCCGAAGGCAGCGGCTTAACCCACATC
>NW_019154115.1:10942531-10985157 GCF_002288905.1 Enhydra lutris kenyoni | reverse complement strand
TAAAGATTTTATTTATTTATTTGACAGGGACAGATCACAAGTAGGCAGAGAGGCAGGCAGAGAGAGAGAGAGAGGGAGGGAAGCAGGCTTCCTGCTGAGCAGAGCGCCCGATGCGGGACTCGATCTCAGGACCCTGAGATCATGACCTGAGCCGAAGGCAGCGGCTTAACCCACTGAGCCACCTAGGTGCCCAGACATCTCCTTTTCAAAACTAGAACAAGTCTTATAACCCAAAAAGTATGTCAGGAAATATGGTGTCAAAGTCCTTAAAGGTCCTTTGAAAGAATGTTTGATGGACAGAACCCACCTTTCCAACAGACATGAAGATCCAGTTCTCTATGGGAGGAGAACTCAAGTAGCTCACCCAGTGACCCAGACCACCACGGCTTGGAGGGAAAGATCTGCTTCATTCTGCTTGAGGAAATCCCCCAAACCACTGCACTTGTGAGTTCTCGTCCGGGAAGCAGTCAACCTGTTCTTAAAAAGGCGTAGCTGCTTAAGTCTACACAAACCACTCTTACAGAGTACCTATTTGGAATACCTGTAAAATGTCTGTAACATAACTTGACAGTTTTCACCAAATCTCCCAGTAATGTAAAACTTTAAGTGCTCAAGCTCAGGCCAGGATGAAATATTTGTTATTTGACAACTATAAGATAGCACTTAAGGGGTTTTAGGCCCCAGGACATTGGCAAAAATCAGAAACACTAATGCCAGACAGTTGGGCTGCCTCCTAAGACTTACCAAGTAAGTCTTTTAGTCACAGTGGTGGGAGGAGTCCTTCCCCTGGGGCAAGAAAAGGTTAAAGGCTTGTGCACATGCACATTTAAGAGACACTCTACCAAGTTTAAAAATATATTTATTTCACTAAATATATTTTAAATATATTTAAGAATATATTTAATTCACTCTCCTCCAAGTAGTTAATAGAATAATCTTAAAATTCTGTTATAGAATAATCTTAAAATTCTATTCTAGAATACCCACATGTAACTCATTTAATAAAAAGGCAGCTTCTGTCCACTAGACTGACATAATTTTTTCCATTAGATATGATTCTGTCACATTTGTTCAGCAACCACCTTCAGAAGCAAACGCTAACCGACGCAAAGAGACAATCGTGATGCTCTTTAAGAAACTGCATGGAAACACAAAAGCAAGGTACAGAGATTCACAGAGTCATAGCAGGGTTTCTTAAAAGACCTTTCACATCACCATTGAAGAAAACCCAACAAGAACCATGCCACAGGGACTGATAATCTAGTTAAGAGGGGAATTTGTCTTCCATTTACTTTCACTCATCAGACATCACACAGACGTAGCTGTGTGCCAGACACTGTGCTAAACTCAAGAGACAAGGATCACACACGTGCTGTCAATGTGCCAATGGACTGAGTTTGGTCCCTACCATTCTCTTCCTGCTGATTTAAAAGCCAGGAAATCTCACATCAACATCCAGATATCTGGCTTCTTTAAAAAAAGAGGGAGAGAAAGAGAGAGAGAGAGAGAGAGAAAGAGAGATTGCAACATGGGCCCAGGATCCCTTCACTGACAACTTTCAACTGCAGCACAGAAGCAACTGACCCTATAGTGAAGACCCTACACACTTCCTAGTTTGCCACAGTCTCCACCGTGCCCTACTGTTACCCAACAACACACCCCGAGGCCCACTCATTTATGTTCCTTTTGGGCCCTGAGGTACTTGGGTTTGCCACTCCCATTCTAGAGAAAAAAAGAGGGGGGAATATAAGTGACCCCTGGCTTAAGAAGCTCAGAGTCTAGTGAAGTCAGTAGACAGGATGAATTACAATATGGTATGTTATAAACTACAGTAGAGGAATAAGCAGGGAGCAACCAAAACCCTATGGAAGGGTGCCACTAACCCCACCGAGAGGAGGGAGGTACCCAGTCACCATCACAGGGGAAAGGACACTTGGGGAGGGTCTTAAGGGATGAGAAGATGGTCAGGCAGAAAATTGGAAGGAAGTCAGTCCACATGTGCACAGAGGTGAAAGGACTAAAATAATACAGAGTTTTCCAGAGACAGGGTTAGGCAGAGAAAGGACCTACTACACTAACAACTTTGAACTTATGTCTGGGGCAATTCGGAGCCAAGAGAGCCTTTAAGCAGAGGCTGACATGATCAGATTTGTCCTTTCAGGAAAAGATGCCGAAAGCCTTGTAGAAAATGACCTGGAGCCAAGCTTGCTGGCATGCGCCCCTTTGGATGCTACAGGGAACCCCTTTGTGTGGGTTTCCAGGTGCTCAGTAACCCTATGTTCTCTGCCCATGATAGGTATCTTGGTGAACTCACCTGTTACTTCTTTCACAGACCGGTACGGGTCAATGAAGTTATCTTTCTTGAACAGACACAATGAAAATGCTGTAAATTAACATTCAATACTGACCTTTGAAAGGGTCAAAATGCAACAGGCAAGGTTTCTACAGATTATCTCCATTCCACTCACCTACCCTGCTTCCCTTCCCCACTTCCAGTGTCTCTGAGAGGACGCAGAAGCTTCTAACAAAACCCCTTGCCTCCCAGGTGTGGCACAAGCTTAATTATCCTTATATTTAAATCACTATAAACATGCCCCAAACCCCATCCTCAAATACCCTTCAGTGAATCACCCATGTTAACTCGAGCTTTGATGCAAGGTCTAGAGGTGGTGAACACATGACGGGTTCAAAGAAGAAGCATCTTACTCAGCAGCCTCCTAGCATGTCCCCCAAGAAACAATAGCCCAGAAAGGCCTGGAGCGAGGACACCAGGCTGCTGCCCAGAAAGAACTGAAGATGGGAAAATACACACATCCTCTCAAAGCAACAAAAAATTAAATCAGTTTCCATCCTCTCCCCCAAACTAAAGCAAATCTCAAAAAAAGCACACACACACAAAAAAGCAAAAAACAACAACAACAAAAACAAAAACAACAAAAACTAAGGCAAATCACCGAGAAGAGCTTTAAAAAAACAGTCTCGGTTATAACAACCCAAAACAGACTATTTCCCAGACTTTTTATTGTTATAACAAACAAAACCATCTTTCAGTTCTTGTCATTTGCAATTACCATGCCATAATTGAACACCAGTGAATCACTATGGAGCTTCGGGGAGAGGGGGGACCTACTCCCCCTACTCCCTCAGAGCTGTTGCTGTCATCATCACAGAACGACACAGCAACAACATCGAGAGTTCTCTCCTCACATCTCTAACCTGTGCATTGCAGAGACTCTAAAAACTTCATGCTCTGTCACTTCTCTCGTTCAAGACGGCATGATATTTCGGAGCATTTTCCCCTTCAAAAGACCTCAACATAATTTTTCCATCTATTTGCAGGAGCCAAGAATTCAATTAAGAGAAAAATTATCTCGCGAGGGTTTGGACAATTCAGCCCATTAACCCTCGTGGAACTCTGCTGAGAAAAGAACGTGAACAGCGCAACGGGAGGCGTCCCGCGTCCCAAGGAACCGGCCAAGGCAGGGGCAGGGGGTGAAGAATTCCAGAAATCTGGGCCCAACCTGCCACCCTGCCCCGTTAGCAAAGCCATATGGTGCCCCTGGCCTCCGACCCTGAGGCCCAGCTGGAGGGGCCCAGCTTTGGGTTCTTCTGTGAGAGGCTCCCGCATGGGCCTCCAAATCTCACCTCGAGTGAAAGCATCACCCATGTAACAATTTTTAGATTCACAGACTCACAGCAGCCCTGCCAAGCTCTGTTTCCATGATCTGATGAAAATGAGCTCACTGTGTAATGGAAAACGACTGGCACGGGTATGGGCCAGGTGGTCTTGACCCTTCATCTGTCCCCAAGCCGATGCCCGTGGTCCGGCCAGACCTGGCACAGTGCCTCACCTTGGTGGCTTCTTCGACGCTCTCCCTCAGGGCCTGCAGCTCTGCGTCGTACTGCTCCTTCAGCTTGTCCATCTCCAGGTCGTGGCTGGAGACCTCTTCCTTCAGGGCTCCCTTCAGGGCGGTGAGCTCCCGCTCCCGCTTCCTCAAGAGCTCTTCCTGCTCCTCCTTGGCGATGAGCAGATCTTGAAGATCCTGTTTTGCCTGTAGGAGTTCCTGGAGAGAGGAAGCACGGAAGGGAAGGTGAGGATTAAACCTCTTCGCTGAGGGGCGTGCAGGTCCTCCCCAGCGGGGCCACCCAGATGGGCCACCCTACTCCCTAGCCATCCTCCAACTCTCTCCTCCCCACACCACCCACCAGTCTGGACCATCGCCCCCTCTCCCTTTCACTCCTTTGAGGCCATCATCCCCTCGATTTGTCTGTCATGGCTTTTTTGAGTTTGATTTAATTTGAGAGAGAAAAAGGGGAAATGATTCCATTTTCATTGTTTTGAAGGGGCATGTCTGCCTTTTCCACCTCCTTTCCTTCCCGTGCAGTGAATGGTCTGTCGCCTTTGCAGTCAATGGGCTTTTGCGTGCTGTCGCTTCACTGAGGGCCATGCTGATGGGATGGACTCACTGCCTCCACACCACCCCTGGGAAAGATCACTTCCTGCCGCAGCTCAACTGACTGAGTCACCCAGGCGCCCCCATCAGTGATCTTTCTTCTGTCATTCTGTTCTCCTCTGTTTCTTGGATCTATGTCCTTTTCCTCAGGGCATAAGAATCCCCTGGGTCAAAGGCAACAAAACAAAACAAAAACAAGCTTTTCCATGAAACTTCCTGAAAGTGTAATTTCTGTTCACTATACTTCTTGACCACCTAGTCACTCCTCAATCTCTTGCTATATGGCTTTGGATCCTATTGCACTAAGACTGTCCCCTCCAAGGTCATAGTGACCTCTTAATCACCACATCCAGGCTTCATCCCAGTCCTCATTCTTCTCGACCCTTCTTTGACTCTCCCCGCCCCCGACCCCGTCTCCTTAAAATTCTCTTTGATGTGCAGTTCAAAGACAGTCCAGTCCGCGCCTGTTCTCTTCCCTCAGGCTGCTGCTTCTACCACAATTTCTTCTGGCTTTTCTCTCTTTCTTCCCAAAAGCTAAGATGATCCCCAAGAATGCAACTTGCATTCTTTATTCTTTTTTGGCAAGCTCATCTATGTTTCCCCCAACTATTAATGCTAAGCAAGTAACTCCCAAACCTTTACCTCCGACTCCTACCTGAGTTCAGACCTGCACTTGCAGCGACCTGCCAGACACATCCATCTGGATGTACCTTGGGCACCTCAGGCTCAGGAAGTTTATGTTTTTTGGTGAATTCATCAAGTTCTTTCCTTTCCTCCTCCTCTGTTCATTATTCTTATAAATGGCACCACCTGCTTGGGAGCTTGGAAGCATCCATGACCTCTCTTGCCCTTGTCCTTGTCTTTGACCACTCAAAAGTTCTTTAACATCTTAGATCCTTCGCCTCACCTCCCTGGTTTAGGCTCTCCCGCCACCTACCTGCTTCCCGCGTCCAGCTACTCAGCTTGGGCCCCTATGACATTATCCACACGCATTCCCTCGTCTCAAGTGCCCTTCTTCCCTCTCAGTCCCACCTCTCTCTGCCTCTCAGAAAAATCTCTGAAGACATAGATCCAGCAGGACCTCCTCCAAGAAGTCTTCCTTGAGTGCCCCTCCTGATATCCTTCTCACTTTAGCTGGACGTCTCAGAGCACATAATTCTTTTACCTTGCAGTCCATACAGACTATTTTCTTTTCTACCCTGCTAGACTATAGCCCCTTGAAAGAAGGATATCGATCTGATCGTATTTTTGGTGCACAGATCAATGATATCGGGAATGTGTCTGTTCTGAGTATAAGTGAATTAACGTGTGCAGTACCCAGAAGTCTGCAGATAACAGAATTCTAAACGAGTGTCTTTTTGTCACAGGACGCACACATCCTGTGCTCTTGGAGCTCCCGCGGAATCAGAGGAACGGCTGCCACCTGGGGACCCGAGGCCTCAGAGATGAGAAACTACTTTCCATTCCAGGAGAATGTGACTCGTGAGGGGATGAAAATATAACTGGCAATGGAATCTCTTTCCTTTTCTCTAGGATATGCACACCTTCGAAGCAGGGGAACCCCCGCAGCCCCAGGGAAGGACCACGTTGCAGAAACCAAGACTTCACCCTTCCAGAAACTCACAGGCAGGCACTGATGGATTCGGTGAAGTGCTGAGGGACTCATCCAGGTCACTACGGTAATTCGAGTGCCTCCAAAGCACCAAGCACAGAACACACGAGCCAGTCTTAGGAAAACAGAGCCCATCCTGAGGTTTGTCAAAGGGGGACATCCTGGTTGGTGCGAGGCTGCCGGCCCCTCCTTCAGGAGGACCAGAGACGCCTCCATCACTGTTGTTACCGGCTACCCCTGCAGGTCTTCCTGGGCCTTCTGCCAGCCTCTCTGTAGAGCCCCTGTGATTCTAACCCCCATTTCCTGCTCTTACTCTCACACATTTCTCAGTTGTTTTGATGATAAGGCAGTTCCTCTTCCCACACTTATCTTTTCCAGGATATAGCTGTGCTTTGGGTCGCCTTTTGTGGAGTGTCACCAACGCATGTCAAGAACCTAGGTTTTCACGGTCTGTTTGACACCAACGTGCTGTTATCTGTGGTTGTGGCTGTCGCCTGGGCAGCCCGTGTTGTACAGATCCCATCAGATTACGCCGCACCGTATCACTTAGCAGCCCTTGGAAGTTGTCCAGGGTACAGACCAAAGGCAGGAGAGATGTCAAAAACCTTACTTCACCACCTCAGCAGCCTTACTGCCAATCATCTCAAATATATAAATTTCAAAACACAAGTAACTATCTGTCGGAGATGAGCATGCCTCTCTAGGGACACCAATCAGAGAAAACAAAGAGAGGTCTTGGCCAGTCGGAATCAGCACTTTCAAAACCTCTATGCATCCGGGCTAGCTGCAGATACAAAACCATCTGGGAGATAAAAACTGAGTGAATGTGTATGTGTGTATGTGGGCAGGGAGGGGCTGCAAATTTGACTGCGCTTGGTATGCAGTAACGTAAAAAGAATTGTGCTAAGCATTTCCAAAACTCCTAGGAGATGAATATTCAAGGCGATTAACAGTATTTTCATTCTTAAATGGAAAACAAAACAAAAAACCCAGAGCTCTGAGACACTAACATGCCTAGGACCGCACAGCTCACATGTGCAAGTCTGGGACACAGACTGGAGACCGCTGCCCTTCTCTTTACCATGCAGCCCCTGAAGCCTACACACTCGAGGAGGAGAGGGGCAAACAATTACACCGTGCTCAGTCTCTTCGAAGCACACGCAACAGAGCACTGTGTCTGGCTGGAAGTGCTCTAAGGAGGTCCCTCTCCTTAAAGAAAAGGGACAAGCCCAGAACCTGAAAGGAAAAAAGAAAAGCTGAAAGAAAAAGGAAAGTACACTCTGGCACCTGGCTGTTGTTAGCAGCAGCAAGTGGCTGTCCCGACAGCAGGTGCACTGAGACCCACACACCAGAATACCAAGCCAGCAGCTCACTTGCCCATAGAAAGCCTCATTTCACACACCACTGACTCACCGGTAGTCCACGCCAAACTGAGAAGCATGCTGATTTCCTCTGTGTGCATGTTTCCCAGAAGTTATAGGTCTCTATCGGAGGCCCACACTCATTGAAAGGACACAGAAAAGGTCTTATGTCAAAACTGTAGCTGATAGGGAATTATGTGATTTTTCCCCCAAAAGAGTGGCCTAGAAAGCATACTACAGTTGATGAAAAATGTATTTCTAGTTATTTTTTTTAATTAAAATTTGTAAGATGTACAGTCCTGTCCTACCAGGGTTTTACTGTTAGAGACCTCATTTCTGAACACAGTCTATCCTCAGATCAATACAATTTCAATACCAGAATATTTTAAGTACTCACATCTTAGCAAATGCCAGAGATAAGCCATTACCAGCCTCTGCTGCAGTGAGACCCATCCATCAGCACCACAGGCTCCCATCAAAGACGATGGTTGGTGATTTGAAACTCCCCCGTTGGGGCGCCTGGGTGGCTCAGTGGTTAAAACCTCTGCCTTCGGCTCAGGTCATGATCCCAGGGTCCTGGGATCAAGCCTCACATGGGGCTCTCTGCTCAGCAGGGAGCCTGCCTCCTCCTCCTCTCTCTCTCTCTCTGCCTACTTGTGATCTGTCTGTCAAATAAATAAAAATCTTAAAAAAAAAAAAAAAAAAAGGAAACTCCCCCATCATGGCACTTAGAGAAAGGGCTCATATTCACCCACTACCCCCAGACTGGAGGGGAATGAATTTACTGCAAAGAAGTGGTTGAAAACTTATTTTGTAATCACTTTTGTAACTTGAGTTAAAAAAAAAAAAAAAGCCCAGAACCATCAACTTTTTAACAGAATAATACAGTCACCTCTTTTTGATCAATTATATGGTTTATCCTAAGAGAATGATATTTTTTACTCTTTCTTTCTTTTTTTAACTTTATTCTCTCTTACTGTTACTTTTCTGATTTTGTGTTGGTGTCCAATGTTATTTAACAAAAGGCAAAACATTAAAAGAGCTTTCATGAAAAATCTTGTGCATTTGGCAAGCCTCCCCAAAATAAAAAGCCTTCAGCCTTTTTCAAACACTCAAAAATAGAAGTGTTTAATGTTCGTTGTGTTTAAGAACCTGTTCTAAGCCAAATGCCATGGAAAACTTGGCCATAACTATCATCTGTTATCAGACTCCCCCAGGCCACTTTTCATAAAGATATGAAGAATAAATTGAATGTGACAAGGAGATAGGATCTATTTTATTAGTGGTATAGAAACCATAGGTCACGTTTTCACTACTGCTGACAAGTCAAAGGCACCTGATTGAAACAGTGGGGATGAACCTCCAGAGAAACCCACTCTGACACTGAAAAACTAACTGTGCCCTAACTCATTTTGCAGAAAGACAGCAGTAGATACTGTCCCTCCCATTACAGGAAAGAGGCAAATAATCAGAAAACCAACAATATCGGCTATTTTCAGAGCAGATGTGCTCTGTTTCCTTTTCTGTGTCTTTCATCACCAGCCTGAAAACACATCACTAAAACTGAGGCTCATATCCTTACCCTAGTGACCACTAACAATAAATAAATAAATAAACTGTTTAATTAATTAAATCATATTCATTCATATATGCTCAGTGCATTGTGCTTATAAAGACAAAGAAGCATGTGACTCACTTTCTTAAATGGTGACAGTTCTAAAATAATTTAAATACTGAAATTTATTTATTAATTTACTCTATTGCTTGGCACCGTGTGAGGCAAGAAATGGGGGAAGAAGCAAAACTGACATGTTCTTGAACTAACTGGCTAGCAGAAGAAAGGGGCAGATATAAAATGGATCAAGGTCAAATGTGCTAAAACGAACCTATAAGGAAACAGGATTTCAGGTGAAAGGACGACAACTAACCATTAGAGGTTTCAGTTAGTGAGAAAATCCAGCAACTTAAAAGACTTCCCAGCAGCAAAGATAACACCCTTTCCTTTTAGAATCAATAAAGTGTCCACACAAGAATCATAGGATATGGCGAAGTCTTCTATTTAAATTTGTTTGTGAAGCTACATTTTTATTGAAAGCCATAAACTGTTCAGTTGACATCATTTCTGGGAACTTACCCTTAGGAAATCTTTCTAAAGAACTAAAAGGATACATGTGTAAAACATTCAACACATTTTTACGTAATTTGGAAAAAAAAAAAAAAGAGAGAAACAATAAATAGAGAATGATGATAAAATTTATTATGGCTTATCTCCCTAAAAAATGAAATAGGAAGAATCTAGATTATAATAAAGGAAAAATGAACTTTCTAAAAGATTTCTTTATTTATTTGAGAGAGTGAGAGCAGGTATGTGCAAAGAAGGGGCAGAGGGAGAGAGAGAGAGAATCCCAAGAAGACTCTGCAATGAGTGCAGAACCCAACACAGGGTTCAATCTCATGACCCCAACATCATGACCTGAGCCAAAACCAAGAGTCAGATGCTCAACCGACTATACCACCCAGATGCACCTGACAAACGAACTTTAAAAAGCAGGTATCAAAGCTGTAGGGACACTATAATTGTCCCTAAATTATAGAAGGGTAGATGAAAGCTATCAATGGATAGGGAGACAATGAAGAAATAAATGTAGATATTAAAATAGAAAATATAGAAATAAAAATGTTTTCACCACCCCTCCATTTTAAAATTCCATTTTATAATTTAAAAATTTTATTTACTTATTTATTTATTCTGAGAGAGAAAGTGAACATGTGAGCAGGGGAGGAGAGGCAGAGAGAGGGGAGAGAGAGAATCCTAAGCGCGTTCCATGCTCTGCACAGAGCCGATGTAGGGCCCCATCTCACAACCTTGAGATCATGACCAGGGCTGAAATCAAGAGTCGGACGTTTAACGAACTGAGCCACCCAGGTGCCCCCATTTTATGATGTTTTAATATTTCAGTGACAAATACACCATTTTCAAACCCCATTCTAACGTATCTTGTCTTTGTAACTCAGCCCCGGGAAGAAGGCAGAGCCATGAGAAGAATATAATATCACGAACGTGGCAGTTTTTAGGATAAAGGCCATTGGATAAAAAAAGAGAAACAGGTGCTAAGGAACATGCCCAAGGCCTTCTCAGGAGAAAAGGTCTAAGTGGAGACAGAGAGATGCTCATGTAGGAGAAGGGAAACAATTCCCCTCTGCCCGTATGGTAAAATGAATTCATGAGAGCACCTGCAACTGGGTGGCTGCCACCACCAAGTCATAGGGAAGAGACTCTAAGTTCCAAAGAGCGAGATCTAAAATCCCTCCAGGGAATTACTCCCAACACGAAACAAGGAAGGGACTGAGAAAACACTTGACAGCCGAGACTCAGAGGCAGCCAGAAACTTGAACTCCACAACCAGAACAAAGACAAGACCCAGGCCCTTAGAGGGAAAACTGCAGAAAATGAGAAGTAAATGCTGACATGGTACCTTTACTGTTTTACTTTTTTATGGTTTCTTCTTCTTCTTCTTTGTTTTGCATTGTTCTAAATTGTGTATCATTTATTCGTTGGCTGTTCCTACAAACTGAAGCTTATAAGGAAAAAGCTTCAAAACTATGCCAAAAATACAGGTTATGATAATTATAGCCAATATCAAGACATCTAAATGCACACAGAGATAAAAGTTCTATTTCTGATCTTCAATTATACCCATTTCCAACTTTAAAAAAAAAAGTAGACATTCACAGCCTATGTGTGTATCTACCACATTAATAGGATGGCAGTCTAATTCACGGAAGAGATAATAACTGTCTTTGAGAAACCACACAATCATTAACAAACGCTAAGCAGAAGAAAGAGTCAGCTTCATTCACTGACTCATGGATTGCTAAGAACTAAATAGTCTATAGGGAATATACTGATATGGGCAGAAGCCAGACGGGCAGCCTGTGTACACAGCAAATGCATTCCATTCATTTATTTACTCACTCACTGTTTTACTCATAATGCATCCATCCAACCATCCGCCAATTATTTGCCAAGTGCTATATGTCCCAGGCACTGGAACAGCTGATAAGGATAAAACGCCAAGCCAACCAACACCAACCCTGCCTCCTAGAGCTTACATTCTTATGAGGGCCTTGGAAAAATCTGTGATAAGTGCTATATGGGCATAAGCATCTTTAAAAAACTTTCCCATGACTAGCATCACTTACAAAGTGTTTTTGCCCAAAGTTTAACCCAAATCTATTAGTGTTTAGATCTAATTTCAAATTTACTGGAAATGTAGGAGACAGTGGAACAAGTTAATGGACACCATAAGGAAATAATCAGACAAATCCACAATGTGGGCCATTGGTCCACATTCCATCAATGGAATGGAAAGGGAGCAGGAAATAGGAAATTGGTGGCAGAATACTAAGATAAATAAACTCAGAGAAAGAGAACAATGAAAGCAATACGGGATTCTTGACTGGATCCCGGCTTGGGGCTGGAGGGAACAACTATAAAATATACTTGAGGGACAACTGGCAAATTTTGAATAAGAACGAGGTATTAGAATTATTGTTATATTATAGGAATTATTCATTGTTTTAGGTATGATAATAATATTGTTATAACAAAATTCCCTAATTTTTTAAAGATGCATGCCAAAGAATTTAGGGGTGAAGTGTGGCGTTATCTGTAATTTATTTTGAAATGGTTCAGCAAAGATGAAGAGATGGACAGATGAAAAAATAATAGGTTAAATGAATGGACACGAAGAAATGGGGTAAGTATGACAAAATGTTGACAACTGTTGGATTTGGGTTGGGGCTCTATGGAAGTTAATGAATTACTCTTTCTACTTTTCTGTATGGTTAAAATTTTTCCAAAGACAAAGTTTAAAAACTATTACAGATGATGCTTTTATGGAATCTAGCCATAGGCAGAGTGGAGCAAATGCACATAACGGAATAAGGCTTGTAGTATCCAGACTCCGCCCCCCGCCCCGCCCCATCCCATCCTCTCCAGGCAGATGGGGCCTGCCTTACCACCTGATCCCTCGTCCCCCCACCACCACCTTCCTTACCTCAATCAGAGCTCCCTTCTCCCTGTCCTCAGATCGTTTAGCGCTGTCTAATTCATCATGCATTTCTGAGAGCTGGTCTTGAAGATCCCTGATCTCGGTCTGGTGCTGTTCCCGTTCCATCTTCACCTGGAACAGTCTGGCAGGGGAAGAGGCCCGTCAGAGAGACTGTGCTAAGCCTTACATTTTTTTTTCATCCAGTCTGATTTCAAACATTCAGATGGTTAAGCAAAGTCATCAGAAGCCCCAAGGAGCCTCCCACTCTGTGTTCTATACTGAACAAGGAATCACAAACCAGAAAAGTAACTGGTAAGAACTTATGTCTGCAGTTTAATTTGCCCAACAAGAAGGCAAGTGAGAACTCAAACCAATGGGCAAGGTTATACAGTGACGGTTTCTCCCCAAAAGGAGACCATAGTGTACAAGAATTTAGATGACAAGAAAGAAATTGACCCAAAAAAGCAGAACCTCTTTGATAATGTTTTCACTAAAGCCATCCCACTCCCTACCTCCCACCCTGCCCCCAGCCCCAGAAAAGCCAGCAAATTACGGCCTACTTGGCCAATCTGGCCCACAGCCAATTTTTCTAAGTAGTTTTATCGGAATACAGCCATGCTCATTCATTTACATATTACACATGTTCATTTGCACAATACAATGGCAGAACTGAAGGGGTCCAACGAAGACCATATGGCCCATAAACCATAAAGTATTTACCATCTGACAGAAAAAATTTGCCAACCTCTGCTCTAAATCAAACTCACAACTGTTTTACCTTTTGATTTTGTAAAGTCTTCACTACACCCTAAATTTTTTTTTTCCTCACCAATGTTTCTAAAACTAACCTCCAGGCATGTTTCAAAAGCAAAAACTACATCATCAAAACTGCAAAGGCAATCAAATGATCTTATTGTATATTTCTTGAATCTCCTCCTGCTTAAACCTTCACTTAAGATCTCCACTGTGTCTGCAGAGCTTCATAGCACTGTACGTTTGCAGAGTTGGGTTTCAGAGCCTTATGTCACAGATTTTAAAATGATGCAATGACAGGGCCATCTTGGCTTTGACTCTCCCTCTCTGCAGACTCAACAGAGGCATAAGCACTGGTCAGCATCCTTCAGAAGAAAATTCACAAACTGGGAGATTACAGAAGTCACAGGACATATGCTTTTTGGAGGCTAGGGCCAGGCTCCTTGAGATCTCTGTCTATAGACATCCCTACTCAGCATTCCCTGCTTCTCACTTGCCGGCTCTAGGAGCCACTCTCAGGGCTGAAATTTTACAAGGCATCCTTTAAGGTATACAACGAATTTGTTGAATCATTAGCCTTCCTGCTTACAGTCTGCGTGTGTCACCAGCTTCGCAATTTTACAAGGGTAAGAAGGAGAAAAGGAAGGGTCAGTAGCCCCTCTAAATATTTGGAAGGCTGGGTAGTACTGAATAGACAAGAAGGTTCTGGCTCCACCGGATGCAAGAACCCAGGCTCCGCGCCCAGAACTCACTCCTCCAGGTTCTTCCGGAGCTCCCCTTCGCTCTCTTCCAGGCGCTGTTGCAACACGGAATTCTCTTCCACTTTACGGTCATGCTGGCCCTGGAGCTCTTCCAAGCTTGCTCTCATTCTCTCTCTCTCTTCTTTCATGTTCTGTTGATTCTAAGATGAACGCGTGTGATTTTCAAGCATCTCCAAGGAACGTTCATGTAATCCCACAGAAGGCTACCCCGAAACTCTCATGGACTCAGTGTCTTTGCACTCATTTATTAAACAACTTAATCAAGCCACATAATTAGGCCTGGGAGTTTGCAACTAGAAAGAACATTAAATACTGAATGAGCTGTAAGACTTCTAAAAGAAATACCAAGGCAGCTAAGGTTCAGTCTGCTAGTTCTATTACTCGGTTTGGATATTTTATATGCATTTAGTTTCCTACTGACCCACCTGAATCCAACAGCACTTTACTCTATCAAAGCAAACAGTGTCTATGGGTTTCAGTTACTTCAAAAAATTTTAAAATTAAAAAAAAAAGTTCTTTGGACAGCAGGAGCCAAATATACAGGAATTTACTCAGTGATGAGAGGAATGTTTCTTTGGGCGGGGGTAGGGACTGGCTTTCGCTTCACTTAGGCATCCAGATTTGCTTAAAATATTCTTTGTAAGACAGAAATTTAAAAAATGACATAAAAGAAAAAAACAGATACCTTGACTTCTAGTTGAAGCTGTCTCTGAAGTTCAGCCACTTCTGTAGTCAACTTGTTTTTCTGTTCCAACAGATCTCTGACTTCAGACGAAGGATTAGAAGCCTGTAATTAATTGAAGAGATACCCTAATATACATGTTCAAGACGCTTTATTTTCTCTTTCTTCCAAAATGTAATCCAAGCAGTAACATCAAAAACCTAAGACCCAATTCAAATGTAAAGCCCTCCAAAGAAAGGGGCACCAGGAAACCCTCCAGGGGTGACCAGAGGGCTCTGGACCTTGATCAGGGTGGTGTGTGCATTCACACACACCTTATATTAAAAATTCAATGAACCAGACAGTTAAGATTTGTGCAATTTACTGTATAGACATCATACCCCAATAAAACAATGTAAAAAGATAAAAAATAAATATTTGTTGAAGATTCCTCCACTGCCTAAGGTTATACCCAAAGCCCATGTTTCTGTGTTCCCAAGGCCCTTCGTAAAATCTATTATTATAAAACTTCCATTACACTGGGAATCATTATTCCAGAACCTGAGATGTTCTCACTCTCTGCATATGTCTGTATTCAAGTAGTAAATAAATGTATGTTGGCTGAATTGGCTTTCTTCTTTTAGAGGCTGCATGTCCATAAAGAAGGGAGATATAACAAAGAGGGGTCTGATTAGAGAGTCTATTAGAAAACAGACTCTGATCTGAGTATTAATATTAACAATCTCATTTTTTTTTCCTCATGGGTATAATAACAGGATAATGGTCTCAAAAGGATTTGGCTAAAACTCTACAGAGAAGTGGTTAGAACGCCACAAAAGGGGAGGAGAGAGGATAAAAGGCAGGAATCAAAACTAGAAAAAGACATGTCTTGGGTATCACGGGCCTGAACCCAGGTGTGAGTTGTGTGTGATGAACTTGGAATGAGGTACTTCCTCACTACTCCTGTGAAGTTAACCAAACCCAACCATCCACAAAAACACAGGATTTCCTATTTTCTTAGGCAAAATGAGAAAAATCCATTATGGAACTCTAAATCCAACCCAATGAGGGAAATTGCACATTGTTGTCACACGAATGAAAACTCTACCTACTCTGCTGTTTCCAGTATGGTCTTTCCTTCTCTCAGAGGAAATCACTCCACTGACACCAAAAAGATAAAACTCCAAAGCCTTTGCCCACAAATAATCACATTCAGAAAATAACGGGGAGAGAACAGGAGTAGAAAAGTCTGGGCAATTAAGCAGTCATGGTGCTTTGATCTTAGCAAGAAGTCTAAAAGCTATGGTTCATCTCATCATCTCTGGCTTAACGGGTTTCCCCTCCTCTTATCTCACCTCTCTCCAAAAGCTACAAAAGGAATGAATTTCTGCAAATACCTCACTATTCATTCCTCTTCAAAGCCCATCAGTGATGGCCCAGCACCTTCAGCCAAAAATAGAAACTTCTATGATTTCTGAGGTCTTTCCTATCTGGCACTTCCTCCTACATCCTGGCTCTCTGATCCAGCTACACTAAATTGCCTCTAGTCCCCTAAGCATCACAGACACCTGCCTTCTTGTATTTGTTCATGCTGGTCCCTCCACCTAGGACACCCTGACTTCCCTTCTTCTCCCAGAGCCTTCTTTAGAGACACTGTTAGTGTCCTGGATTCCAGAGGGCTTAACCTAACTTCCCTAGTTTGGTCTGGATACCCATAGCCTGTGACCCACAAAGATAATCTTCACATCAAGGCCAAAGGATGTATCACCCGAAAAATACGCAGTTGAGTGAAAAGCAAGAGTCACCCTTGTAATTTGGATTTAAGAGTTTTAGCACAAAACCCCTAAATCAATTTTAAGAACTATGTAGAGCCCCTGAAGCCTGCCTATAAGCTAGGCGTATAGTTTAAAGATTCCCCCAGGGGAATAGTGCATGTGTGCGTGTGTACGTAATCGTTTTAATGGATGCCACAGCAGCAGTCATGGGTTAGCTGAGCGTTGACCAGTAGAGAAAAGAGGGAACTGAGGCCTAGAACATCCTGTATATTTCATATGCATTTAGACAAACTTGCTGTGAATTGTCTCGGGTATACTCTTTCCTTTCCATGCAGAATTCCCCGGGAGGGACAGAGAAGACACACAAGCAAGAAATGGGTCCCAGTTCAAGGCAGTGCAGGACTGAGGAACAAGCTTCTAGTCATCCCTACCAAATGTTGCTTCCTTTCAGGGTACAAAGTGTGTCAGGCACGTAGCCGATGTTCATCAAACATGAAACGACTCCTTCAACAACAAAAAAATCTCCACGTGCCAACTGGATTCAGTACAATAAATGGAATGGGCAGTTTTTAAAAAAAAAAAGGAATTTGGCCCCACTGCACTCCTTCCTTTCTCTTCCACCCATGCTTGCTGGCTTCACCAGTCTCTAGTCCTTATTCTCTGACATTCTGGAGCTTGGGTCCGGTCACACTTACCTTCTTCCTTCGGGACCTCGGGTTACACTAGGGTCCTCTGTCCCTGATTTCAGTCCGTCCTTCCTGTTCTTATTTTCTCTTTCTAAATTTCACCACCTTTCTGTTTCATCTTGCTATAGGTTACATATTTTTTAAATCAAATCTCTTAAACACCTTTCTGAAAAAAGGCAGGCGCACCATAATATTTACAACATGGATCTCCCATTTTAGGTCCTGCTCACTACTCGGGTAACTTCCCACTTACTGCAATAACCCCATGTACAGGCTGAAGGAACAGCAATTTGTTTGCCACATTCCACGTTAAATGCCCTCTGCAGAATACAGAACTCCAATTTACTTGATTATTTCCTTGTGTGCTCCCTGCTGCTCGAGACTTCAAAGTCTGGATTTTCTCAAAGACCAGGTTGACTTTCCGTTTAGTGGCGTCGTCATTATCGGTGCTTCTGGGAAACAGGGAGCAGAAAAAACAGTGAGGGGTGTGACCATGGGTCTCGGGATACCTGAAGTGCCCTGACGTACAAACAACAGACCCGTTTAAGAAGATCGATGGCAAGAGGTATGAATTAATTAAGGCTACAGACAAAGCCAGTGTGAGGAGAGCAGGATGGATGATGTATTTCTCTCCAAATAAGCTGCTCTATGTTAACACTCAATCTGGGACGAGGGTTCCCATTTCCAAGAGGGAATGTAAAAGAGAGGCACCCACATTCTGAGCCTGGAGAAAACATACAGTGAAAATTTAGTAATTTGTTGTTGTTGGACTCAAATGACTTATATTCATTCCAGCAAGGAATTTCTTCTGTGTGTGTGTCTCTCTCACACACATCCCACAGCCACACTTTACTTGTAAATCTTATGCTAAGAATGATCTACAGTGACCTTAACTGGCTTTTTAGCCTGTGTTTAAAAAAATAAATCTCCCCAGCTGAGACTGTCAACCCCAGAGCTTCGTCTACATGTTCACAGATAATGATCAGAGAGAGGGGTTTGTTTGTTTGTTTTTTAAAGATTTCATTTATTTACAAGCAAGAGAGAGAGAGAGAGAAGCAGACTCCCTGCTGCGCAGGGGGCCCGACACAGAGCTTGATCCCAGGACCCCGAGATCATGACCACAGCCAAAGTCAGATGCTTCATGGACTGAGCCACCCAGGAGCCCCAGACAGTTTTATTAACTTCGACCACACCTTCTATCACACATTCCTGGCAATGAGGAAAAAATTTTTAAATAAGTTCCCTCAAATAGTCACCTCCTGTTAACGTCTGTCTCACCAGTCTCTCAATAAATCATGAGCAAAAATATATATATAAAAGAATTTAGGTTGATGGGGGGAGGGGGTTTGGGGGTAGGGTTATGGACATTGGGGAGGGTATGTGCTATGGTGAGTGCTGTGAAGTGTGTAAACCTGGCGATTCACAGACCTGTACCCCTGGGGATAAAAATATATGTTTATAAAAAATAAAATTAAAAAAAAAAAAAAGAATTTAGAGAAAGTATTCTAAAAATCAAAAGCTCTTCTCCCTGAATCTTATCATGGTAAAACCCTTCACAGAGAGACACCAACAGCTAGTTCTTGGCTAGAAGAATCTCTTCGGTTAGTCCCCACCCCCAACCCCATGCCAAAAAGAGCCCCTCTCTTATATTCTGAACCTATTTTGTCAGCTCGATAATTGTAAGGTATGATGGAAAAATGTGAAGTTTGGATACCAATGAGTACTTGCCAAGTGACTTGCAGTCACTTCGGGTTGTAAAGATTTTTTTTCCCTTTTTAATCCTATCTGATGAGACAATGGAAACAGAAACTGCAAATTCCTGACCTAATATCTCAGCAAGGACTGAAAACCAGATTACTCAAACTCAACCTCCAAGATAAGTCTGTGAAAAGCAGTGCTTTTAAATGACTCATACATGCTTTAAAAAGCAAGGAAGCAGGGGCTCCTGGCCAATATCAACTCCCGGGAGGGGAAGAGGTGGTTTTATTTATCACTACTAATAAGGAACGATTGATTACTACTGCATGTATGACAAACTCAAGGTGGCAGAGTCAGTCAAAACTGAGGAGGAGACATTCTTCCCATCTTTGAACTTCTTTTTAAACAATAGAGAGTCATTTGAAAAACAGGGGTCCCTGGCTGGCCCAGTCGGAAGAGCACACAACTCTTGATCCTGAAGTTGTGAGTTCAAGTCCCATAGTAGATGTAGAAATTACTTTAAAAATAATAGTAAATTATATATATAAACTCATTTTCCCCCTGCTCTTCATACCCACACCCAAGACTCAAAAACTGTTGTGCAAACTCCAGCCACTGACCCCTAAGCCTCAAACAGTTCACACAGTGCAGGAAGGGCGGGCAAAACAGAAGGTCTCAGAAAAGGAAATTAAGACCCCATCAGTAAGGACGAGACTTTGCTCCTTTAAGGAAAATCACTGACCCCTCTTTGAGGTAATTGTAAAGTATCTGCTTGGCCGTCTCCTCATTGGTTTGTTGAGTGAGCTCTTGCTGGCCTTTCAATAGATCCGGAGTGGCCTGGAACATAAAGCCAGTAATTACACCACAGGATGGAGTTTCCAGGAAGAAGGCAAAACCCTGAAGCAGAAGCTTCCAAACACATTCCTACTTTCCAAAAACAATTCCTCAGGTAAGGATCCTCATTACAATGGCTCCACCACTCAGTAGCTCTATAACCTTGGGCGACTTACTTAACTTCGCCTCAGTTCAATTTTCTCACCTGTAAATGACAGATTAATAGTACCTACCTTCATAGGGTTGGGGCAATCCTAGAATCTATAACAAATAAATAGTGCCTGACACTTACCAACCTTATCATCATTTTTACCACTATCATTATTTTTTATTGGTACTACCAAAACACTACATATACCACTTAAGTCAATTCCGTCCCTTTAGGAGTGACCTAAATTAAAATTAACCTAATTTCTCAGGCCAGATATTAACCCAGTCACTCAACGTCAGGAGAAAAATCAATATATCGACACAAACCTAAGCACTGAACCTCTGTGTGTTAACAAATTCTGCACACCTGCAGATGCCACACAGACACAAACAGGAAAAATGAAGCAGAGAGTGTCTGACAAGTCCCTTGACAGAAAAGTCCATGACAGGATTCTAGCTGTACCTGAGTTAACCTGGAAAACCATACAATTGGCAGTAGGTTGAAAACTCTGTAGGGGAAAACTGAAACAAATCGGATATGCCGTTAGTGAGGGTCTGCATTCCTGTAGCCTCCTGCAGCAAGGAAGGAAAGGCCCATGGGCATTACCTGAGTATTGGAGGTGGAAGTAAATGTCTTCACAGAAATCTTCTTGGTGCCAGAGTCGGGCAAATTTGCTGGTGGCCGATTCTGTAACATCAGCTTCGCCGTGGCTGTTTTGATTTCCTCCTCCTTTTTATTCTGTGCTGGGAGGGAAGAAGCGTGTGTGTCTGTACTCTCCTGACCATCTTTGTTTTCTGGAACTTTCCCATCTTTGCTCTGCTGGGGAGGCCTGAGGTGGGCCCCCTGCAGCCTCGTGAAGGCCCGGCCCACACTCTGTCTCCCCCGGTGCTCCTGAGCCGATGACCTCTGCGGGCACACCTGAGATGGGCGGAGAAGGTGTTCGCTGGACTTGCCCAGGTTCCGGCTAAATTCGTTTAGGTACTCGGCATTCCCCTGGAGACCAAAAGGAAAGGCACTATCCACGCTTCTGGACCGCTTCCTGTCTTCTGGGTTGATTCTGTTTCGCTTCCCAGACCTTCCTCTCTTCTGGAGCCCGGGTTTTTGGTCAAACTTTTCAATCAGTTGGTCCACACCAGGAATTGATCCTGTATCAATATCCCGCCCAGTTCCTGGCAAGAAGGGGATATAGCGTCTGTTTTCATGACGATTCACATTGTCAGCATGGATGGCACATTCCTGGTCATCAAGTAAAAATCGGTACAGAGAGTTGGCCGAAGTGGGAGTTGCCGATGAGGAAGAGGACCTCCGGGACCGAGCTCCATCCAGGACGGGTCCCGCCGAATCCTGCCGCCGGAAGGGAAGCACGTCCGGCCTGGCCTTCTTGGTCTCAGGATGGGTGTGTGGGCTGTGGGCTGTTAGGGACCTCCCACTAGGCGACAGGGCCTCCTCCACCAGCCCCTCCTTGGTGCAGCTCTGAACATTTACGCACACTGAGGTCTGCTTCTTGGGGTCATCGATGACCACAGAGCTGCACAAACGAATGGCCGTCACGCTGGATTTGCCCACATCTTCCAAAGGAGGGCCGGTAGGCTGAGAACTACTAGGTTTCGGGAAGCGAGTCCAAGCCTTCTTATTGTTGGAACCTTCTTCTGTTCGAGTGTTTAGCCAATTACTCTCAGGAGGCTGGGGATTTTTTAAGTTCAAGTCATTCTTTTCCGGGTCATAGGGCTGCAAAAGCTCAGGATGCCTCTGAAAGTTCAACATGTGGGATGGCTTCACTGGCCCCTCTTTACATTCTAGAACCCCATTCTTGCCCTCAAAGAGAGAGGATTGTTTCAGGTTTCTCACTGGGCTGGGTTGGGCGTAAGGATTTTCTGGGAGCTGCAATTCCTCAGCGCTGGTCTCCTCCAACACAGACCCATTGCTGGAATGCAGGGGCAGGTTACTTATCACCGGAGATGGGAATGGTGGCCCATTTTCAGAAAAAGATGTGCCTGCCATACACCGCTCTGTGTTATTCAGGACTATGTAGGGGTGGCCATCAATTCCCTGTACCCGGATACTGACACCATAAGAGCCTGCCTTCAAGGGTTGGGAATTCCGTGACTTTTTGCCGTCATCACTTGCGAGTCTCAGATGGACGCCATATTCTTGCTGCACATGTTGATATTCACCGAAATACAGCTCCATGGTTCACTGCTCCTGCGACCAGGGAAAGACAGGGTAAAAAGAAGACATTAGGTTAGAATTACACCTGTTTAAATGAAGATGATGAGGGGAAAGTTCAAAGAAAACGCAACACTTTAACCAGCAAGGACACTTCGGAACCAACTGCTCATCCAAACAGGCCTTTCTGGATGCCCTCCCTGACCATGGAGTTGTCAACACCGGGCTTGAACCCTGGCCTCTGCGGGGAAGATGGACAACACCTTTGGCTTAGCCACCTTATTCTGTTTCTGGCTGACAGGCCGTTCTGGTTGCTTTGTTTTGTCCCTTAGTTGGTTTCCTCACACCTTATGCTATTTATTTTTAACCAATAGGATATTCCAGTTACTAGCATTTGAGAACAAGGTACTTTTCCATGAAACGATTAAGACTGAAGGCATTCTGATGGTCACCACTTTCTCTTTTCTCCTTCCTGTTGGAGCGCTTTCTACCTTTTTTATGCACAATCTTGCTTTGAAATCTTTCTATTTATTTGGATATAATGTTCAGAACATTGTTTTACTTTGTTCCTGAGACTGACAATGAGAGTGAATGAATAAGAATAATTTTTCAGGGGCGCCTGGGTGGCTCAGTGGGTTAAGCCGCTGCCTTCGGCTCAGGTCATGATCTCGGAGTCCTGGGATCGAGCCCCGCATCGGGCTCTCTGCTCTCTAGGGGAGCCTGCTTCCTCCTCTCTCTCTGCCTGCCTCTCTGCCTGCTTGTGATCTCTCTGTCAAATAAATAAATAAAATCTTTAAAAAAAAAATAAAATTAAAAAAAAAAAAAGAATAATTTTTCATTTTTTTCTTACCAAAAAGGTTCTAGTAACACATGGACCTGAAAAATATTACAAAAAACTGAAGACTCGAGGTCCCTTATTTTGGGGTGTGTCCTAATGCCAAGGATCAGTGCCATCATCTCTCTGGGGCGTGGCCACCATCGTCAAAGACCGAACACAGATCACCAGGCAGGACGCCTAGCCCACCCCACACCCTGGGGCCTCCCACCAGAAATTCACTTCCACCCCCCGCCTTGGAGAACTCCAACAGGAAGGAAGCCCCAAGAAGAGCAATAGCAACAGGTGACACATAATAGCTGTCTCATTTCTTTCACTCCTAGGGGCCTTTTTCAGGTTTCTTTCTATTCTGGAGTGAGCCTGGTGGCACATTTTCCAAGAAAATCAACTATCTGATCCAAATTTTCATGTTTGTTTGCAGAGAATTTTACAAATTATGAATCATTTCATCTCCTTTATAATTTCTCATTATCCAGTTACATTTCTTTGTGCTTTCTTCACATAATTTTTGATTGAGCAAGTAAAATGTGTATCTCTCTCTATATATTTTTAAGAATAATTGTTCCCCTAAAGAGTAGTTCTCAAGATTTCTCAATCATTTCCCTTTTTTAATTTTCTTATTGAGTTATAACTTCATCTTTTATTATTTCCTTCTGCTTTCCTTTATTTTACTTTGTTGTTTGGTTTCCAACTTCTTGACTTGCATGCTTCATTTATTTATTTTTACTATTTAATTACATCCCATGAGTTGCAATATCTGACTGTGTCAGTTAGGAATTGCATTGGTTCCTACTAACAAAGAGACCCAACTTAGCAACTCTAGAGTTAGGAATTTTTTTCCCCCAGAGGCAGGAAGTCCAAGGCCAGAATGGATGATGGCAGGATAGTTCTAAGGAATACCTCTTTCAACTTTTTCATTTATCTACTTTTAGCATGTATTAGATACCTTAGGATTACAAAACAGCTAACCAGCATCACATACGTCAAAGGTTCGTTAGGTCAGCTGAGTCAACCTTTTTAAGGAGCTTTCCTGGAAGTCCCACCCACCAATATTATTTTATATCTATCTCATTGGTGAGAACTTAATCATATGGCCACCCCCAACTACAAGGACAGATTGAGAAACAGGGATGTTTAGGGGGTCACTGACACTCTCAACAAAATCAGTATCCTGTTGACACTGGGAAGGCAGCCAATAATTTCTACCACAGTAACATTTTTATCATTATTTCCTAAGTAGCTTCAATCTGTGGATTGGATTTCTTCTTTGATCCATGAGTTGTTTTTGAAAAAGTTTTTTCATATCCAGTAAGTCTGCTGTTGTGTTGTTTTGGCTTGGAGGGTCCTTATTTCTGTATGTTTTGAATTTCTACATGCACTATAGTAAAAAAATTAAGTTTCTACTATTCCTTCCTTTTTAAGCATACTGAGGTTTCCTTTGTGGGCAAATGTAAGGATATTTTTGTCAACATTTACTGGGTAATGGGTATAGTCTCTTTTTTCAGGGTATGGAATTCAAAATATATCCATATAACTTTACCAATTTTTTATTCAGCTACAGTACATCCTGACTTACTTTGTCTTTCTAATTTGTCTTGAGTCTGCCTGGATATATCTGTCTCTTACCGGCCTAGTGCTGTCTCTTCTGTTTGATGATTGTTCTTCTAAATATAAAACATGTTAGACATCATCACCTCCAGGTTTACAAAGGGGAACAACTTAGAGAAGGACATTCATCTGCAAATCCATTTTTAACTCACCAACCCCAATGATTTCATGACGCCTACTTTTATCTTCAGGCTTATTCTGACAGTATTAGGTAATTTCATTTTTTTTTTTTTTAAGATTTTACTTATTTGACAGAGAGAGATCACAAGTAGGCAGAGAGAGAGAGAGAGAGGAGGAAGCAGTCTCCCTGCCGAGCAAAGAGCCAGATGCGGGACTCGATCCCAGAACCCTGAGATCATGACCTGAGTGGAAGGCAGAGGCTTAACCCACTGAGCCACCCAGGCGCCCCTAGGCAATTTCATTTTTAATCAACATTAAACAAGATATAATGAAAACTTGGATTCTCCAGCTTCCTTTTCCCATCCGATCACATTCACAGAGGAAACTAAGTGCAAATGTTAGCTGTTTCTCTAGTACTCAACTCCATGTTGCTCAGTAATATGCCTAAATTCAATTGCCTAACTCACCAGTTTTACATATGGGCGATGACATACCATACATGCAAATTTCTCATTCTGTTAGCTTCTCAGTAATATTAACTATATTTATATTATGATTACATATCAATAATCAACCAAAATAATATATAAGTATTATATAAATATTTATTCACTAAACAGTTACACTGTAGGCTATGGCCATCCTTCTTTACAAAACTTTAACTTTTCTAGGGTTAATATCTGATTGCTAGTCTCACTTGTCTTCTTCCCAATACACCTACCTATCCTTAAATCCTTTTGTCAGCTACATCACGTTAGATGCTTACCAGTACTAATTTCAAAATAACCAAAACATCAGATAATTTGGTGATCTTTTCCCCTGGTGCCCTCCCTTCTGCAGCCTTCCATCCTTGCACCTTTTATTAGGGTCTTACATTGCTCTCTTCCTTCTGTGCTATATTGTGTCCAAAATTTCCTCTTTCTTAGTTTACCCAGTTGGTCTGGGGGAGTTCACTTCTGGTAGCTTTTTTTTTTTTTTTAAGATTTTTATTTATTTATTGAGAGAGAGGCAGTGAGAGAGAGCATGAGCGAGGAGAAGGTCGGAGGGAGAAGCAGACTCCCCGTGGAGCTGGGAGCCCGATGCGGGACTCGATCCCGGGACTCCAGGATCATGACCTGAGCCAAAGGCAGTCGTCCAACCAACTGAGCCACCCAGGCGTCCCTTCTGGTAGCTTCTTAAGAGGTCCAAGGGAGTAAACTTTTTGAGTCCTTGGTGTTTTGAAAAATGTCTTTTTTCTATGCTTAGTTTGATGATGGAGAGTCTAACTGGATATAGAATCCAGGTTAGAAATAATTCTCCCTCTGATTTTTTAAAGTATTACTTTGTTATCTTGTACCTTCCAGGGATGCCATTAAGAATTCTTCCATTAGGGGCGCCTGGGTGGCTCAGTGGGTTAAGCTTCTGCCTTTAGCTCAGGTCATGATCTCAGGGTCCTGGGATCGAGCCCTACATCGGGCTCTCTGCTCAGTAGGGAGCCTGCTTCCTCCTCTCTCTCTCTGCCCACCTCTCTGCCTACTTATGATCTCTCTCTATTGAATAAATAAAATCTTAAAAAAAAAAAAAAAGAATTCTTCTATTAGGACAGCCTTTCCTCTGTGTGTGCCCTATGTACTCTTCTCTGACAGCTTTTAGGACCTTTTCTTCATCCCTACTGTGGTTGAAATTTCACCTGATGTATCTGAGTGAGGGTATTTTGGTTTTTTTGGTTTTTTTTTTTAAGACTTTATTTGTTTATTTGACAGAGATAGTGAGAGAAGGAACACAGCAGGGGCAGGAGAGAAGCAGGTTTCCCACTGAGCAGGGAGCCCGATGCGGGGCTCGATCCCAGGACCCTGGGATCATGACCTGAACCAAAAGCAGACACTTAACGACTGAGCCACCCAGGGGCTCCGTGAGTGAGGGTTTTACAAAATATGGGTGCTTGGGGTGCCTGGGTGGCTAAGTCAGTTGAGCGTCTGCCTTCAGCTCAGGTCATGATCTGAGTCCTGGGATCGAGCCCCACATTGGCCTCCCTGCTCAGTGGAGAGCCTGCTTCTCCCTCTGACTGTGCTTTTTCTCTCTCATTCTCATTCTATCTCAAATAAATAAATAAAATCTTTTAAAAAATGGGCACTTAATATACTTCTCCAATTTGGAAATTTATGTCATTAGTTCTATTAAATGTTCTGGTGTTTTTTCTGTGATAATGTTCAGAGAACCATTTTATTTTGCTTTTGGTTTTTGCATCTAAGATATTAGTAATGTTGCATCTTTCACATTGAGTTTCAAGTTTTTGGATTTTTTTTTTCCTCAACTACTTCTCAACTCTGTCTTTTTTAGTTTTACTTTTTTGAGAGCTACATCCTCAACTTCTTCTAAAATTCAAGTATTTCATTTGTAATCCCCATTAGCTCCTTCCTAGTCTCTAATTGGTTCTGTTGCATTCTAAATGCTATTCTCATTTTAGACATGAAATAGCTTCTTTCTCTCTCTGAAGATACTATAACTTTTTCAAAAGAAAATATTTTTTTTTTCCTGCTTTCTACAATAGGTCCATCTTCTGTAAGGTTTCTCTTTGCTGGTTTGTTTTGGTTCTTTCTTTCCTGTTGAAGCCTTTCCTAAGAGGGCTCAGATCCCTGGCCGTCCAATCCTATTGAACAGTACAGTCCTAAAAGCAGATTGGAGCCTCTGCAAGCGTGAAGAGGAGTTATTAGCTGGTGAGCTTCAAGGAATGGGGTGTACTAAGATTTCCACGCACATTTCTGTCATTTCTGTATCTGGGGCATTTTTTTCTGGACTGGTTTGATTTCTCAAGGAAAGAATCTGGGGCTGCACGAGCTTGGCTGCTGGTGTCATGACGACAGGGCAGGGGAAGAGCATGGAGGTCCCAGCTCTCATTCAACCCCCCTGTTTTCAGCCATCCCTATCTGCTTCCAAGATCTCTCCAGTTCAGTTTCTCCAGGGAACAGACCTCCAGCCTGCTCATCGGGGTGGGGAGGGGAGCAGAGGCAGATGGAGGTCTAGATACCGGGGTGTAGAGAGAGCCCTGGAGAACTGGCTGTTCAAGGCACTCACATAATTCCCTAGGCTTCAGCCCCTCATCCCCGCCTCCTAGGGCAATGGATACCTTCCATCTCTGAGCCTCCCAGCGGCTCTCCAGGGAAGCCACCTCGCCTCTCCACCACCACCAACTCAATGGCCTCTCCTCCACCGGTGAGCTAGCTCTCCTCCACGAGGTCTGCCATTCCTTGTCTTCGTAGCTTGAAACACTCTTGTGCCTTTACTATCTTCCCAGTGGGATTCTGAAAAGGGGATACATCCCCTGCCTGCAAACTGATCTAGCTTGACAAGGCTAATAACATTTACAAAATACTTCAAAACTAGGACAACAACAGCAAGCGTGTCTTAGACTGCGGAAGCAATGCACAGAGGCCAAGACCAGAATGCCTGGGTGTGTCCTGGTCCCGTGCGCGAGCAACACTGGCCCGTGTTATTCTGGATCTTTACAAGCGTTTGCACTCATTAAAGTTTATAACAAATACTTTTTTTGACAGAAGAGTTTCTGAGCAAACAAATGTGTTCACTGCAATGTTTTGTTTATGATATTTGCTAAATGGGGTCACATTTTACTCACCAATAATCTCTTCTGTGCTGACTGTGAGTTTTCTATGAAAATATTCCTCCTAATATTTATTAATAAAATTCTTTTCTAGGGTTTTACGGCCTCTTTCATTAGCTGTTGCTACTACAGTCAACACTAATTACATTTCAATCTTTGAATAAGGCCACCTTGGTTTATTATAATCTTAGCTCCCTGTTAGCAAATTAATCCGCATATTTGAATTTCATGAAATGTCCACAATTTACATTTCCTTGACAACAAACCTCAATCCAATATTTTCACGGAATGACATTTCCCGGCTGGGCACTGGTGTTTTAAACAGATGTGGATTTCCTTCCCAAGCACAGTGTAAACACTGAATTAATGAATGAATTCAAGGACAGCTGTTCATTTTCAGACACCAGGCCCCGCCACAATCCTAATGCTCTCCGCAGAACACACTTATCGGCTGGGGCCGAAGCCCAACCAAGGACTTACATAATGTGGCAATAAATGCAGACCAATTGCCAGGAAGTAACATTGTGGCACTTGGCAAATAAAAATGGTGTTTTGGAGTGGAAATAATGCTTTCAGAAAAGACCATTAAATGATGATAATTGCTTTAGTTAGCGAGATCGGTGAGTGTGTTTCTGAGTAAGAACAAAGAGCTTAGCACTTGGAAGAACTATGAACATATGCCAGACAGAAACAGTTCCTCTCTCTGGGACATCACATTTTATCATCTGGGCACAGAGATTAGTCACAATGCTGGGTCACACATCGCCACCTCATTGCTCTAATTCCCCATGGCACCCCCAAAACCTGGAAGCCTATTCACCAGCCCCTCCAAAGGCCCTGCCAGCTACCGTGGAAACAGAGTTAGGCATTCGGAAACGTCTCCACCACGGCTTGCCCTCCCTCCTGAGGCTGACAGTCCCCACGAGCCAAGCCAGGCTGGCCCAATCACCCAGCAAGGCTCCTGGCATGGGAAAGGGATTCTATGGATGTCTGCTTGGTATGAGTAACTCCCGTTTTATCATACAAGTCATTTAAAAGAGCACTTCAACTAGGAACTTCAACTAGATAAAAGTGAGAAATCAGACTAAGAAAAGCCAAAGATTAGCAAAATGCTTACTAGTTTTTAAATGTACTTATTCCCAGGGCACCTGGGTTGTTCAGTGGGTTAAGCCTCCGCCTTCAGCTCAGGTCATGATCTCAGGGTCCGGGGATCAAGCCCTGCATGGGGCTCCCTGCAGAGCAGGGAGCTTTGCCCGCTCCCTCTGCCTGCTGCTGTGCCTACTTGTGATCTTTCTCTCTGTCAAATAAATAAATAAAATCTTTAAAAATAAATAAATAAATGTGCTTATTCCCAAACATGACAGAAAGAGGCAGTCTTACCTAAACTTTACATTCTTTCTTTTCTTCTTTCCTATCTCTACCTATCAGTTCTGTGGTGCAAACATAGGAAACTGAACAAACTTTTAAGGTTTTGAAGGAAATGTCTTCACACAGTCAAGACTTAGGAAAACTCCCTGGGAAAACCATTTCAAAAATAAACTCTGAGGTTTGAAAATGAAGGGAGAGTTGCTGACTAACCTACAGAGTTCAGTATGGTTTGAATAAGATGAGAAGGACAAGCAACATCTTAAATGAGAAGGAAGAGGGGCGCCTGGGTGGCTCAGTGGGTGAAAGCCTCTGCCTTCGACTTGGGTCATGATCCCAGGGTCCTGGGATCGAGACCCACATCGGGTTCTTTGCTCCGCAAGGAGCCTGCTTCCTCCTCTCTCTCTCTGCCTGCCTCTCTGACTACCTGTGATCTCTGTCAAATGGATAAATAAAATCTTTAAAAAAAAAAAAATGAGAATGACGACCAAAAGTTTTCCATCTGGGGGGAAAAATTAAAAATTAAATTTTTAATACTGTGTGCTACAGCTTCCCCCTAAATCTACCCACTTCACACAAAAAGTAAGTGGATAAAGAGAATGGGGAGGAAAAAAGCCTATAGAAAGACTCTTTTTATACTAAGGATAGATGTTTTGGAGAATCAACCAGGAGTGGAAGGATCGGGGGCCACAAGGACTAACCAATCTGATCACACTCGGGCTGGAGCACAGGCACCCGGCTGGCTTTCTAGGGACCCCCATGTCTCCTCTGGAAGTCTGCTCCCTCCTGTCCCCACGGATGGTCCCATTACATCCTTCTCTGTTCCACTTTTGTCCATTTTGATCCCACTCCTCTTTCCTTACTTACCTGGTTAGCATGTGTGTTACCAATATATTTATAATGTTCTTTTCTTCCTAACTTTTTTTTAAAGATTTTATTTATTTGTTTGTTTGTTTGTTGGAAAGAGAGAGAGACAGAGAGCACAAGCAGGGGGAGCGGCAGGCAGAGGGAGAGGGAGAAGCAGACTTCCCGCTGAGCAAGGAGGCAGATGCAGGACTAGGCCCCAAGACCCTGGGACGGTGACCTGAGCCAAAGGCAGATGCTTAACTGACTGAGCCACTCAGGCGTCCCTTTTCTTCCTAACTTTAATTCTAAAATTTGGTGACTGACATTTTATATTCGACATGGTCTCTGAAAGAAAATACAGAATTCATGTCTAAATAATGTTGAAGATATATTATTCATTCTTTTTCACCTCTTGACCCTGAAGCGATTTCTGAAATGTTCTCCCCACAATGCAGGGCTAAGAGACGGAAGCTGACGGTTGTGAGGACAAGCAATGGAGCCCAGCACCCATGTGCAGGGGGGGGGGGAACGTGTCTGACATTTGATTCCAGTCCAGTCCTGGCTCTGGACAGTTTCTTTAACATCTCTGAGTGTTTCCCTATCTCTAGAGTCAGATTACTGATGATGACTGCATAAGGTAATAGAGAATATTAAATCATATACTGTAGGCTAAAGGAAATAACAGAAAATAATAAGCAAAAAAAAATTAATATGGCGCTTACGGCCGCAAGAAAGCTAAGTTCTTGGGGTACCTGGGTGACTCAATCTGTTAAGCAGCTGACTCTTGATTTGAGCTCAGGTCATGATCTCTGAGTTGTGAGATGGAGCCCCGTGTTGCCTTCCGCACCAAGATTCTCTCTCTCCCTCTGCCCCTCCCCCACTCACTATCTTAAAAATAAATAAATAAATAAAATTTAAAAATTTAAATTTAAATTTTTTTTAAAAAGCTAACTTGGATCATAAAATGTTTTTAAATACGAGGCAGAGGCTAAAAACCCCACTGGTTCACCAAACAGCATTAACCACCAACATCCTGAAATAATTAACTAATTAGGAACACAGACAACAGCTGAGAATCTAAAGTACAGTGTTGTGTCCATAGTGGGAATTCCTAAGTAATTGCTGCAAGAATAAATGTCTTTGTTGCAGGGCACACAGAAAAGACCTTAACCAGAGAGACCCATGACATTTGCTATATGGAGTGGAAGCCCAAACACACAGACACAAGGTTATCTATCACTGCTTTTTGCTATAAGCCAAAATCGAGCCCCCAAATCCTCAACACCGCCCTCCCAAGGTCACTGACAATCCGTGTAGACATAAAATAAAACCTACCTGCCATTCCTGACATGACACTTACCTACAACTATCTACACCGAAGCCAAATATCCAAGAAATTCACCTCCTAAAACCTAGGGGCACCTTCTTACGTTTCCCAAGACACTTCTCCAGTCTTGTCACTACGTCACAATCAACTTCGCATCCTGGGGTGCTCTCAAGCTCCGCGCATACTTTAGGCTCACATTCCCACTACTGCCATTAGAACATTCTACCTGGCCACCAAGAGGCCACCACTGACACAGGTACCCAGCAAGAGAAGCTTCGATCCTCGCCCTGTTACTATGACCTTGACTTCAAACACTTTCTTCCTCCATTAAAAATGATCTCCCTTCAGCTACAAAAACCTTTACAGCTACCCCCACAAAGCCTGCCTGCTCTGGATTCCAGGACAGTCCACCTTACCCGGCTCCACATGGTCACGGCTCCTCTATTAATCGGTTCTGTCCCAACAGCTGCATTTTAAGTTTCTCAAATGCACATGGTGGCTGCACCGTGCCGTAGCAGGTACGGGAAGCTTTCTCTGTACCTGTCTGTTCAGAGCCTCACAGCTCCTATTTTCTCCCTTTTAAGGATGTGTCAACGTTTGATGGGCCAGTGATTTCCCCCAAGGTCACACCTCACTCAGGGGCAGTGATGGATTTAAGCCCAGACCCTCTGTCCCAAAGACCTGAGCTCTTTCTGGGGCAGGGATCACGTTTTCATTTTTCTGCCTCCCACAGCATCTGACGCAATCACACTGGTGTGGTCACTGGACAGCTGTGGAAAACGCGCTCCTATGTCCCACCGCACCAGCATCCAGCAAGCCAGCCTCTGTGGACTGATAGATGTCAGGAGCGGTGTTACTCTCCAAGGAGGCCTTCCTCTGGCACCTAGGACAGTGTGTTGCACGTAGCAGGCACCAAATGAACGAATAAATGAACTAAAATTAATAAAGTATGCACAATGCACATAGGCTTTTTTAAAAATTTGAACAATTTTTAAAAAGCCCAATTTTTCCCATAACAAATCTCCTATCCCACCCTTCGTGTGTGCTCCTACCTCCAGCTGTTATATGAGTCACTGTTTTTTATTTAAAGATTTTATTTATTCATTGGAGAGAAAGACAGAGAGTGTGCATGATCAGGGAGGGACTGCGGGGGGGCGGGCAAAGGAAGAGGGAGGAGCAGACTTCCCCATGCTCCCCGTGAAGCCTGACTCAGGGCTCGATCCTAACACCATGAGATCAGGACCCTGAACTGAAGGCAGATGCTTAATCCACTGGCCACCCAGGTGCTGCTGTGTCACCGCATACCTAACACACTAGAACCTGATCAGATCACTATGGCTTTTTTCCCCACCCCCAGCAGCCGTGTTTATAAGATGCACGTACTTCAAAAGCAGAAAATAGGCCCTGGGTTATCAAGCATCTCCTCAGGGAGGTAAAAGGGACACCGGAATTCCAACAATGCCAGCTGCAACCAGCCCGGTTCCCAGAACCCCCTCAAACACGACCTCTGCAAAGGGAATTCCAAAGCCAAACATTCGCCCCTGGAATATACATTATGTCTTCTGCAAAGCATCTCCTCCTGGTCACTCAAGTTAAGATTAACCAGGGAAATCTGGCCGTCTTTTTCCTCTTCAGGGAAAAGATGGCGGCAGTTGGCGTCCTGAGCACATCTCGCCAAACGAATGCCAAACCCAGAGGCGCCCTGGAAGGGTCCGTGGCATGCAGCCTTCCCACCTCCCTGCACCCATCAATTCCTAAACCAACCAAGTGCCCTAAATGCACCCCTCAGTTGTTTGCACAGGACCCAGAAAGCAAGGCTCTAAGTGACTGGCACCTGGATTTGCCCACAGAAGCTTCCTGAGTCCCACACAGCAGGACTGGAAGATCACACTGGGTAGCCACCACAAAATCTTAAAATATAAAATAAAAATAAACCTAAAGTAGCACAATTATCATATGAGCTCACTGATAAAAGGAATTTGAGAGGCAGGGCAGGGGGGTGGGGCTGATGGGGGCAGGGAAGGAAAAAAATGAAACAAGATGGGATCGGGAGGGAAACAAACCATAAGAGACTCTTAATCTCACAAAACAAACTGAGGGTTGCTGGGGGGCGGGGGAGTAGGGGTAGGGTAGTTGGGTTATGGACATTGTGCTATGGTGAGTGCTGTGAAATGTGTAAACCTGATGAATCACAGACCTGTACCCCTGGGGCAAATAATACATTATATGTTAATAAAATTTAAAAAAAAAAAAAACCCTGAAGTAACAACCCAGCAGATTTCCACATGCATAAATGCAGGTTGTCTGTTAGCCATTCAGTCTCACCCCCCAGCGGCTGATGGTACCACGAGTCAGATAAACTCCGGATGGGCGGCAAGGGAAGGGGGACTACCCCAGGGCCCAAAGTCACGCCAAACAGGCTGCGTCTTGCTCTCACCGGTTACTCAGGTAACTGGAGAACGGAAAGTTCTTTGAGATAATCTGGGCATTTCTGAAGTCCTTTCCCCCCTTTTCCCTTCCTGAAGTACTCCCACCCCCCCTTCACCTCCAACTTCCACTCTCCGTCTTCTGCCCCAGTCTCCCTGTGGCTGAAACCGTCTTCTGCCCCAGTCTCCCTGTGGCTGAGCCCGTTAGCCCGAGAGCCTCAACTTACATTTGGAAGCTGCTACGGTGTGAATGCTTATATCTCCCCCACCTTCCCAAATTCATGTTGAATTCCTAACCGCCAAAGATGGTGGTATTAGGAGGTGGGGCCCCTGGGAGGTGCTTAGGCTCTCAGGAATGGGATTAGTGTTCTTTTAAAAGAGACCCCAGAAAATCCCCTAGCCCTTTCCACCTTGTGAGGACCCAGCAAGGAGGCATCAGCCCTGAACCAGGAAGAGGGACTTTACCAGAACGGCACATGCAGGCACCTTGATCTTGGACTTCCAAAACCGTGAGGAATCCACTTCTGTGGTTTATAAACAACCCAGTCTCTGGGTCAGAGCAGCCTGAAGGGTCGACGGTAGAAATGAACAGGATATAAACAAACGCACAGATTCAAATGAAATGTGTGGGGAACCAACACTCACAGCTCCTTTCAAAGCAAAGAATCTGTCTCCTCTTGGGTCTCATTTCCCAAGTGCAGAATCCACCCCCCTCTTCAGTCTCCAGGGGCCAAAAGCACCTAGAGCAAAAGTCAGAACAGGGAGCTTTTCTGCCTGCCCGCCTTCATAACCCCAGCCCCAGCACGGGTGGGGAAAGGTCATCAACTCCACTGTCTTTGTTTACGCAGAAACACAGAAATATCATCACTTTATGCAGATGTCTCGGGTACAGAAGTTTCACAATTCAGGATGCTCTTCAATAATTAGAAATTGAAGCAGTTACCAGAAACAGAAGGTTCCATTACATAAATAAACAAAAGTAATACTTTTTTAGCCTTTTGGGGTTTGTCAGTATATTCTTTGGTATTCATAAGAATATGGGTATTTTTAAATTTCACTCTCTTGAAAGCATGCTAAAAAAGCCCACTCAGAGCCACACTATCTTTATTGTGTTAAAAATACCTTTGCACAAGCAGTTTGAGATGTTAAAACCTATTCCTAGGTGTCCCTATTTTAGTCTTTTGCAAGCTTGTATCAGTACATGTCTTCAAAGAAAAAATTCTCAAAGACCCTTGGTGTTAACCTAACGTACGAATATAAAACTTTTATCATTCTTATGATAGCATACAGCCAAACCAAATCTGTACATTAAACAAAGGATGTTTAAGAAGCCAATACAATTCAAACTCACAACAAATTTAATACCGAGGATAAAGTTCATTTTGCTGAAACTGAATCACCGTATATTGTGTGAGCAAGACAGTGACCCTACAGTCCAGGCAGGTCCTCCTGGTCTCACGGCGCATGCGTCACCTTGTACAAGCCTCCGTGCCCTTTCTTTATTCAAAAGACTGCGTAAACCTTCCTTTGGGCCACCTGCCACAAACTACTAGGTCTTCCTGTGGTGCAACGGCCTCATTTACGTGCCCACCGTATCTCGGTTTCTCTTCCAATAGGTCATGATAATTAAAATACGCTAATAATACCTGAAACCCAGCCCCTGTAAACATAGCCATTGGAACTGAGTGTTGGTATCCACAGGTGACCTGGTCACTGAGGATATGCTGACCCTAACCTTCTGTTTAGTCACACCCAAGTTCTCACGGAGAGCCTCTCTCTGGGTAGGACCCCTCCCACCGCAGAACTTCAAACAAGTAACTCAAACAGTGACAAGTGCTGTGAAGAAAATGAGGCAGGGCAAGGAGAGAACAAGGTGGTGGTGAAGACCCGCCTGAGCTACCATGGTCGAGGAAGGCCTCTCTGAGAGGGGAAGAGTTGACTGCAAGGCTAGGGGGAGGCCTTTGAAAGCTGTGTGAGCGCCAGGTAGACCGAACAGCAAGTCTAGAGTTCCCAAGAACGGGATGTCCTATAGGAGTTGGAAAACTGGCAATAAAGTCAACTCGGCCAGAACAAATTGGGAGGGGAGGAGGAATGGTGTTGGGGAGGGCAGAGAAGTGGGCAGGAGCCAAATTATGGAGATGTGCGGGCATCCAAGAGGGCTCTGGGTCTCATCCCAAGGCAGGTGGTGGGACACCGACACCAATGCGAGTCAAATGTTCGTGAAAGCCAGGGGCTGGGTGAGCTCCCCTGGGAGGTAACGCAGATGGAGAGGCTGAGGACAGAGCCCTGGGCCCTTGCTGCGTAGTATGCTCCTGGACCAGAGTCACGGCGTCCCCTGGGAGCCCCACGCAGACCCAGCGAATCAGGATGGGCATTTAAGGAGATCCAAGGAGGGCCTAGGCCCCATGGCTGCAACACTGAGAAGAGAAGGAACAGACAGATACCAGAGCAGGGACAGCCTGGGGAAGGGAGAAAACCAGGGAGTGTGGTGGCCTACAAGCCTGCAGAAGCTAGTGTTTCCAAAAGGAAGGAGGGTCTTTGAGCCAAACACTGCTACTAAGCTGATGTAGACTAGGGAGCATTGCCGTTTTAAGCAGCATGGAGATCCAAAGTGACCTTGGTGAGAACTCTCTCACTGACTAGGAAGGCAGGGAAACCTGACCACAGCCGACAGCAGCAGAACAGAGCAAAGACAACTCTTTCAAGGAATGTCAATTATCATAGAAATGAAAATACAAAAATACAGGCAGTTGTGGAAAAAATTAGATGCCTCCCTTGCCCAGCCCACTCCCCTCCACCCCAGTAGAGATCTCTGGCGGATTTGCTCCCAATTGCCCAGGAATGCGACTGCAGCCTGGGGGGTGCCAATGAAATGCAAAACCTGGTATTCACGCTCAAAAAATCCTGAGCCAGGCCTTCCCTAATTTTATGGAATATTACTTCTCTCCCTCCCTCTGGCAGTTGCCTGTTGTCCTGGTTGTGGCTGAACCTCCGAGGCTGCGCCAAGAGCAGCTGAAGAGGTACGGTCTGCATTTAATTTAGACCAACGGTAGAAGCCTATGGAAATACCTTTTCACCCTGGGAATGCCAGAAAAGACAGAAATAAATCCAGCCTAGAAGAATCCAGAGGGAAAGAAGTCACTACTTTTCCCTCTCCTCTACAAAACCCCTTGACTTATCCATGCCCATGCCCAAGCAGAGGAGAACCTACTAGAATCATGTTCTGAAGGTAAAAAGGCTTTCAGAGACCATGTAACATACCCCTGACTTCTGTTAGATGAACCACTTTCAAGCTCCTTAGTTCTCAGCTTTTAGACCCAAACTGCTGCTCTGGGATCCATCCCCACCTCCATTACCACTTCTCCTACGCCAGTAACACAGGAGCAACAATTCCAGTTTACTTTCCTCTGCCTGCCCCCGTATTGACGTTAGTTCCCTCATCTCTGTCTCACTGTCCCGCAACTCACCCAGCAGGAGCCCTCCTTGCGTTCACAAGAATGACAATAATGTAATTAACTCTTAAACACTCACACTGTGCACCAAGTACTCTTCTAAATGCTCATATACTAAACATTAACCTTCTGAACTGTCATGTCCAAAACTAACCTCTGGACGTTAGCCTAATGTTGAACATTAACACACACACTTTAATTTGGGTAGGTCAGTGATGACCGTATAGAAAAATACCACAAAAAGGAAACGTACTTAAAGGTCTCCTTTTTCTCCTAGGGGCTCAATTTAGAAAGGTTTTGTAATAAAACCCAAAGTATAATTGTTTTTCTGGCTGGCTCTCCCCAGCTGGAACCTTCTCTGAGTCATTGTGGTGGAAATCATGGTGTGAAGCTATGGCAAATTCACTCTGTACACTTTGACTGTCCTGAGGGTGGCAGGAAGCAGACATTCCTATCAACACAGGTGCCAAGTTGTGAAATGAAACAGGCAATAAAAAGTAAATAACTTTTTTTAAACCCTAGACATGAAAAAGATCACTACAAAGAAAAGAGAAAAAATGAAGAGGAAAAAGGAAGAAACACAAAAGGAAAACAATGAAAGGAAGTCCCTCCCTGGCAGTTAAGGCTGCTCCCTAGTCTACATCAGCTTAGTAAATCGCCCATCTGGAAGAGTTGAGGGCCATCGTACATTTCTCTGGAGCGTCAGGTACATTTCTCTGGAGGGTCAGGCTTGCCGTTATTTCCTATGCCAGTGACAGCTCCTGTGATTTCTGCTTCCACGGCGTGAGCAGACAGCTATAAGGTAAAGACACGATGATCTTCTAAAGAAGCTAAAGACACCTCACAATAAAAGTAGAAATGTGGAGGGACGCCTGGGTGGCTCAGTTAGGTTAAGCAGCTGCCTTCGGCTCAGGTCATGATCCCAGCATCCTGGGATCAAGTCCCGCATCGGGCTCCTTGCTCAGTGGGGAGCCTGCTTCTCTCTCTGTCTCTGCCTGTGCTCTCTCTCTCTCTCTCTCCCTCTCTGACAAATAAATAAATAAAATCTTTAAAAAAAAAAAAAAAAAGTAGAAACGTGGAGAACTCACAGCAGCATCCCAGAGAAAAACCAGCCTCAAGGAAGCTTCAGTCTTTAATGAGGAAATTTTATCAATCACATCCACGTTGCAAAGTTAGGGTTCACCAAGCACTTCCAAGCTCATGATCTCGGGCAGGACAGCAGCACGTGATGCTGTCTGGCTGACCACAGTGAAGAGCTGGGACTCCAGTCCAGCTCAGAGCCCCGGGAGAGTGTGCCCTCTGACCCTTCTCAGTGTGCTTCCTGCTTCTAAAACCAGGCCCTCCTATTCTCTCATGGGCTCGGTATGCTTGGGGAACGGGGTTATGTTTTTCTCCAACTAAGTGATTATAATCTCTCCACTGAGCAGCATTCCCTTGACCCTAATGCTTATTTTTTGCCGAAAGTGTCCCATCATAGCCTCAGACAATTGAAATAGAGGCTTTATCCTGGAGACTTTATATGTAAATGGACCTAGACCCATCTCTTACTCCAGATCACTGGCAGAAAGGGAGGTCCTTTGTTGTTTAGAGGTAGAAAGGGAATCAGTGATTTGGTTTAAGAAAGGGTCCCTCAACAGTGCAGGGGTGCCTACCTTTCTTCTAGAGAGTGGGGCATTAGCCTGCTTACCACAAAACACCGCAGGCTGAGTGGATGAAACAACAGAAATTTCTCTCTCATGGTTCTGGAGGCTGGGAAGTCCAAGATCAATGTACTGACCAATTCAGTTCCTGATGAGAGCTCTCTTCCTGGCAGATGGCAGACTTCTCCCTGGGTTAGCACAGGGCCCCTCCTCAGTGCTTGTGTGGGAAGAGAGATCGCTCTCTCTTCCTCTTCTTCCAAAACCACCAATCCCACCGAGAGGGCCCCACCCTTATGACCTAACTTAATCTAACCCTAATTACTTCCCAAAGGCCCCATCTCCAAAAACCATCACATCTAGGGTTAGGACTTGACATCTGCATTTGAAGGGAACACAGTTCCTGGCAAATGGGTAGGGACAAAGGAAAGCAGAGGGAGAAAAGATTATGAGAATCCTGTCACCCAGGGGCAAGGAACCCCCACACATTTGGGAGATACAATTAAATATCCTCAAGTTTTTTCTAACTCTGTTCCCTGACAACTGAGTCTTCATCTCCCCATTTCTCTCTCCTAGAGAGCCATCAGACTGAATCTAGCTGTATTACAAACGTATGAAACAACTTCACAGAAGGGGGTGAGGAGAAAAGGAAATGATCTAAGTAACTCTAGAAATGAGTGGAGCCCAAAAGCAAAAGGAACTATACAGAGGTATTTTAGGGTAGTTGATAAAGTTGTTTCCCAAGAGGAATGGGTCGACAATGCTGAAACCACTATACATGTATACTGAGACTGGACAAGTCAATGGATGGCAGATGGTGGGGGTCTTACTTCTCCCTGTTGGGAGTAGAAGGCTACAGATTTGCAAGGGAAGAAGGCTAGAATGATCTTGTGATAGTGGATTCCACTTGGAGACACCAGTGTGATCTTGTTTAGCTCAATATCGATACAGATAGTTACATATTTATAAATACAGTATATACATATTTTTCTTCGCTCTGACAGTCAAGATGGCGTAGGAGCAACAATACTGCAGTAGCAATGCACACACCTAGCACCCAGGTCTTGGTTTATAACACTAATAGATGATCTCGTAAAAGGAACCAGGGCTCCTTGAAGAAATGGCCACTTCCAGGACTGGGGCAGGAAACATACAAGAGGGCCTGGAGCATCTTGTAGTGACAGAACTTAAGTAAGGGCTTTAATTGGGGGAGGGGGAGGGGAGGAACCATGAGAGACTGTGGACTCTGAGAAACAAACTGAGGGTTTTGGAGGGGAGGGTGGGTGATGGGTAAGCCTGGTGGTGGCTATTAAGGAGGGCACGTATTGCATGGAGCACTGCGTGTGGTGCATAAACAATGAATCTTGGAACACTGAAAAAATAAAATTAAATTAAAGTGCTCTAAAAAAATTTTTTTAGTAATTTTTTTTTTTAAACCCACCATGCCTATAATAACGGAGATATATGTAAGAGATATGGGGTTTCCAATGGCCAAAGCTGAAATACTTTGAGGAACAGATAAAGAAGTATCAAAACCCAAAATATAAAAATAAATACCTATGAGTACAGGCTGATATAAGCAAATGATTAAATAAATGCATAAATAGAGCAAGAGGAACAAATCTCCCATGCAGAAGAGATTTCCAAATATCTGGCTGAGACAATCTGCCTTAAAGGAAGGAGAAGGGAACTCCTCACTCCCTGAGTGCAGGCTACACACAGTGACTTCCTTCCAGAGAGGTCAGGATGGAAAAAAGAAAAAAGAACTTTGCAATGGAGAAACCTGACAACACGACCTCAGCCAGGTCCCCACGTCATCAAGGGCAACATCAGCCCTGATAAGTCACCCTGACAGTATGTGCTGTGAGGAAAATGGCAGTTTACCTCCATCGTCTTCCTCGCCAGGCCCCTACCCCTGTGTAATCAGGAGAAAAGCAAACGGCGAACAGCAGTAGAGGGGCATCCTATGAAATACCTGACCAGTCCTCCCCAAAACTGTCAGCATTATCAGAAACAATAGTCGTGGGGCACCTGGGTGGCTCAGTCAGTTAAGCATCTGCCTTCAGCTCAGGTCATGATCCCAGAGTCCTGGGATGGAGTCCCACACTGCGCTCCCTGCTCAGCAGGAAGCCTGCTTCTCCCTCTCTCTCTGTGTTCTCTCTGTGTTCCCCCTCTCGCTGTGTCTCTCTCTGTGTCAAATAAATGAATAAAATCTTAAAGAAAGAAAGAGAAAGAAAAAAAGAAAGAAAGACTGATTGATTAGTCATCCCAGGAACTATCTCAGCCCCGAGAAGCCTAAGGAGACATGACAGCTGCCTGGAACTCGGTATCCTAGATGGGATCCCAGAACAGAAAAAGGACATTAGATTAAAAACTAAGCAAATCTTTAAAAATGATGGACTGTAACTAATAATAATTTATCAGTATTTGTTTCTTAATTGTGACAAACCAAATGTATAATGTCAACAGAGGAAAATGGATGGACAGTCTATGAAAACTCTCTATACTCTCATCACGATTTTGTTATGAATCTAAAACCATTCTAAAATAAAAAGTTGTTGGTTTGTTTGTTGGGGTTTTTTTTCAAGTAACATTAAAAAAGAAACCACCAGGCAGTCCAACCCACTGCTGTGGTCCTTGTGGTCGCTCCAGAGCCAACACGTGTAATTCCTAATCATCTCCCACCTCGGACCTGTAGGAGGTCAGAACACAGATACTCGTGTCCTTGACCACATCACCAGGCATACCTCCCTGGTGAGGTCTCAAAGCTCTGCTCCTGGATGGTACCTCTGCCAGGAAAAGACAGGGTAAATAGTTCTCCAGGACCCTGTGAACACAGAGCATCCCATCACAGGGACGTGGAGAGAAACCCAACAAGGTCCTGAGCTGAAAGGCTACACAAAGTCTGTTTCCCAAAAGACAGAGGAGAGCTAAATGACTAAAAATTGCCAACTGCATTGTGGAAGGGAGAACGAGCACGTCGAGGGCTGGGCACACATGGAAGCTATACCTTCCGGGGAGAAGGCAGCATGGGGCAGAGTTTAAATAGGCCGTCAAACCAAACCCATTCCCCAGTGTTGCTTATGGACGACGGAACTCAGCCTCCTTCCTCCTCTATCTCAGAGCAGAAGAGCACGCTTCTCCTTAGAAACGTTAATTGGATGAAAAACAGAAGAGCTGAGTGAATCACAGAACAGGAGAAATCAAACAGGAGAAGACAAATAGGAATGGAGAGCAAGAAAGTAGTAGTGAAAAATGAGAGATAAGAAGGAAGCATGTGGGGCGCCTGGGTGGCTCAGTGGGTTAAGCCGCTGCCTTCGGCTCAGGTCATGATCTCAGTGTCCTGGGATCGAGTCCTGCATCGGGCTCTCTGCTCAGCAGGGAGCCTGCTTCCCTCTCTCTCTCTCTCTCTGCCTGCCTCTCTGTCTACTTGTGATCTCTGTCAA